>NC_090401.1:40176194-40487947 GCF_036365525.1 Heterodontus francisci | reverse complement strand
CAACTAGGCATAATAATTTTGAAGAGGGAAGAACAAAAATGACTTGCATTTTAAAGCAGGTTTTGTAGAGTGTTAATCAGTAAGGCTCTGCAACTTTCGGTATCATTTTGTATTACTTAAATTCGATTATGTAACGTTGCCTCGGTAAATGTACTGAACAATGTTTGGAAAGCCACTGTTGTGTTTATGATGCAATGGAAACATGGTAAACAGCAGAGACTACAAATTTGGCTACGTGGCAGCCATATTTTCAGCGCCACAGGTGGATTTTTGTCTTCAAAATGCTGTTGGCTACAAGTGTGCACAACTTCTGATGCGGGCTGTGCCAAACGGCATTTTGGTAAGGGCGAAACAAGAGGTGTATTTTATCCATGTCAGAAGCAGGCATCAGGCCAGTAATGTGCAAATAAGGAGCCTAACACCTGCTTCTGTTCCCTCTTGCAACTTTGGCATGGTTTCTGAAGCAGCCAGTAGCTGTGCTGATTGCCTCTGGGAAGACCAACACTAATCAGCATGGAATGAAAAAAAGTTTAGTACTCACCTTAATCACCGTCGCTCTCGATCCCAAGATCTCTGACCTCAATCGCAACTCTGACTTCCAGGCACCTCCAATCTCCCCCCACCACATCCCCCACCCCCACAAAGCCCTGGTCGTGACCTCCTAGCACACATTCCCCCCCCCCCCCACCCCACCCACCAAAGATTACACTCAAGCACCTAGTATCAACCCCTTCCCCCCCTTACAATCACACTCTGAGGCTCAGCCGTTCCCCCTCCAGACCCCAGCGATCTTACCCAACCATTTACCTGAACATTCGTGCACAAACCTGTGCAGGCTCCTACTGCTGTGCCTTCTACATGATAGTGAGATCCGAGGCCCAAAGTCCTAGGCACCTCAGACCTCCCCATTTGAGTGCAGACTGTCAGCACTCCGTAGGTGAGGTGGCCAAACATGGAGGTTGCTGAATTTCTAGGCCTGGGAATGACAGTTCAAATCCCAAGCTATCCATAAGCAAAGCCATAAGAGATCTATTCACACATCTTAGTAAATTTCAATAGCAGTCTGAATATAAAAGGTTTCTGTTATAGAAAGGTTGTTACCAAAGATGCAAGTGTATTATTTTGAAGTGCAATTACATGAAAGGGTTATGTCCAGTGTTTTGAAAAATTGTCTCGTGTTTCACATGAACTTATATCTTGACATTTTGAGTAACGGATTAAAATACAAAAAAAAACTCTTGTTATTTGTAATCTGCTTACATGCAAAACCTCTCGGTCAAAGAAATCTATCATGCAGCAAAAGGAACTATTCCTATTTGTAATGAGATTTTAAAGCTGTTTTACTCCTTAAAGGATGCGTAAATTTTACAGGTTAGTGCTCCTGCCACAGTACTGCTATGCCAAGAATGCACTTTGGGAATTCAAAAATGAAATCAAAGGAAAGAAACTCGTCTGGGTTTTATTGCTCTGTTTGTTGTTCTACACTCCCTTTGTCCAAAGCTCTGTGTTAAAATGCTAACATGCAATTTACCCCTCGGACCCTGTAAAGCATAATTACTAGTTTAATTTGTTTTGTAAGAAGATTGTCTAAGAATAATACAAATGTATGAGGTTTAGCATTCTGAATAATTTAGTAGCTCACATCAAACCACTATCTATGCTCTACAAGAAGGTTCCCCAATGATAGCTGAATTTGACCTCATGTCTTCACCAAATCCCTCATTTGTACTAACTTATTTTCAAAATGGGATTAAGGCAATAAGATTAATTAGTTCCGAAGAAGGGTCACTGACCCGAAACGTTAACTCTGCTTCTCTTTCCACAGATGTTGCCAGACCTGCTGAGTGCTTCCAGCATTTCTTGTTTTTGTTTCAGATTTCCAGCATCCGCAGTATTTTGCTTTTATATAAGATTAATTAGTTGATTGATTTAGCAAGAACAGATGTATGTGTATGATGTCCAGCTTAAGAAGCAGCTTAATTAAACCACAAAAACAAGTTTGCCTCCTATGACCAGAGGGAATCGCAGGATGTCCTTTGTATAATCGATCAAAACAACAAGTACTGGACTAGTGCACATTAAGGGATGGATTAAATGGGCCCCCTGGAGACGGGCCTATTATTATCCACTTAAGCGTCTCTTTCTGCCGCTGCTGGAATTAGGCCAGTGGCGGGGTGGTGGCGAGGGGTGGGGGGGGGGGGATGCCTCCCCACACCAGGAGGTTGCCCCATGAAATGAGGCAACCTCACTGCAGGTTTGGGTGGGGGGGTCTTTCTGCATGGGCAATCTGTGGCCTACGGAGGGCCCCCAGCAGCAAACAACAACCTACAACCTCCCATAACAGCTGCCCCTGCCCCCACCCTCATCGCCCACCTTCCCTCCCCCGATCACCAGGACTTGTCTGACTGGCCTTGGCGACCCTGCCTCACTTACCTTCTCTGTGGGTCTCCAGCACTCAGCCTGCTCCCAGGCCTGATTAAGTACCAGCAGTGGCTGCGGCTCCCAGTGGCGCTGCCGATACTACTGAGCCGCCGGCCCTCTGATTGGCCAGCAGCTCTGAGAGGTGGGATCCCCGTCTTTATTGGGATAAGGATCACGGCGCTGGGCACTGAAGTGCCTGAGCACCATAGAGTTGAGCCAGGGGGTGCTCCAAAAGGCTGAGAGTGGTTCCCACCACCTTTTCGGCCCAGCAACGGGAACCCCACTGGCGTGACTAAATCCAGCCCCAAGTTTATTTTCATTCGATTGGACATTATTTTTAGTGGCGCCCTCTTAAAGGTGGTACATGTAGTACTGATTTTTGTCTTGAGATATTGGGGCAACCCAGTGACACTTTCCTTGATCCAGTTAAAATTGACAAGAACAATTTGAATCTTCATGGACAGTAGTGGGTATAAGTCTTTGCTACATGTTCTCCCTCCACTGTCCTCAATTGGAGTCAAAGATGACAATGTAGTGGAATCTCGTCCCATTCTTGTGTCTCCATCAGATCGTGTGGTTGAAGATGTAGGAGACAACTTAACATTCTGTTCATGCTTAGGGGAAGAAGCAGCAAGTGTTGGCAACAGGGGGAAGTCATTGTAAGGGCAATATCAGGAGTGGAGTGTGACTACAAGCAGACGGTGGTGCAATGAAGTGTCCCGATGTGATTGGAGGAGATGCTTGTGAAATGGTGGAGAAAAGATTGATAGTGCTATGGCTAAAGTTGGGTGGTGAAGGGATGCATAGAGAATAAGAGTTGTGAAGAGAAGTTTTACCTTAGCAATCCTGGTAAAGTCATTAATTCCTTCCAGCCCTACAGCCAGGTCCTAGAAACATACTTCAGCATTGAGTTGCTCAGCCACTTCTCTCCATTGCTGCTGGCTAATTTGATAGTGTACCCATTGCCCATCTGAAGGAAGGAGGACCTCCTTCCCATTCTTCAGTTGCTCCATGGGGACCATCAGAGCTGCATCAGAGTACTGAAGCTGTACTGTCTTAGTACTGTGCTGTTCATTTATCTTTACTTTAAGTGGTGGCAGAAATGTGTGACTCCTCCCTGCTGCAACTGCCTATATGTGGCATGAATAGCATTGGAAACATGCCTGTTTTATTTCAATGAGGTTGACCATTAAAATCAGGAACATCTTTGACCAGGCTGAATGTATACACCAGTCAGCAGGATAAAATCAATCCCATGATCCTTGTATTATTTTGCCCATTTGAGTTAGCTGGAACATTATTTATTGATATAATTATATCATGTTGCTATTTCTTAGCTGCCAGTCATCTTTTGCAAAATAAATTTGTTTGATATTGTAAACATAGAATGAGGCCTGCGGTGATGCGCTTTTGAAGGCCGGAGAGAAATCTTATGCTTCGGATGAATCCAGTAGCTTAAAGCAATTACCAGAGTGAGTTTCATAGGCATGTTACTGAAAACTTATTTAGATTCTAAGGCATGGACAGACATTCTCAAAGGTACAGGGAGCTTACCTCATGATAAATGATCCAAGATACAAGAGTCAAAATAATATTGGGAAAGTTAACCAAAATCTAACAACCAAATGTAATTTAATTAATACTTAGAGCAAAGCTTGGATAATTTACAGATCAAACAATCTGGCTTGGTCCCAATAGCCAATTATTCTCCAGGTTTCCACTTTTAAGTTGAACAAGGGAAGTCAACTTCTCTATCGTAACTCCAGTTATTTGAAAATAATGAAGCATAAGGTGCAGATATTTTTCTCTTTGATACAGGATACGAACATACGAATTAGGAACAGAAGTAGGCCATTCAGCCCCTATAGCCTGCTCCGCCATTCAATAAGATCATGGCTGATCTGTTTGTGTGTCAAGTGCCACACTCCCATCTACCCCCGATAACCTTTGATTCCCTTGCCTAACAAGAATCTATCTACCCCCGCCCTAAAATTATTCAGTGACCCCGCCTCCTCCACCTTCTGAGGCAGAGATTTCTAAAGCCGCACAATCCTCTGAGAGAAAAAATTTCTCCTCATCTCTGTCCTAAAAGGGTGACCCCTAATTTTAAAACAGTGGACTCCCCCACAAGAGGAAACATCCTTTTCACATCCACCTTGTCAAAACCGTTCAAGATCTTTTCTACTTCAATCAAGTCTCCACTCACTCTTCTAAACTCCAGTGAAAACAAGCCCAGTCTGTCCAACCTTTTCTCATAAGACAACCCGCTCATTCCTCACTAGATATCAATCTAGTAAGCCTCCTCTGAACTGCCTCCAACGCATTCACATCCTTCCTTAAATAAGGAGACCGAAACTGCACACAATACTCGAGATGTTGCCTCACCAATGCCCTGTATAACTGAAGCATAATATCCTTACTTTTATTTTCAATTCCTCTTGTAATAAAGGATAGCATTCCATTAACCTTCTTTATTACTTGCTGTACCTGTATACTAACTTTTTGTGACATACAGTAGAAAACCTAGATCTCTCTGCACCTCAGAGTTCTGCAGTTGTTCTCTGTTTAAGTAATACTCTGCTTTTTTATTCTTCCTGCCAAAGTGAACAACTTCACATTTTCCCACATTATACTACATCTGCCAGATTTTTTCCCACTCACTCAACCTATCTATATCGGTCTGCAATCTCCTTATGTCCTCTTCACAACATACTTTCCTACCTATCTTTGTGTCATCTGCAAATTTAGCTACCATGCCATTGCTCCCCTCATTTAAGTCATTGATAAAAATTGTAAAAGTTGAGGCCCCAGCAAAGACCCCTGTGGGACTCTATTCATCACATCCTGCCAATCATAAAAGGACCCATTTAAGCATACTCTCTGTTTTCCGCCAGGCAGCCAATCTTCTATCCATGCTAATATGTTACCCACTACACCATGAGCTCCTACTTTGCACAATAACCTTTTATGTGGCACCTTGTCAAATGCCTTCTGGAAATCCAAGTACAGTACGTCAATGGGCTCCTCTTTATTCATAGCACGTTACTCCTTCAAAGAACTCCAATAAATTGGTTTAACATGATCTCCCTTTCACAAAGCCATGCTGACTATTCCTGATTACGTTGAGTTTTTCTAAGTGCCCAGGATGAAAAGCCTGCATTTGTCACACAGGTCACAAAACAACCAGCTAAGTGTAAGCCATTGCTAAGATCACTACATCTGTAGTATAACAAAAAATCAGTAATGTGTTTCTTCAATCCATTAGTTCATATTATTCCTGGTCTGTCTTTTTCTTAAATCACAAGCTAAATCAGAAAATTAGTGTGTACTTGTCTTAATTTTCCCTGAGATTAATTGTGCATTGTTATAATCTCATCTTGTGCTTCAACTAAGGAGATTTCTTTTGTTTATCATTTGAGGTAGGCAACGATAAAATATCAAATCACTTGATAAAATACTATATGTATATGCAGCAGATGAGTGGGAACACCACCACCTGTAAGTTCCCCCTCCAAGCCACATACCATCCTGACTTGGAACTATTTTGCAGTTCCTTCACTGTCGCTGGGTCAAAATCCTGGAACTCCCTTCCTAACAGTACCTGCACCAGATGGACTGAAACGGTTCAAGAAGGCAGCTCACCACAACCTTCTCAAGGGCAATTAGGGATGGGCAACAAATGCTGGCCTTGTCAGCAAAGCCCACATCCCATGAAAGAGATTTGTTTTTTTAAACAGCATCTATCAGAATGAGCAAACTTAATTTACCAATATCTTCAAGTAACATTTGCTAAATAAACCATTAGTGGAGTATGTTGACCGACAGAACTTTTTCTAGTGAATGCAGAGCATGATTTACAGGATCTTATAATATTTGCTTACTAGTGTTGGGTTACGAGTGTAGCATAAGCAGAACCTAGGTGTTAAACCTCTAAATAAAGAGAACCATGCATTTTTAACCCATAGAGTCAGAATGGCACAGAAGGAGGTCATTTGGCCCATTGAGTCCATGCCAGCTCTCTGTAGAGCAATCCATTCAGTCCCATTCCCCCGATCTATTCCCATAGTCCTGCAAATTTATTTCCTTCATATCCTTTTGAAATCATTGATCACCTCCACTTTCACCACCCTCATAGACAAGAAGTTCCAGGTCATTACCACTCACTGCATTAAAAAATTCTTTCTCACATCCCCCCTGCATCTCTTGACCAAAACCTTAAATCTGTGTCCCTGGTCCTTGTACCATCTGTTAATGGGAATAACTTTTCTTTGTCTACCTTATCTAAACCTGTCATAATTTTGTACACCTCAATCAAATTTCCTCTCAATCTCCTTTGTTCCAAGGAAAATAATCCCAGCTTCTCCAACCTAACCTTGTAGCTAAAATCCCTCATCCCTGGAACCATTCAGGTAAATCTCCTCTGCATCCACTCAAGGACCTTCATATCCTTCCTAAGATTTGGTGACAAGAACTGGATGCAATACTATAGTAGTGGCGAATCAGAGCTGTATAAAGGTTCAGCATAACTTCCCTGCTTTTTTACTCAATGTCTCTATTTATGAAGCCGAAGATCCCATATGCTTTGCTAACTACTCTCTCAATTTGTCTTGTCACCTTCAAAGATCTGTGCACATGGACCCCAGGTCCCTCTGTCCCTGTACACTCTTCAGAACTGGACCATTAGGTCTACATTGCCTCTCCCTATCCCTTCTGCCAAAATGCATCAACTCACACTTCTCTGTACTAAATTCCATCTGCCACTTCTCTGTTCATTCTACTAGCCTATCGATGTCCTGTTGCAGTTGATTGATATTATCCTCTCTGTCTGCCACACTTCCATTATCATTGCCAAATTTGAAATTTTATTCTGTATTCCAATATCCAAGTCATTTAAATATATCAAAAAAGCATTGGTCCTAGCACTGAACTTTGGGGAACACCACTGTCTACAAGAGTCCAGTCTTAAAACAACCATTTACCATGACTTGCTGTTTTCTGTCCTTAAGCCAATTTTTTTAGCCAAGTTGACCCTGACCCTCCTATTCCATGAAACTCAATTTTGTGGTACTTTGTCAAATGATTTCTGAAAATCCATGTAGACAACATCCATTGCATTCCCTTCATCAACCTTCTCTGTTACTTCATCAATTAGAGTAGTCAAGCACGATCTGCCTTTTACAAATCTGTGCTGGCTCTCCTTAATTTACTCAAACCCCCTCTCCAAGTGCCTGTTAATTTTTTCCCTGATTATTCTTTCTAAAACCTTACCTACCACTGATGTTAAACTCACTGACCTGTAGTTGCTAGGAATGTTCTTACGTCCTTTCATGAATAAGGATGTCACATTTGCAACTCTCCAGTCCACTGGTAGCTCCTTCGTATCTAGAGAAGATTGAAAGATTATGCAAGCCCTTTCGCTATCTCCACTCTCACTTCCCTTAGCAACCTTGGATGCAAGCTATCCAAACCAGGTATAGTCACTCTAAGTATAGCTAACCTTTCCAGTATATTCTTCCTATCAATGTCCACCCCATCCATTACCTGTACCATCTGTGCTGCTACCAATATTTTGTCAACATCCTCGCCCTTAGTAAACGCTGGTACAAAGTACTGATTAAGTAATCTAGCCTTGCCCTGTACCTCTAAGCATATATCACCCTTTTTGTCCCTAATAGGACCCACCCCACCCATTACTACCCACTTACTATTTACATGCTGGTGGAAGATTTTTGTGTTCCCTTTTATGTTAATTACCATTCTGTTCTCATATTCTCTCTTTGCCAGACTTATTTTCCTCTTCACTTCCCCTCTCAATTGATTGTATTTGGCCTGGTTCTCATTTGAAGAATTAACCTGACATGCATCATACATCCTCTATTTTTGTTTCATCATATTCTCTATGTCCCTTGTCATCGAAAGAGCCCTGGCTTTGGTTCCCATACCTTTCTTTCATGTTGGAATGCACCTAGCCTGTACCTGTAGCATTTCCTCCTTAAAGATTACCCAATGTTCACTTACATTTTTTCCTGTCAATCTTTGGTTCCATTTTATTCCATTTGCTTCTGATATGTGTCAGTTGAGGCTCAGCTGGTAGCACTCCAGCCTCTGCGTTATAAGATTCCAGATTCAAGTCCCACTTCAGGGCTTGAGCACAAAAGTCAAGGCTGACACTCCAGTGTCTACGCCCTACTGAGGGAGTGCTGCACTGTCAGAGGTGCTGTCTTTCAGATGAGGTGTCAAACTGAGGCCCCATCTGCCTGCTTGGGTGGATGTAAAAGATCTCATGACACTATATTGAAGAAGAGCAGGGGATTTATCTCTGGTGTCCTGGCCTATATTTATCCCTCAACCAACTTCACAAAAACAGATTATCTGGTCCTTATCACTTTGCTGTTTGTGGGATTTTGCTGTGTGAAAATTGGCTAACATATTTCCTACATTACAACAGCGGCGACATTTCAAAAGTAATTCATTGGCTGTAAAGTGCTTTGATGTGGTTGTGAAAGGTGCAAGTTTTTAAAAATTTTACTCTGGCTAAATCTCCTCTCATCCCTTTGACATTAGCCCTCTTCAAAATTAGAAGCTCTACTTTAGATTGTTCCTTGCTCTTCTCCAATTCTAATCTAAACCTTATGATGCAATGATCACACTTACCCACGTGTTCTCCCACAAACACTTGGTCCACTTGACTCACCTCATTCTCCAGCACCAGATCTAGCACTGTCTCCTTCCTAGTTAGGCCGAGAACATCCTGGTCAAGAAAGTTCTCCTGGAACACATTTCATTAATTCCTTCCCCTTCATTACTGCTTTTAATCCTAAAGAAAGGCACCTTACTACTCTTAGTATTCTTTAAAATGACTTGCCAAATTATAATTCATGTCATAATTTATAAAAATAATTCTAATAATTGTACAATATATTGTGTGCTGAAATGAAGTGCCACAGAAAAGTTACAAAAATTAGTGCAGGGTACTTTAAATTTTAAGTAAGTACTTCACCTTGTCAGACTTGAGCATTTTGTTCCAAAGAAATTAATGAAACAAAAAAAAGCAAAAGAAAAGGATATCAAAGGAAAACACTTTCATGAAAAATGTTGAATAAACTGTTTCTCATTGCAATTAATTAACAATGATATAAATGAAATCAAGATATATTTTGTCACTTACACATGGTACAGTCATCCTAAGAATGACAGAAGTCTCTTCTTGCCGTCCACTCTCATTTATCTTTTTTAAGAATTTAGTTTTCAACACTGATATGAACAGAGCACAGTGGCCTAGAAATTGGATTGTTGCCTGTAAGAACTTTTGAATCTGACAACCAGATTTATGGTTTGCAAATCAATTCTTTTATTGTGTTTGGTCAAGTCTTTCAAACACGGAATGACTCTGTGAAGTTATACGTACTGAGAAATAAATGATATTATCCTGTTTCTCGCCTGGGTAGTGACATAACCTTTGTCGATCCTTTCAATCCTGACTCTATATAAATTGCTACGGAAAGCTCAAGATCTTTTAAGGTATCCAGTCACACGCACTGCTCTTGCAGATTGAAAACGTGATTCCTCATCTTTGCGAAGCGAAGTTCAGTGAGCTGATATATAAATGTATCTAAATTGTTTATGATAGATAAAATATTTATAATAATTACAGAGAAACTTCTTCAAGATGATCGCTCAGCAACAGGGAATAGTTTATTGTTTCATCGTTAAAATTAACATCTATGTGTTTGTATTAATAAAGACCTATTAAGAAGAGATTTACCAAATTCTTAGACTTAGTCATTGGTATTGGGGCATATTATCATGGTTAACAGAGATAATGTACTCATATATTAGCCCAGGATGCAAGTCATTTAAAAGTAATGGTGTCCTGGATAACAATTGTGTACAATCCAAAATAAATGGAAATACAATTAATCATGCCTGCCTAAATTATAGATAATTATCCTGTAGACTGCTGGTATGTTGAGGAAAATTCCCTGAGATATTAATTTTTTTTAAAAACTGGTGGAATGTGATACTGAAATAAATCATTATACAATAACTAATATCAGGACCAATGTTATAACTGATTATAACCCTATGCTACCATGCACCCCAATCTGTGATGAACTGGACCAGGCTGGCTATCATTTATAATCTGCAAAAGACATTATCTGGGTGACTGGGTAAGCAAGGGCGACAGAATTAAAGAGCGCAGGACTATCTATTCAGGATCTATCAATGCTTCAGCAGCAGTGTATTTTCATATTAAAAACAACAGATTCAGATCTCCCATACCTCCTGGTTTACTCCAAAGGTTTGCAGTTCTGCATGGCGTGTTTACTTTCAGTGTAATTACCAAGGTTCAGGGCTTTGTACAAACTTGTTCTGAGCTCAGGATTCATTTTTTTCTAAATCAAGATTGGGTGAAAATATTACCAGAGAAGGAAAGGAAAGAAAGTAGTATTGAGGCAGTGAGAAAGAAAACACTGTTGTCGAAGGGGCAAGGGATATCAGAAAGTTAACAATAAGTTTGCATTTATGTAATACCTTTAACAGAGTAAAATGTTTCAATGCATTTCTCGGGAGTATTATCAAACAACATTTGACATTGAGTCACATAATTGATTTTGGGCCAAATGACCAAAAGTTTGGTCAGAGAACCAGGGTTTATGGAATGTCTGTAAGGAAGAAAGAAAGGTGAAGAGGTTTTGGGATGGAATTTCAGAGCATTTGGGCCTCTGCAAATGAAAGCACAGCCATAAATAGCAGAGCAATTAAATTTGGGGATGTATAAGAGGCCAGAATTGAAGGAGAGCAGGGATCTCAGAAGTTTGTAAGGCTGGAGGAGGCCACAGAGATAGGGAGGGGTGAGGCCATAGAGGGATTTGAAAACAAGCATGAGAATTTTAAAATCGTGGCGTTGGATGGTAGAAGACTGAAGGTTGGCCAGGATTGCATAGAAATAGTCAAGTGTAGAGGTAACAACGGCGTGGATGAGGGGTTCGGTAGCTGGTGAGCTGAGCATACTGTGAAAAAGAGAAAGGGTCAATGTTCCAAAATGGTGTAATCAGGATTGAGAGTATCGAGCAGAAGGTCATGGAGCAAAGGCAAACGGTATGTTAATAGCGTGTTGAAAGACAAAGTGTTAGTGCAGAAAGGGTATTAATTGACAGAAAAATGAACAGCCCTGGCCCAAAGCACAAACATGAAAAGAACAGTGGGTAGGCACATGATAAAAAGTGAATGATGAAACAAACTAAAATAAAATAAACAAATAAAAAACTCGAGGAACTGCATTTCATTTACCGATTAGGCATGCTACAGCCTGCCAGACTGTACATTAAGTTCAATAATTTATCAGCATGACGGGCCCCCCTTTTTATTTTTAGTTATTTTTTCTTTTTTCTTTATTTATCTTGGGTTTGAACACTGAAGTGAAAATGATACGGTTCAAATGAACTGGCTAGGCAAGTCAGAAAACAGGATCAACAAAGGGTAGTCTCCAAATATGAGATAGATAGAATGGAAAACAAATGCATCCTAAATGATGAAAATAGTGCATCAAAAGATAAGAGTTCCATGGATAAATAGATTAAAACTAAACTGACATTTAAAATAGCAGCATATGACCAAACTAGAATGAACAATACTGAAGAAAAAAGTAGTGGGGAAGTGAAAGGCGCATAAGAAGGATTAAAAGGGAATATGAAAATATCGAACAGTATAAAAAGAAATAGTAATGGCTTTATAAAAGGCAAAATAATAGTTAAAGAAAGGGTAGGACTACTCATGGATGAAGTGAAGGGGGAATGAAGTTGTGGCAGATAAATATATGATGGAAAGATCAAATATTTTACAATAGCTTTCACAAATGATGTGAGGATGTAAAAGTATTAGAAGAGATTGTGGAACAATTGTTAGAGACAATTGCAGAAAGGGAATTTCTTAAAAACATTAGAAGAACTCATTGTAGATAAAGTTCTGGACACTAATGGAATGCAACCTAGGCTGTTGAAGAACATCAGAGAAAAGTAGGTAGAGGCTCTTACCATAATTTTTCAACCTTCTTTAGGCAAACAAATTCTGCAAAGCAACCAGAGGGTAGTCAGGATAACACTACTGTTCGAACAAGAGAGAGGAAGATATGCCAGTTAACTGTGAGTTGCGGACAAACTCTTAGAATTAATAATTGCATATCAAGTTAATGATTATTTAGAAATGCTTGGGGTAGCCAAGGACAACCAGCATGGATTTGGTAAAGAGCAGTCATGTTTGTCAAACTTATTTGTGTTTTATAAAGAACTGCTCAGAGGACACATAAAGAGAATTCACTAGATTTGATGTAGATCAATTTTCAGAAGCTGTACAATAAGCTTTTTCACCAGACACCTTTCACAAAAAAAATGCAGCATATATTTTAGGATAGAAAGTTGGTTAAAAGACAGGAAACAAAAGGTTAGGGTTGCATAGATTAGAGAAAGATTGGAAACGGTATACTCTAGATATTGAAATTTGCTGATAACACACATGTAGTGAGTCCAATGAACTGGAGGACTATAGAAAACTTAAGGATATAAACAGATTTGTTGAATGAGCAGGCAGATGACAGATGTAATTTAAAGCAAAATAGTGAGTTTTTATATATACATATATAAACAGAAAGATCTGTGGCTTCACATGTAGAGTAATACTTTGAAGATACACGTTCAGTTAGATAAAGCCATAATAAAATCAGCAGCTATTTGTATTTTATAACTGGGGACATAGAATACAAGACCAAAGAGACAATGATAAATTTATACAAGTCTACATTGTACAATCTTGTGTCCCCCATTATGGAAAGGAATGAGATTCGATTTTCCTGGGCTCGCTCTACCTGGGCACGAAATGGAAATAGTGCGTCCAAAGTGCCAAACATAATAGAGATAAGAGGCTTGGAATAACTCCTTCTGCCTCATTATCATTCTTCTATGTGGCCTGTGATTTCTGCAGGTGCAGTCCATGCTCTTCCCCAAAGGGAAAGCCTGAGGAATCCCAGAGCAGCATTAAAGGAGCACAGACCTGGTGATCTGAAGCTCTGGCCCTTTTTTCTGGCCCTTACCCCCACAGAATGCTCAGGTCCCAGGAATGTGGACCAGGAAAATTGGCCCTATGCAATGGGTATGACATAGATACACCAGGATGATACCAAGGGAAAGGAATTATAATTATGAGAAGATAGTTGAACTACTGGGACTATGTTCGCTGGAGAAGAAGTTTTTAAAATTATGAAGGTTTTGATAAGATGCATCGGGAGAGAATATTTCCACTGGTTAAAGTGATGAGGAGTGATCGATTTAAAATGCCCACTAAAAGCATAAGTAGATAGAATAAATTCCCTTGCAGAAAACATTGTTGAAACATGGAGTGCTTTGTCATGGGGAATAGCTGAGGCGCAGTCCATTGTATTTTTGGGGGAAAAGTGGATAAATATTTCTGGACTATGGGGAAAGCAGGGCAGTGAAGGTAGTCTTGGATTGTTGTAGTGAAAAGCCAGTGCAGACATGATTGTCCAAATGGGCTCCTTCTGCACTGTCAACTTCAATAATTCACTTTACAATACACTCTGACAAATCTGTATTCAAGTCATTAAAAATAAATTAACCATGTACGCTGTAGTGTTTTGAGATTGCTTTGAGAATTGCATTGTACATATTGTTCACTTGAGGCTACCATGCACACATGAGACAGCAGAAGGAGCTGAAAGAGAAAGTGAAAGTAAAACAGAATAAAGAAGATTGCATTATGGTCAGCAGCTTGCTGTCACAGTCTTTGCCTGATATTCCTTACTAAACTCAGCTAAATCTCACTCCAGTCCCAAGAACATCACAACGACGACAAAGTAAATGGAAAAAGGATTGTGAAAAACTGGAAACATTGCTATCAGATATGAAAATTTTGGGACATTTTTGTCTGGTTTTCAGAAGACAATACGTTAAGTTGCAGACTGTGTTAAGTGACACACAGGAAGCTTGTACTCACACACTGATCTCTCCAAAATAACTAAGAAATCAGAAAAATAAATTTTGTATCTCGGATCATTGCAGAGAAATTTCCTCTGAAAAGGAACGCGATCCCAGATCCCTGATCATGCATTATCACTGCATTACTGATCAATATGGCATTTTCTGTGTCCAACCTACCAACTTTTGATGTACATTCAGAGCCATCATCTTTACCCCCACATTGACAAACGTGGCTGTGATGTTTTGAAGGCATGATGGCAGGTTTCGCAGTCACTGCTGACACAAGGAAAAGGCCTTACTTCTACACTATGGAGGTGAAGAATTCGAAAGTATCTTTGAGACAGGTATCTCAGCAAAAAATGTACTTTACATCCAAGAAAAAACACCATATATGAAACCATTGTCTTCCGACGCATTAAGCAAGCAGCAAATGAGACAATTGACCAATGTTGCGCGCAGTTGAGGCAATTAGCAACTAGCTATGACTTTGGTGATGTTGAACATGTCAAATGGGAAACCAAAACACAAATGATCGAAGGCAGTCTCTCCAGTCAACTGCGCCAAAAAGCACTCGAAAAAAAGACCCAAGTTCAACTCCTGTGAACACTATTCATCGCTCAGTGAAGGAAACCACCTGCAAAGCAACAACAGCTGTCTCACGTGCGGTCTGGAGATTGAAAATGGACCATGTCTGCAGGGACATGATGTTCAAACCTCTGGATAAAGGAGGAAAAGACGTACCCAACGTCAAGCTCATCCTGATGGCCACCTTTGTGTGCGGCTGCATCAAGCTGTGCGTAGAACCTGAGTACGCAAACACCAAGTGTCACTACGTGCTGAGGTTCTATCTGTCCCCGCTGTTGTGAAGGATGAGTCTGGCCACATTGCCACGGAATGTTCCATCCAGTTGGACAATACTGTACCACCTATCCTTCGTGGAAAAGTTTGTGCAGAAAAACACATTTGACCACAAATCCATCAGGCAGTGGTCTGCATGGAATGTCCTCAAGGCCCTGCGGGAAAAGGAGATGGTGGATCCTGTCAGAAGGTTCCCCGAGCAGACTGCCAAAGTCATTTGGCAGAATGTCTCATCGCCAGAACTTTCAAACAGGCACCAAGATATAGTCTGTCTGGTGCTGAGAAAGGCCCTCCCCGTCAGACCCTTCCTGCACGCCCGGAGTTTCACCACCTTCGCACACTGCCCTTGCTGTGGTTGTAGTGGGGAAGAGACCGTCGTCCTCCTTCTGGAATGTGCCTTTGCAAACCAAGTGTGGAAAGCGATGCAGTGGTTTTTATTGAGGTTCATCCCAAGTAGCTCTGAAACTCAGGACTCTGTGCTCTACAAGCTGTTCCAGGGAGGCACACCGGGATAAACATTAACTGTTGCTGGAGGACCATCAACTCGGTGAACGATGCTATTTGGTCTGCCCGAAACTTGCTGATCTTCCAGTGCAAAGAGATGTCTACGATCGAGTGTTGCAGACTGGCACATTTCAAGATCCAGAACTACATGCTGAGGGACGCACTAAAGCTTGGGGCAGCCATTGCAAAGGCTCATTGGGGAAAGGCCACTATGTAAGGTCCTCCCGCCATAGTATACCAAGGGTCTGGAACCGATGTAAAAAAAGCCCTCGAGCTCTTTGCACCAAAATATGTTTTTGCTGTGTAATGCAAAGGCACATTACGTGGAACATGGAATGGAAGGGTTGTGAGGCAACTCATGTTCTGTATTGAAGGAAACTGATTTCTTTTGCATTTTCTGGAATGTCAAATTGGAACTGTTTTGTAATGTATTTTTTTTTACAGATTTTTATGAATAAAGTACATTTTTGGGAAAAAAAAGCTGTCTCACAGAGTTATGACTTATCAAAAGAATGTTTCTACTGTGGCAGTGCTTACCCACAATGGACAGAATATCCTGCTACTGGGAAACAGTGTAAAGCTTGTGGAAAGCCCAACCACTTTGCTGGTGTTTGTCACTCATCAGTAAAATTAACTATGAAGACCAATACCAACAAAAGGGTGTTACATATGCCTTCCACAGCAAAAAGGCGAGAATGTAGCTAATGTAGAGGCAGATGACCCTGAATATATTTTTGAGCTTTCCATCAGACAAAGTAAACAACCACTGTGACCATTGGCTGCTCGGCCATAGCTGCTTTCATAGACACAGGAGCATCTGTCACTGTCCTGAGAGATAAAACATTCAACAGACTTCAGGATTACCCCACTCTCTGCAAACCAGGGAAGACGGAAATTTTTCCTCACAACAGTGGCAAACCACTGAAAATCCTCGGAACATTTGCAACAACAGTCTCATTCAAAGACACTAGAATGAATGCTCTATTCAATGTCAAATCTGGAGAATGTGACACGCTTATCAGTTTCTACACAGCAGATTTGCACATGATTGCAGTCACATAAGCAATTCCTTTGCATAACAAAAATATTCTCGAACCGTATGCTGTTCGCTTCACTGATATCAGCAAGCTGAATGGTGTTACATGCAAGCTGCACTTAGACCCTAATGTATCCCAGTTGCGCATCAACAGGAACAAATACTATTCATGTCAGGAAACAGACGGAGAAGGAACTTTAACGTCTATTTGACCTTGGCATTATTGAGAAAATTGGGGGTGAGCCAATACAATTCACCCATGCAAGTCATCAAGAAACCCAAGAATGAGAACCAGATTAGAATCTGCATTGATATGTGATCACCAAACCAAGCCATACAACGAGAAAGCCACTGACACCAACAATCGATGACATCATAGGGAAAGTGAATGGTGCTAAACACTTTGCTAAACTTGACCTTAATGCACACTACCATCAAATCGAGCTTGCAGAAGAATCGAGAAATCTTACTGTATTCTCTACTCACATTGGACTTCTCCGATACAAGAGGCTGAACTTTGGAGTCAGCTCTGCAGCTGAGGTATTTCCACACTTGATTCAATCCGCACTTCAAGGACTTGAAGGCACGCTGAAAATCAATGATGACATTCTCATCTCCGGTCGCACTGAACGGGAACTTGAGACATGCCTATATACATGCCAACAACATCCCAGAGAATGCAACCTCACCTTGAACAAAGACAAGTGCTTGTTTAATAAAAGCAGAATTGAATTCTTCAGTCGTGTGTTCAGTGGTGGAGGAGTATCACCTGATCCACAGAAAGTTGAAGCCGTTGCAAACGCTGCAGATCCTACAAACGTGCAAGAAGTTTGGTGTCTGCTCGGACTCATCACGTACTGTAATCGTTCCATTCCTGACCTCGCTACACTATCTGCCCCCTTGCACAATCTGACAAAAGAGATCACCAAGTGGGAATGGATTAAACCACACAAGCAGGTGGTACACCAGATTAAATGACATTTGTCAGCAAGTTGCACAAATGCCTATTTCGACCCTGAGAAAACCACCTGGCTAGTTGTGGATGCAAGCCCATTTGGCCTATGTGTAGTTCTCGCACAGAAAAACAATTCAGGTAACCCATCAATCGTTGTGATGGCAGCAGATCGTTAACACCCATAGAGCAACATTATTTGTAAACGAAAAGAGAAAAGCTCTCAATCACATGGGGTATCTTACACTTTCATCTCTACCTAAATGGAAGTGAGTTTAAAGTAATAACTGATCATAAACCACCAGTAAGCTTGTTCAACAGTCCACATGGCAAACCACTCACTCGAATATAGGAACATAGGAGCAGGAGTAGGCCATTCAGCCCATCGAGCCTGCCTCGCCATTCAATATGATCATGGCTGATCATCCATTTCAATGCCTTTTTCCCACACTATCCTCATATCCCCTTAGGTCATTTGTATTTAGAAATCTGTCAATCTTTGCTTTAAACATACTCAATGACTGAGCTTCCACAGCCCTCTGGGGTCGAGAATTCCAAAGATTCACAACCTTCTGAGTAAAGAAATTTCTCCTCATTTCTGTCCTAAGTGGCTTCCCCCTTATTTTGAAATTGTGCGCCCTGATTCTGGACTCCCCAACCAGGGGAAACGTCTCTGCTGCATCTACCCTGTCTATCCCTTTAAGTATTTTGTAGGTTTCAATGAGATCACCTCTCATTCTTCCAAATTCTAGAGAATACAGACCCAGTTTCCCCAATTTCTCTTCATAGGACAGTCCCACCATCCTGGGAACAAGTCTGATGAACCTTCCTTGCACTCCCTCAATGGCAATAATATCCTTCCTAAGGTAAGAGGACCAAAACTGCACACAGTACTCCAAGTGTGGTCTAACCAAGCTTCTATACAATTGAAGCAAGACTTCACTACTCTTGTACTCAAATCCTCTTGTGATAAAGGCAAACATACCATTAGCCTTCCTACTTGCTTGCCGCACCTGCATGTTAGCTTTCAGTGACTTATTGACAAGGACACCCAGGTCCCTTTGTACATCTACACTTTCTAATCTCTTACCATTTAAGAAATACTTTGTGCATCTGTTCCTTCTACCAAAGTGGATAACCTCACATTTTTCCACATTCTATTCCATCTGTAACGTTCTTGCCCACTCACTAAGTCTGTCAAAATCCCCTTGAAGCTGCTTTGCATCTTCCTCACAACACACATTTCCACCTAGTTTTGTGTCATCCGCGGACTTGAAAATACTACAATTGGTCCCCACATTCAAATCATTGATATATATCGTGAACAGCTGGGGCCCAAGCACTGATCCCTGCTGTATTCCACTAGTCACAGCCTGCCAACACAAGAATGACCCATTTATTCCTACTCTCTGCTTTCTGCCTGTTAATCAATCCTTAATCCATGCCAGTACATTACCTCCTATCCCGTGTGCTTTAATTTTGCTAAGCAACCTCCTGTGGGTGACTTTATCAAATGCCTTTTGAAAATCCAAGTATACCACATCCACCAACTCCCCTTTATCAATTCTGTTAGTAACATCCTCAAAAAACTACAACAGGTTCATCAAACATGATTTCCCATTCATAAATCCATGTTGCCTATGCCCAATCAGATCATTATTATCCTAGTGTCTATTTATCACATCCTTTTGAAGAGATTCTATCATTTTCCCAATGACTGATGTAAGATTAATGGGTCTGTAATTCCTTGTTTTCTCTCTCCCTCCCTTCTTAAATAGTGGGGTGACATTTGCAACCTTCCAATCTGCAGGAACTGCTCCAGAATCTATAGAATTTTGGAAGATGATCATCAATGCATCCACTATCTCCATAGCTACCTCTTTCAACACTCTGGGATGTAGAATATCAGGTCTTGGGGACTGATCAACCTTCAGCCCCATTAATTTCTCCAATACAACCTTCTTAATCATACTAATTTCCTTCAGTTACTCATTCCCCCTAATCCCTTGAATCTCTAATTCTGGGATATTTCTTGTATCTTTCTCAGTGAAGACAGACACGAAGTAATCATTTAGCTTCTTTGTCATTTCTCAATTCCCCATTATAAGTTCTCCTGACTCTGCCTGTAATGGACCCACATTTGTCAGCCAAATGTTTCCTTTTTACATACCTGTAGAAGCTTTTACAGTCTGTTTTTATAATTTTTGCTAGCTTACATTCATATTCTATTCTCCCTTTCTTTATCAGTTTCTTTGTCCTCCTTTGCTGTATTCTAAAATCCATCCAATCCTCAGGTTTACTACTATCGCTGGCAACTTTATAGGCCTTTTCTTTTAATCTTATATAATCCTTAACTTCCTTTGTTATCCACAGTTGACTGCCTTTACTTTAGGGGTTTTTGTGCCTTGAAGGAATGTATAGTTGTTGTAAACTATGTAATATTTCTTTAAAGACATTCCATTGCCTATATACTGTCATACCTTTTAATGTATTTTCCCAATCCACCTCAGCCAATTTGCCCCTCACACCTTCATAATTCCCTTTGTTCAAATTTAACATCCTGGTTTTGGATTAAACTACCTCACTTTCAAATATAATGTAAAATTCTATCATATTATGGTCACTCATCCCTAAAGGTTCTTTTACAACAAGATTATTAATTAGCCCTTTCTCATTACATTAAACTAGATCTAAAATAGCCTGTTCTCTAGACGGTTCCTCAACATACTGCTCTAGAAAACCATCCCTAACACACTCCAGAAACTCGTCCTCCACAGTATTAGTGCTCATGAGGTTTACCTAGTCTATATGCAGATTGAAATCACCCATGATTACTGTATTACCCATGCCACATGCTTCCCTGATCTCCTGATTAATACCATGGCCCACACTAGCATTACTGTTTGGTGGCTTATAAACAACTCCTCCCAATGTTTGCTGTCCCTCGCTGTTTATTAGCTCCACCCAAACAGATTTCACATTTCTGATCTGAGATCCTCCCTTACTAATGCACTGATCCCAGCCATTATTATCAGTGCAACACCACCTCCGTTTCCTTTTTGCCTGTCCTTCCTAAATGTTAAATATCCTTGAATATTCAGTTCCCAGTCTTGGTTACCCTGTAGTCATGTTTCTGTTATGGCAATTAGATCATACCCATTTACCTCTATTTGGGCCTTTAAATCATCTACCTTGTTGCCAATGCTGCGTGCATTCAGGTAGAGTGCCCTTAACCTTGTCTTCTTGACATTATTCTACATTCTAAGCCTAGCTGATGCTTGCCTTTGTTTTGCTTGCCTTCTAATGTCACTTCCTAATTTTCTATCTCCTGTTTCCTGTTACCACCTTTACTTTCTTCCAATTTGAGCTACCCCTCAGGTTCCCAATCCCCCTGACAAGCTAGTTTAAACCCTCCCCAGCAGCACTAGAAAATCTCCCTGCAAATCCATCTTGTACAAGTCCCACCTGCCCCAGAACCAGTCCCAATGCCTCAGAAATCTGATGCCCTCCCTCCGACACCAATTCTCGAGTCACGTGTTCAATCGATCAATCCTCCTATTGCTGTGCTCACTAGCATGTGGCACTGGAGTAATCCTGAGATTACTGCTTTGGAGGTCCCGCTTTTTAAGTTCCTTCCTAACTCCCTAAAATCTGCTTTCAGGACTGCATCCCTCTTCCTACCTATGTCATTGGTACGAGCATGGACCACGACTTCTGGCTATTCACCCTCCCCCAGAAGGATGTCCTGCAGCTGCTCCATGACATCCTTGACCCTGGCACCAGGGAGGCAACACACCATCCTGGAGTCATGTTTACTGCTGCAGAAACGCGTGTCTGATCCCCTGACTATTGAATCCCCCATCACTATTGCTCTTCTACTCTTCTTCCTACCTTCCTGTGCAGCTGAGCCACCTGTGGTGCCACAGGCTTTACTCTGGCTGCACTCCCCTTAGGAACCATCGCTCTCACCAGTATCCAAAATGGAAAATCCATTAGCAAGCAAGATAGACTCAGGGGACTCCTGCTCTGCCTGCCTGGTTCTCTTAGACTGCCTGGCGGTCACCCATTCCCTCTCTGCCTGCAAGCTCCTAACCTGCAGTGTGACCACCACCGTAAACATGCTATCCACATAGTCCTCTGCCTTGCAGGTGCACAACAGTGACTCCAGCTGCCGCTCGAGTTCTGAAACCTGGAGCTCAAGCTTCTGCAGCTTGTGGCACTTCCTGCAGATGTGTTCGTCCAGGATAAATGGTGCGTCCATGACTTCCCACATACCGCAAAACATACATTCCACTTGGCCGAGCTGACCTGCCATAACATAACTTTAAAAACTTTTTATTACAGCGAGAAATAAAATAACTTACTAGTTACTTACCAACCAACTTCTTCCCCTGTACTGAAGAGCGAGGCAGCTACCGGAGGCTGAAAAAAGGCAGAAGAAAGAAAGAAAGAAAGAAAGGAGATAAAAGCAAAATACTGCGGATGCTGGAAATCTGAAATAAAAACAAGAAATGCTGGAACCACTCAGCAGGTCTGGCAGCATCTGTGGAAAGAGAAGCAGAGTTAACGTTTCGGGTCAGTGACCCTTCTTCGAAGAAAGAATGGAGCCCCTCCCTCACGCACAAAACTCCCACTTTACACACTGTGCACTCAAATTAGTTTTCTTCTTAATTTATGTTCCTCTCCTTACTAAACGCCCTCAATTACCAAACTCCTTTCTCCAGCAGCACTCAATGCAGACAAACAGCATCGAGAGTCCCCTGAATTTATACTTTGAAAACAATTCTGTGTCAGCTCTGCTAGAGCTCCGAAACCAGTTTAAGCTAGCTACCTAATTAACTAGCTACAGATACTCTCAGAGTGTTAATATACCCATGTTTAAAACTGCAAGAAACCTAACTTACCTCTTAACTGAAACAGGAATTTCAATTAATTGCTAGATGTAAACAAAACAAAAACTAGCCTTGAGAGATTAACCCTCAAAATTCACTCACTTGCCAAACTCCCTTCTTCACACTCAGTGCAGAATGTTGGATACTTAAATTGCAAGAGTACGAGATGCTTGCTGAGTATCAGCCAGGCAAGCTCAACCCAGTGGACTACCTTTCACGACATCTGCTGCTGACAGTTGGTCCTACTAGTCATGATGAAAAGGTTGCCGAACGACATCTTAACTACTTAAGCATAAATGTGGTGCCAAAGCCTCTGAAACTATCTGACATCAAAGCAGCAACCAAACAAGGTGAGGCTTTAATTATGTATGAAGGCTATAGAATCACAAAACTGGAAAGACATCATCGAGTAAGCATCTACAAATGAATCGTTCACACACTACAAGGACTTCACAATGTTCAAAATGAGCTCACCGTTACAACCACATCTGATCTCGTATTACGCAACAGCTGTATTGTCATTCCACACTCATTGAGGGAATGTGTTGTCGATATAGCACATGAAGGACACCAGGGAATAATCAAGGCCAAACAACTCCTTAGGAAAAAGGTATGTTTCCCAGGAACTGACCGTATGATAGAGCACAAAATCAATCAGTGTTTGTCATGTCAAACAACCACAATGTCAAATCCTTGTGATCCTCTCAAGATGTCCAAACTACTTCCAGGACCATGGATTGAAGTCAGCACTGACTTCAGATTTGTCCACAGGTGAACACCCACTTGTTGTCACAGATGACTACAGAAAATTCCCAGTTGTGGAATTAGTTATGTCAACTTCAACAAAAGCAGTGATCCCAAAGCTTGGCCAGATCTTCACCTTGTTTGGAATCCTTCAGATGGTAAGAACTGACAATAGACCCCTATTCAACAGCAATGAGTTCAGCAAATTCACAAACCACATAAGGTTCACTCATAGAAAAATCACACCCCTTTGGCCAATAGCTAATGGAGAAGTTGAAAGATTTATGCAAACCTTGAAAGAAGTGGTATGTACAGCTACAGCTGAGAACAAGTCATAGAAGCAAAACTATATAATTTTCTTCGTAATTACAGAGTGACACCTCACACGACTACTGGAAAACCTCCAACTACACTCTATGACTCTCATCTTTGCACATTCTATGCACACATGTCTTCCTGAGTAACCCTATGGCACTAGTGATCAACATGTACGCAAATGTGATCGAAAACAGAAGGATCGAATGAAATTAAATGCGGAATGAAACATGAAGTTTAGAGGTACACTGCTTCAGCCAGGCGATCAAATACTTGTGAAATGTGATGGTCATGTTGGAAAGCAAACAACCCCTTATGACATCCAACCATTTGTTGTGACCAACACAAAAGGATCATTGATCACTGCTAAGCACGATTCACAAATCATCACAAGGAATGCGTCATTCTTCAAAGCATTGAATCCAATTCCAACATCGATACCTCAGCTGAAGGACATGAGTCAACTGAGACCACACTTGATGTCAGACAATATCCTATTTGTGAGAGAAAACACCCACCATACTTAAGTAACTGTGTTACAAAGTGAATTATTTATGTTTAAGTTTGTTGTTTACATTTTTAGAAACAAACTATTGAAACATGCCATGTCTCTCATTTACTGAGAAGGGGAGGGATATAGTGTTTTGAGAATTGCATTATACATATTGTTCACTTGAGGCTACCATGCACACATGAGCCAGCAGATGGAGCTAAAGAGAAAGTGAAAGCAAAATAGATAAAGAAGACTCCATTATGTTCAGCAGCATATTGTCTCAGTCTTTGCCTCATATTCCTTACTAAACTCGGCTAAACATCACTCCAGTCCTGAGAACTTCACATACGCCAATGCAAAATTGGTCAAGTACAATCGAAGAAGGGTGAGCAAGACCTGTCCTTCCAGTTTTCTGTGGAATGATTGATTAGAAACTCATGTTAACAAATTAAAGTACTGTTGGTTACTATATATATTTTAACAGTTTATATTTTTGTCACCACTGTACAAATTTATTATAAATTAAATCATTGCTAATTCTGGAACGGTACTGCTTCAGACTGTCAAACATGTCACCCTATTAAGTAGGATACTATAAAGAAACATACTGAAGACAAATAGTGATTAGTTAAGATACTGGAACACCAGGTGGAGAATTGAAGATTTGAATCTTGAATGTACTTATCCAATCCTCCTCCAGTGATCGGTGTAAGTCAGTGCCTATATCTGTGAGTGACAGTAGTTTTTGCTCGGCTCAGAGATGAAAGGACTGGTTGCACCACTCATTTCCCAATATAATTCATTCTTCAACGTTTGCTGGGATTGAGATCATTCCATCAAAGGCTTTCCTATCTCTGTCATAAATTGTAGGTTACCAAAGCTTCATATCTGCATTTTTATTGCTACAAATCTCTCTCATTTCACATATACTGCAACATATTTTCATTATCATGAACAAAATGTTCAACAACCAAGAACTGTTTTGTGATGGAAAAAGGATATAATCCATTTCGAAGGTGAGAAATCAGTTCATCTCATATGAGCTGCATTGTAAAGCAGACATCAGTGCACACTTCAATAAAACAGAACAGTATTAGTTTTTCACTCCAGTACAGTATTCTGAAACGTGGGTTATAGGTTGGAGCTATCAAGTGAAATGAGCCCACAAGTTTGCCCGACAGCCTATAAGAAAAAATGTCACATTGGGAATTACCTGTACGGGGTTTTGTCTCAGCATGCTATGAAAATTTCCAAGTAAGTGTCTAGAATGATATACGTGAACCAGACCCAAATTGAAACACATAGCATAGTTTGAAGAATAAGCTCAAGTTCGCTGGAGTTAAACCCAGATCTAAACAGGCAAAGTTGATATTTCCTATATAAACTCCCAAAAATATGCATCACTCAACAGAACTTCAGTGAAAATGTCATTAAATAAGTACTATTCCAGCGTGTTTCATGCAACTCATTGAAATATACACTGTAGCACGCCATCAAACACTGCCTTCAGAGGAAACTCACAAGCAGCCTGACAAGGTACCCCATGCTGTTACACTAGAAACATTGGCCTGGATATCTGACTTAGATATTGATATTTGATTTGTTTTTTGCTTCTACTATACAAAAGAAGACTGAAATATATGGAAGTTCAAATCTCAACTTGGGAAGGAGACTGTTCTAGTGATTTTTCTATATCTTAATGATGATTCTATAATCCACTAGAGTAGAAATGAAGTAAAATACATCAAGCTTCTAGTTTTTTTGTAAGTTTCAGCCAGCAGTTGAAACATGTTCACTGGATTTTAGGTGCCAACCTTGATTCAGAGGTAGCAATCTTTCTTCTGAGCCAGAGGTGCTGTTGATTCAAACCCCAATTTGGGGACTTAAGCACGTTATCTAGGATGATACTTTAGCACTGAAGATGTGCTGTCTTTCGAATGAGATGTTAAACCGAGGCCCTGTCTGCTTTCTCGGGTGGAAGTAAAAGATCCAGTGGGATTTCGTGAAGAGGAGCAGGAGCATTTTCCTGGCCAGCATCACTAAAATCAGATTATCCAATCATTTGGGACCTTGTGCACAAATTGGCTGCTGCTTTTCCTGCATTACAATAGTGACTCCATTCAATTCCAAAGTACGTCATTGGCTATGAGATACTTTGGAATATACCAAGGTTCTTTCTTCTTTCTATTTAAATCTAACCTAAGTCCCAAAACTGAAGATACAGCATCTAGTACTGCACCATTTAAAAAGAAACTTTCATCCCCTTCGTGCAGGAGAGATTTGAAGCTGTGTTTTTAATGTATTTTTTGCATTACTAATGTGATTTCTAGGTATTAAAAAAGACTTGCACTTATATAGCACTTTTCATGATCACCAGACATCGCAAAGCCATTTACAGCCAATGAAGTATTTTTGAAGTGTAGCCATGTTGTAAGAAATGGGGCAGCCAATTTGCACAAACCAAAC
The DNA here is from genome assembly GCF_036365525.1 of Heterodontus francisci. NCBI lineage: Eukaryota > Metazoa > Chordata > Chondrichthyes > Heterodontiformes > Heterodontidae > Heterodontus > Heterodontus francisci. The sequence goes on along the minus strand of NC_090401.1, from coordinate 40,461,273 downwards.
TCCCACAAACAGCAATGTGATGGCAACCAGATAATCTGTTTTTGTGATGTTGGCTGAGGGATAAATATTGGTCAGGACACCAGGGATAACTCCCCTACTCTTCTTCAGAGTAGTGCCATGGGATCTTTAACATCCACCCAGGCAGACGGGATTTCAGTTTAGTGTCTCATCTAAAAGATTGCACTTCCAACAGTGCTGTACTCCCTCAGTACTGTACTGGAGTATCAGTCTAATTTTTGTGCTTAAGCCCTGGAGTGGGACTTGAACCCTAAACCTTGTGACTCCAAGGCAGGAGTGCTACCAACCGAGCCATGTGTTACTAAAGCAGCTTCACCTCAAAAATCCATGAAACTCCAGTAACACAGCGAGGGAGTGGCTGCCACCTGCTACTGAATTGCATTGCTGATCCCGCCATAATTTGCTGTGTTGATCTCATTACAATATTGAATGATTGTCCAGGAATGCAAACCCTGTTTAGCAGAGAACAAACTTACCTGGGTCAGGGAGAGGAGAGGTGAGGGGGAATGGAGGAAACTTGTTGCAGCCTTTGGAAGCTTTCAGCAACTTAAGGTGGAAGCAATTTCCTGGAGGCACAATAGGACAAAGCACTTACCTTCAATTTTTATCAGAACATTGAACTGCTGGGATTTCTTATCAAAGGCTTCTTTTGTGATTTCTCAAGACTCTATCCTGTTTTCCACTTTATTCATTGGTAACTTGCAAGGAAAGCTTCAGGCACACGGTGGTTCACTTATCTACTGGGTGAGATATTGCTAAAAGGAAACCGCCAAAAGCAGACACCAGAGGGAGGTGGAAATGGCACAGAACCCTTTCCACCTCCAGGACAGTTGAACAGTACCTGAAAAAAGTGTAATAATCCGATAAGACGAAGAGCTGCTCATCACCCAGTCCCTCATAAAATCTCCGAGGCCTATAGACTCGCTGTAGGGCTAAGAGCAGTTGGTCTCATCCTTCTTCAATGCTGCCATATGCTCCTTTGTTCTCTTCTGTTCTCCTGTTCCTCCATCAGGGAGACTCACATAGGGAAACTTACGCTGGTCTAAGGTGTTTCTTACTGCGAGTAGGAGCTGAAAATATGCTGGGAACCAAAGTCCCTCACTCTGGCAGATTGAAGTGCAGCCTGGTTGCTCCCCAATGTCTGAAACATGCAGACAAACCTGAGATATAGGGAAAACTCGTCCAGGCAGTGAGTACCTTTAAATGGATCACATCCAGCAGTCAGTTTTGTTTCTGAAAATTGCCAGCTCGCTTATCTACTCATAATTTACACCAATAGAAACAATGTCTAATAGGGTGGAAATGACAGGATTCAAAAGCCTTACATCATTCATCTCATTTGCATGTACACATTGATGGAGGAGAAGGCATTTGAACTTACACCTCCCATCCTGAACCTGCAACCCCTGAAAATGGAAGTGCATGATAGTTTCCCATTTGTAGTTGCCACCGTGGGGGAATTCAGTTTCAACAGGGGCAGAACACAAGTGCTTGTGGACCTGCCTCCCCTTAACTTCCCACCTGATTTTTCTATCCGTTGACTTTAGTGGAAAGGATCATGCATACAAGAGGTAACGGAACTGCTGCTGCCCATTTTGTGCCCCTGCTAAAATTGAGTTTTACCCCCTGTGCTTCAGACATTAGCTCAGGGGGGTCCTTAGGAATATGTCAATATTTCGCGGGGAGTGGCTGAGAATTTATCGATATTTGTAGGGAGTTTCTCTACACTGAAAGGTTTGAAAACTATTGTAGTCCACAACTTAGGGCCAATCAATGTAGAAAAAATCTGCAGCACCTTGTGCCACTCACTGTGGTAATATTGACACTGTGATAGTGCTTCTTTTTATTATCAGGACGAGTCTTAGGTTTTTTGTTAACAGCTCATTTTAGATGAAGAAATGAATTACAGAAAGTAGTTATATGATCTTATTTCTGTTTCTGAAGAAGCCATTAGCAAAGATTTCAAAAGAATGAAATGGGCTTGTTCATTAGAGAAACATAAAATCTGCGCTCTTCTCATTTTAAACCATTCTAAGTTGTTTTGATATTATCATTAATAAGCATAAAAGTATTAATCCAACTCCGTCATTGTATTGTTTTGAAAAATGTATTTCCTATTTGACCATCTTGCTCCAAAAAGTCAGCTCAAGGCTATGGCAAAATATTGACTTTTTTTTCTGTAGCTGCTCATAAAAATGAGCTATGATGATATGAAGGAATGAATCATTCTCTCGGTTTTGTATTCCGTCACTGCATCATGCAGTTGGAGGTCAGGTGTTGCATGAATTAAATTTAGTGCTCCCTACGTGACAACATGTTTTCAGTCTGTCATCAGGAAAATCAGCTTTAATGTGTTTCTGTTTAATAAGCTTCCAATTCTATTTATTGTGATATAACAACTAGACAAATGAATACATGAAAATTTACATTATTTTAATAGGGAATGTTTGCTGATTTTTTTTGTAATTTATTATTTTAAGCCGTTATAATTCAATTAAATTGCACTGTAATGTATTAATATAGATTGACAGAGCAAGTAACAATCCTTCTTTAATTACCATTCAAAAATGTGCATTATGCCACTAACATTGACGTGTGGAAGATAAGACAAGCTAAATCATTTCAACCTTATGCAATATCATTAAAATCTAGTTAGCTTCCTCTCATCATTTTTAAAGTTTGCTATACAACATTAACATTGCAAGGGCAATGTAATGCTATCTAAAGTGAAACAAGCATGCTTGTTAAAACACTGTTACTTGGTACTTTAAAACCAAGCGATACATATAAATTCATAGCATTCAATGTTGATGACTACAGCATTGAAATATGGCTGCGTTTGCTGGCAATGCAATCACTAGGTGGCGCAGTACTAGCACATGTGCAAATGCAGCCTCTTCCACTGAAACACCACGGCCTGTGACGTTCAGGCAGCTGCCAGGATTAAAGATGGGAACTGCTCAATTTATCACAGAAAAACAACTTCAACCCGAAAATCCCCTCAAAGGTTGCCATCGCTGCCCCATCCCACCGCCAAGAGTCCCCCGCTCCCTCCCACCATTGTTTCATTTGTATCATTTCTTGGATGTCTTCTGTTCAACTGTTTGATTTTTTTTGACAAAGACAGAAGATCTCTGGTAGGGTGCTGCCATTGGAATTTGGAATGTAAAGCAACTTTCTATGGGATGGTAAAGGCAACATTTACCTGTGAAGTTTATGAAGGAAATAACTCTATGAATTTCTGGCTAGAAGTAAATAATTATGAGTGCATGTGCACATACACACAATAATCTACACCAGCCAATCTTCCATGATTTGTACTAGTCAGACAATATTGGGGACAATTTTCACCCCATTTTCAGACAAGAACAGGAGGTTGTATGCTGAAAATCCTGGCACAGCACTTGTCATCCCATTTCTGCCAACATCCTGGTCCTTGCCTTTTTGGTGCAGTCCTTCATTTGGGTAGCCCTGGTGTTTGCCAAAAATGGGTGGGTGCCTCATTACCCACGCATATCAGGCTGCTATGACAAACATGGGAAACCAATGCAATTTGTTTGCCTCCACTGGATGGACTGCACACTTCTCAAGCCCCATCCATTGGAACTGTACTAGAACAGCCTACTCAACCATCCTTAAAGGGACCACTGGACGCTGCGGCGACAATGGTAAAGGTACATTTTCTGAATATTTTTTATGAGGCCAGGAGAAGCATGAATGCTCTACCCATACAAATCCTTCCCTCTGCAGCCCACCCCCAACCTCTCACAGAATTGGGCTGGCTTGGTTCCATGGAGGTGTTCCTACCCCTGTTCATGCTCCAAGCATGATAGGATGTTCATGAGGCCTGATCATGACAACTGATTGTGCCTTTTGCTGGTGACATTGAGCAGATGGCAGACGTGCTATACCCACCACCTTAACTGATGTCAGCCTGACCCTGCAGGTAGACCTCATGCTTTTGATAAAAGGGGTGTTGTACGACACAATTATAGAGGTCACTGATTTATGGTGACCGAGTAAGTCAAATTTAATTTTTATGACATGATATTTTGGGATTTGTGCTTTGGGAGTTGGATTCCTTATCTTGTGAAAACTGTAAATAAGTGGTCTTTATATATATTTTTTGTGTGTGCATTTAATTTTTAGCCCTTGCCGTTTTTAAAGTTGAGGTTGTACAGAAAGATAATATGCAAGATTGTACCCATTGATAGTTGTTGCCTTGTCGGGAGAATTTCTACAAGGGCCCCCAATCTCCCGCCATAGCTTTGCGGGGTAATTGGGGGAAAACCTGAAGCAACAGCATAAAACAGCCATATACACCATAACTCTGAGTTCCATTGAAGTTACAGCAGTAGATCCCCATTGAAATTCCAGGCACCAGTATTTAGTAGTGCTGAGGAAAGGAGTGTGTGGTTTAATAGTCCTGGCATAGCCAGGTCTCTGCCATGTCCCTAGAGGTCTGCCAGTCTCCCGCTGGAACTATGGTGGGAGACCAACGGAAATCCAGTGGGCTTTTATGATTGTTGTACTTTAACAAAATTTATTTTTAATTCGAACCAGCAAAATTCAATCAATTGTTGCCCTCTTGGGAAGCCAATGAGAGGGGCTGGGGTTTACGGTAAGTTATCAACACTTCCAGAAATTTCATACAAAAGCAATATTAACCTGAGGTGAGAGTCCTCAAATATTTTTTAGCTAATCAACTGATAACAAAATGGTTAATACTGTTATCGAGTTAATATGCATAAAAAGTGATCCACTTTCCCAAAGCAGCCAGTAAATCAATGTTATGTAAAGAATAAGTTTATTATCTATGTCACTCTGTGTCCGTCTGTCACTCAGTTTGACATGCTTTCTGAAATAAATTTGAGTAGATTGTATTTAAAAGTTTAGCTGAAAACCTTTTCAAATTTATTATCTAACTTCATTTAAATTATTTTCAGAAGCAATAAAGATTGAAAAATTGTTTTGCACAAGACACAACTCGGCTTATCCTGCTGAACAAAATCAATGGTAGTTTAGAAGTCAAACATGAAGTGAAGGAGGCATAGACACTTAATCAATACTGTCCATCATGTTTGAAGTAGGGCTCTGTTCTGTTTTTATTCTCTCTCTCTATTACACGCACACACACACACACAAAAACACAAACACCAGGGAAAACTCTACCTGAATAAAACTTTTGAAATTTGTCTTTCAGGCAAATAATTTTGAAAAGCAACCTGATACTGTTAGAGGCTGAAGATAAACATTGCATCTATTAGCTGACAAAATGTTGCTGTTGCAGTCCGGAGAATTGTACAAACTACAGACTCACGCTGCAGAATCTGTTTTCAGCTGTTGGCAAGACAGCTCTGGGCAAAAATGTCAAGTCGAAGGATTTGAGAGAGCCTAAGGCTTTGGAATAAGCTATTAATGACAATCACAAAGGACAGTTTTATAATTATGTTTAATCATTTTGTTAAATAGATATTTTAATGCTACAAACATTAATTGGACTTTGGAAATGACAGTTACTATGTAAAAAGTGATGGATTTATTTTTTCCAAAAGCATTTTGAGTAATTGGACTATTTCATCATCATTTTTTCAAAAAATATATAGCGTTGGTAGGTTTTCCTCACTGGTCACTTTAGGATTAGTTGTTTTTCTATATCATTTGGAGTTCCATTGGCAATCCTTATTCACTTTCCTCATTTTTGTTTCTTTCTATTCTTCAAGGGGATGTAGGTGTCACTGGCAAGACCAGCATTTATTGCCCATCCTTATACAATTCAGTGCCTCACGAGGCCATTGCAGAGGGAAGTTAAAAGTCAACCACATTACTGTGGGTCTGGAGTCACCTGTAGACTAGACTGGGTAAGGAAGCCAGATTTCCTTCCCTTAAGAACAGTATTGCAGCAGGGTGGGTTTTTACAACAACCCAGTAGTTTCATGGTCACCATTACTGATATGAGTCTTTTATTAAAATTTAGTTAATGAAAAAGATCGTGAATTTAAATTCCCAAGCTGCTGTGGTGGGATTTGAAATTATGTCTCTGGTTTATTAGTCCTGGTCTTTGGCTTGCTAGTTCAGTAGCGTTACCACTATGCTACCATACACCCAAATGTTTACAAGTTTCCTATCTCTTCAGTTCTGTTATACTGTCATTTTACTTTGAGCTCATCAACGAAGATTGTCAATGCAAAGTGTTGATGACACAAGATGTAAGAATAATGGGCTGGATTTAACAGACCTCCCCGCCACACCCCGAGACAGGCTTGGAGGTGGGGGGTGTCCATAGAATTGTAATATAGGGTTGTGGAGGGCCTGTCACCTTCCCTTTGCACCACAATTTAGTTGGGGGCAGGATAGGCCGAAGATGGCCATCCTGCCCAGAGGGCAATTGAGGCCCTTAAGAGGCCTATTACCAGCCACTTAAGGGCCTCTTCTCCCCGCCACTGATATTAAGCCAGCGGTTGGAGGGGGGGGGGGGGGCCTCCGCCACGCGTCAAGTTCGCCCAGTAAAAACGAGGCAACCTCCCTGCTGACTTGAGGGGATGGGCCCTCCTCCATAGCAATCTGTGCTCACATAGGGCCCCCACCAGCGATCAACCCACCTCCCTGAAAACCCCTCCCCTAGTACTGAGGTCCGGGTCTCCAGCACTCAGCCTGGGTCCCAGGCCTCCTGCAGTACTGGCAGTGGCCAACGGGCCTAGAGGCGCTGCCGATACTACTGAGCTACTAGCCCTCTGCTTGGCTGGCAGCTCTTGGAGACGGGATCCCCTTTTGGGCAGTTCACTCCAGAGCATAACAATTGGCTGGGTAAAAAATAATTCTCCTCATCTCCCCTCTGATCCTTCATATGGAGAAATGGTCAAAATTCAGTCTGGTCAGTGTTGAATGTTGTTCGGACAGAAGGGGTGAGAATTTTGCTCAACAATAGCAAGATTGAAATAATGGTTGGGAATGGTTATTCCTGGGGAATTACTAGTACAGATTGTGATAATCACTTTCTTTTCCCATGCTCCTCATACACAGAGACATTATGGGGTTTAGATGAAACAGGGGACACTGAGTCAGAAGTAAAATGGATAACATAAAGGTTGGAGGCCTGAGAGAATGTTCAAAGGGAAGAGTGGATAGGACATTTCTGAATGGAGGGAAGGAGTAACAAGGTGTTGGGAGTTTCAGGGGATAACCACATAGTAGTTGAAACAGCAGACACTGATGGTGCAGCATAAGGACATACGAACATACGTACATACCACCATATGACTTAGAAGCAGGAGTAGGCCATTCGGCCCTTCGAGCCTGCTCCGCCATTCAATACGTTCATGGCTGCTGATTACTCCAAATTCCCGCCTACCCCCAATAACCTTTCACCCCCTTGCTTATCAAGAATCTATCTACCTCTGCCTTAAAAATATTCAAAAACTCTGCTTCCACCACCTTTTGAGGAAGAGAATTCCAAAAACCCATGACACTTTGAGAGAAAAATTTTCTCATCTCTGTCTTAAATGGGTGACCCCTTATTTTTAAACAGTGACCTCTAGTTCTAGATTCTCCCACAAAGGGAAACATCCTTTCCACATCCACCCTGTCAAGATCCCTCAGGATCTTATATGTTTCAATCAAGTTGCCTCTTACTCTTCTAAATTCCAGTGGACACAAGCCTAACCTGCCCAATCTTTCCTCATAAGACAGCCCGCCCATTCCAGGTATTAGTCTACTAAACCGTCTCTGTACTACTTCCAATGCATTTACATCCTTCCTTAAAAAAGGAGACCAATATTGTACACAGTACTCCAGATGTGGTCTCACCAATGCCCTGTATGGTTGAAGCATAACCTCCCCACTTTTGTATTCAATTCCCCTCCCGATAAACGATAACCCTCTATTAGCTTACCTGGTTATATGCTGTACCTGCATACTAACCTTTTGCGATTCATGTATTCGGACATCCAGATCCCTCTGCCTCTCAGCACTCTGCAATCTCTCGCAATTTAGATAATATGCTTCTTTTTTATTCTTCCTGCCAAAGTGGACAATTTCACACTTTCCCACATTATATTCCATTTGCCAGGTCTTTGCCCACTCACCTAACCTATCCTTAATCCCTTTGTAGCCCCCTATGTCCTCTTCACAAGTTACTTTCCTACCTATCTTTGTGTTATCAGCAAATTTAGCAACCATACCTTTGGTCCCTTCATCTAAGTCATTTATATAAATTGTAAAAAGTTGTGCCCTGTGGCACACCACTCGTTACATCTTGCCAACCAGAAAATGACCCATTTATGCCTACTCTCTGTTTCCTGTTAGCTAGCCAATCTTCTGTCCATGCCAATATGTTACCCCCTACACCATGAGCTTTTATTTTCTCAATAACCTTTGAAGTGGCACCTTATCAAATGCCTTCTGGAAATCTCAGTACAATATATCTAACAGTTTCCCTTTACCCACAGCACATATAACTCCCTCAAAAAATCAGGCCTGTTGGACAATTGCAAAGGCTGAGGCTGCTGCACTCCTGCCCTCTGGGTCCCCTTACCTGCCTCAGCTGCAGCCACACTCTTCTGTCCCTGACCAGTGACCAAATCAGAAGACCCTATCCAAAGGGGCGTGACTGCCTCCTGGTACGAAATGTCCAGTAACTTTCCCCCTCCCTGATGTGTCGGAGTGTCTGCAGCTCGGACTCCAGTTCAATGACTCTGAGCCGAAGCTCTTCGAGCCGCAACACTTACTGCAGCCGTGTTTACCCTGGATCACACTGGCATCCAGGAGCTCCCACATGCTGCAGCTGTGACACATCATCTGTCCTGACATCCTTAATGTGTCTTAATTAACTACTTAATTATTTTATTCAACTATTTATTTTATTTTATTTTTTTTATATATTTTATTAAGCTTACCACTGGTTCCTTTACTATTTTAAACTTTAGGATTAGAATGGACCTTAATCACTTACCAGATACTCACCAAACAGGTAGCTTCTTCCCCAACCAATCAAACCAAAGGAGTAACTCTGTGTGAGAAGATCAGAGGATGTAGGTAAAAATCTGTACCTGGAGGCGATCATTCAGATTGTGGAAGAATTTGAAAGTGAGAACAAGGATCATTATGTGAATTGACTGGAGAGCAGGGAGTCAGTGGTGTTATATATTTGGTTCTTTATGCTGCCATCATATAGAGTCTAGCCAGAGGGGTTCTTAGACTGTATTGTTTAAACATTAATCTTTATTGCATAGTAACTATGTACACCCCACACTAGCCTGTGTGTCTCCTTTTAAAGCCACGCTGTAACTGTTCTCTGGTCTCTCCCACATGACCTCTTACTTCATCCTGGTGGGCAGTAATCTTTACATTCTTTCAAGATGAACCCTTTGATACCCTTATACTACACCTCCCCCCAAGTCTTTATCCCAATATATATTTAAATACATTCACTTTTTTATTTACATGCTGTGCCATCTCCCCCCCAAGTCTCTGACTTCATAGTTTCAACCTATAAGGAGACTTCACAACTCTCCCTGATCTTGTTGTCGTCAGATATGGAAGATTGGTAGTCTTTCTCTGATCCCTTGTTTCTTGACTTGGACGGTCTTTGTTGAGATTTGTGGCATTCGGTGCTTTTTGAATTTTCGGTTCATCATTTGAGTCGACTAAATGTATGACCGATTGACACCATTGATGTATAAGATTAAGATTCCTTCTATTTCTCCGTGTAGAACCTTCTTGAGTTCCTACTAGATAAGATCACTGTTGATTCTCGTCTTTCTGGAGAATTACCCCTTCTCTATTTTGGTCTCGTACCCGTACCTTTTGCCCTTCTGACAACTTTGATAGGTTTCTTGTACGGTATCTTCTGGTATAATTATGGATCTGAAATAAAGACAGAAAGTTCTGGAAATACTCAGCAGGTCAGGCAGCATCTGTGGAGAGAGAAGCAGAGTGAACCTTTCAGTTCTGTGACCTTTCATCAGAATTGGCAAAGGTTAAAAATGTAATAGGCTTTAAACAAGTGAAAGGGGGGGGGATGGGGAAGAGAACAAAAGGGCAGGTGTGTGATAGGGCAAAGGGCAGGAGAGATTAAATTACAAAGCTGTCATGGAACAAAGGCAAATGGAATGCTAATGGTTGTTCTGAAAGACAAAGCATTAGTCCAGAGAGAGTGTTAATGACAGAATAATGAACAGCTCTGTCCAAAAGCACAACATGAAAAAACAAGTTTAAGGCAGGCATATGGTTAAAAAATAAAATAAAATAATAAAAAAGGCCAGTCATGTTCTGAAATTGTTGAACTCGATGTTGAGTCCGGAAGGCTGTAGCGTGCCTAATCAAAAGATGAGTTGCTGTTCCCCGAGCCTTTTATTTTCTTTTTTTTTTTACTATGTGCCTGCCTTAAACTTGGTTTTTCATGTTGTGCTTTTGGACAGAGCTGTTCATTATTCTGCCATATACACTGTCTCTGGACTATTGCTTTGTCTTTCACAACAACCATTAGCACTCCCTTTGCCTTTGCCCCATGACAGCTTTGACATTTAATCTCTCCTACCCTCTGCCTTATCACACATCTGTCCTTTTGTTCTCTTTCCCACCCACTCAGCCCCCTTCACTTGTTTAAAACCCTAGCCTGTTCTGATGAAAGGTCACAGACCTGAAATGGTAACTCTGCTTCTCTCCACAGATGCTGTCTGGCCTGCTGAGTATTTCCATAACTTCCTGTTTTCATTTCAGATTTCCAGCATCCGCAATATTTGCTTTTATTATAATTATGGGTCTGTTTGTTTTGATACGACTTTTCTTTGTCTTGTACTTTCTGATAATTCTTGCTTTGTAATCCTGGAAGTAATTTCTTGGGTAGAATTGGAAGTTGTGTTCAAAGTTTTTTTCCCATTAAGAGTTCTGATGGCGCTAATCCACACAATAATGGAGTAGTTCTGTTTGTCAGTAAATGCTAATTGAAAATCTTGATTTTTCATCAACATAGTTTTAATGGTTCTGACTGCTCACTCAGCTTCTCCATTTGATTGTGGATATTTAGAAGAGCTTGTTAGGTGAACAAATCCACATTCTTCTGCAAAGTGCAAGAGTAATCATTTGCACATTGTGGACCATTATAGGATACTATCTGATCAGGTATACCATGTGTTGTGAAAACTTCTTGTAAAACTCTGATGACTGCTTCAGTTGGTGTTGTGCACATCTGCTTAACTTCGATCCATCTTGAGAAGTAATCAACTATAACTAGATAGGATCCTTCCTCAAAGAAGAATAAATCCATTGCCTGCTGTTCCCGCGGTCTAGTTGGGAATTGGGTCAAAATTAGTGGTTCTCTCTGATCTTGTCTGTGTACCTGACAATTTTGTTGGACTTGCTTCTTCCCAAGTTCTCTGTCCATGTAGCACTCCTGCAGGAACTTGCTGCATTTCCTTTTCTCTCTCTGGTAGTCTCTAAGCAGCATGGCAGGCTGTGCTGTGTTGTGTGTGCTCTCTGTGCATTGTACAGGCTCTCTGGCGGAATCCGGACTCTCTGCAGTGCTCAGGTCAGGTTGGGGGACTCGCTCTCAGTCCTGGCTCCTGGATTCTTCTTATTTATCTTCTTCAACGTTCTTTATAATACGAAGGTCAGTACAAGCTCTTCTACTTAAGAGTGAGAACTCCTGATTTCTTCGGACATACAGTGTTTCTAATATCTGCTTTCCCTTACATTGAAGCATGCTTGTAATTTCCCCTTTACTTCAAGTACAACACATCCTGGGCCATGTAACTGAGTTTCTGTTGGTTACAGAACATGTGTGGATAGCCAAGGCTCTTTATCTGACAGGACTGACATACTTGCTCTGGTGACAAGTTTGAAATGAATGATATGTTCGTTGACAAATATGTCTGCTGACCAAAATGCTTGTTTCAGATCATTGATCTCACCCAGAAAATATTTCGATTGGTCTGCTGCAGGAGGGTACTTAACTTCATGTACCTCTCTATTCTTAACTACTTTTCCTTTGGAGCTTGAGGTGGTCGAGATTTAATTTCAGTACATTTTACTGAAATACCCTATTTTTCTGTAGTAAATGCATTATGCTTTATTGGCGGGACATTGTTCACACCTGTGGGAGGTTTTGGTGCCATATCATTGGCAAGGATTAATGGCGCCTTTTGCTTCAACCCCCAATGTACCATTTTTCCTGGTGCTTCATGTTCAGCCCTCTGGTGAAGGAACAAAACTGTTACAGGAGGTTTCCAAGGTCTTTCCTCATCTCACAGGATTGATCTGTTATTGCTGCGCCAATTGAAGTAGGAATCACAAGCTTTTAAGACTTCATCAAATGTAGCTGATTTTTTTATCAATACATTGTCTTGCTATTATATCATCAGCTACAACACAAATTAAACATAATAATGGAATCACTTGCTCTGTTTCTGACCTGCTGTCCAATTTCGATGCAATTCTATATCTGAGGAATCTTTTCCTCCATAGTACCCAGTTTTGAGTCTGATTGGATCCCTCGTGACTTTGAAACTCTCTGGCACTCCCAATGTTTGATCCATTTTTAAGAAACTTTTCCAGTGTTCCCCTTTAGGAAATTGTTGTTTTTTCAGGGAAGCTTGCTTTGATGGAGTGTAGCAGGTGCTTGAGAGTGTTCCCTATTTGCTTTTTTTTAAAGTTCTCTAGGGGTTTTCCCTTTGCTTAAGCAGCTCACTTATACATTTACACAGCTGCCTATTGGAATTGACAGAGCTGTTCCATAGACAGTTCTAGTTGCTTTTTGAGAGCTAGAGTTTATTTATTTTCTTCAAGCTTGACTGCTTTAATTACTTTTTCAGCTTGGCTGCAATAATGGAGACTGTGCTGTATTTGGGGACTTACATACAAACATACGAACATACGAATTAGCAGCAAGAGTAGGCCACTCGGCCCTTCGAGCCTGCTCCGCCATTCAATAAGATCATGGCTGAACTGATTACTCCACATTTCCACCTACCCCGGATAACCTTCCACCCCCTTGCTTATCAAGAATCTATCTACCTCTGCTTTAAAAATATTCAAAGACTCTGCTTCCACCACTTTTTCAGGCAGAGAATTCCAAAGACTCATGACCCTCTGAGAGAAAAAATTTCTCCTCATCTCTGTCTTAAATGGGCGACCCCTTATTTTTAAACAGTGACCCCTAGTTCTAGATTCTCCCACAAGGGGAAGCATCCTTTTCACATCCACCCTGTCAAGACCCCTCAGGATCTTATATGTTTCAATCAAGTTGCCTCTTACTCTTTTAAATTCCAGTGGATACAAGCCTAACCTGTCCAATCTTTCCTCGTAAGACAGCCCACCCATTCCAGGTATAAGTCTTGTAAACCTTCTCTGTACTGCCTCTAACGCATTTACATCCTTCCTTAAATAAGGAGACCAGTACTGTCCACAATACACCAGATGTGGTCTCCTTTAGGCTTCCCGCACTTGTTTTTTCTCTTTCACTATCGGACTTTCTTTCAGTTCGTGCACTTTTCAGGATTTTCCTGCTCTTTGCCCTTGCATTCAGTTCGTGAGGAATTGGGTTTTCCCCTTTTTTTTCTCTCGCTCACACGGAGCCTTTAGAAAATTAATTTTTAAGCTCTTCAAAGGCTTTTCTTTCACTGACATTTCTCGATCGTCGGCACAATGACTCACCCAATTCCTTGCTTTTCACACTTCCGTTCGACGGAGCTTTCTCTGCCTTCTATGGTATGTAGTTTTTGTTTTTTCTCTTCAGCTACTTGTTTTAAAGTTTCTTTTCTTCTAGCTGAAGGGTGATTTTTGCTTCAAATTTTCTCTTCTGGGTATGGGACTTGGATCCCAATGCTGCTCACCATGTAATATATTTGTTTTTTTATGCTGCCACCGTATAGAGTCTAGCCAGAGAGGTTCTTAGAATGTAGTGTTTAAACATTAATCTTTATTGTAACTATATACACTCCACACTGGCCTGTGTGTCTTCTTCAAAAGCCACACTTAAACTGTTTTTGAGTCTCTCCCACATGATCTCTTACCTCATCCTGGTGGGCAGTAATCTTTACATTCTCTCAAGATGAACCATTTGATACCCTTATACTACAAGTGGAGCTTATCAGAGATGGAGGTAATAAGAGTGTAGGACTTTGTAAAGATGAGGATATGAACCAGGACAGTCTGGATGAGTTGTAGTTTGTGACAGTGGAAGTTTGACTAGGAGGGCATTTGATAAGTCAAAGTTTGAGGTGGTAAATGCGTGGAGTCAAGTTATAGCAGTAGAAGGGAGAAATAATGCTACAGTGGTGGGCAATTGACTTGCAGGTTGATAGGTAAATTGGCAATTATAAATTGCCACTAGTACAGGTAGGTGGTAGGGAAATATAGGGACAGGTGGGGATGTGGTAGGAATATGGAATTAGTGTAGGATTAGTATAAATGGGTGGTTGATGGTCGGCACAGACTCGGTGGGCCGAAGGGCCTGTTTCAGTGCTGTATCTCTAAACTAAACTAAACTAATAATGGTACACCAGTGGGCAATCTTAGTACCTGAAAAGGCCTGGGGAAAGAAGCTCAGCTGAGGATCAACAATAGGAAGCAATCAAGATTGATTCATTTATACAACTAAACTGGAAAGAGGTAAACAGCTTTTTGTACTTTTGAGATGCCCATTAATAATAGGCATGTACTACTTGCTGGGGAACTCAATTGTATTATGGAAAATCAGCATAGAAGTAAGGGGAAGGGGAGTAGGTCTGGGTGTTACTCAGAGAGGCTTTATAGTTCTGTAGATGCACATATGGTTAGTAGAAGACCGGAATACGCATGAAATAATGCAGCTGGGACTAGATGTTCTAGAATAGATTTTATGTTCACATTCAAATTCTTGAAGTTACAAGACTCTTTTTGAAGGCAAAATATCTTTAGAACCTCTAATAGTAGAGGTTGAGTTTTGTACAATTCATTCATCTTGTTCCCATTTGATGGATGCCGATGGCACAACCAGGCTACCACATTTCCCTACATAACAATCACAGTTCAAAATAATTTGTTGCATGTGAACTGCTATCAAAGGGACAGCTCATGCTCATCCTCGCCTGTTTGAGCCCTGCGATCTGTATTTCATGGATTCTTATTTTTAAAATAACAATGCCCTCCAAGCAGCAATTTGCTCCAGTCATCAAAGAATGAACCTGCAGTAGCTGGTGGCCAGTGTGGAGGTGTACACTACTCACATCTGTGATTGACAAATTTTCAGAACTGCATACCACTATGGATTGTGTGGAACATCAGTTATCTACAGCAGAGCCCAGGCTGGCAGAGACTTCACTGACTGTCATTACATTTGTCATAAATGCTCAGACTTTTGTTTTAGAGTTCCCGGGCTTCAGCAAGGGCTGGGTTCTCTTTCCAGTTTCCAGATGCTTGGGGATTGCAATGAGAAAAGTATTACTCAGATATCACTGATCTCATTGGATCTGCTGTCACTCCGATTAGCAAGCATAACAAGGCAAACATCCCATCGCAAAGGCATGGAATGGATAAAGGCTCTGTGTCTTCTGAGGGCACCACATCTACTCCCTCCAACCATGCTATTGGAATGGAAAATGTGCAGGACCAGCCAGGCTCAGCATTCGTAGACATGGCACAGCCAGTACTGGGCCATTGTGTGAACCAGCTCAAGGAGGTAGAGGGCCACATCACTGCCAAGAAACTCCCACTGACGCACAGTACCCATTTCCCTCACTGACTACTGCCAGAAGGAGAGCACTAGGAGCAAGCACAAGACTTTATTTGTTGCAAAAGGAAATGCAGGTGGTTTTTTTTTATGGTGATGACTTGACGAAGATGCGAGAGATTATTTGCCACAAGTGACTGAATGGGTGCTCAGCAGAAAGTCTTATCCATGAGGACCATCATACTGTTCCAGCAGCTTGAAAATGGGTTTCAGCAGGAGCTTCTGTTTCCTCCTGCTCATCAACATCATCAGTCTGCAGCAATTAGTTGTCCTCCTCCTGTAGCATCCAGTAGACCGTGATGATCCTAGATATCTTGGCTAACTATTTATAGGGCACCCCATCGATCATGAACACTACTTCAAAATGCTCATGGTGTGTTCAATATTGTATGTGTTTCACTGTACTTGTGCTCAGCAGCTGCTTTCACATTGTCAGAGAGATGTCATGAGCAAGAGTTTGAATGCAATCTTGGTCTCTTAGGAACCGTTCTGGCAGTGTTCAAATAATGGGGCTCTGCCTTAAAAAGTTGCTTAGGAATTGGACATTCCTGTACTGATGCTTACAGATGAGTTGAACATAGATGGATTGGTAAGCCTTGTGGTTCATGAAGATATAACCATTGTGCACAGGAACCCATAGCATCACACAGGTGCCATCAATTACACCCTGCACTTGGGGAAATTTTGCCATTTGGACGAAGTGCACGGCCCTTTCATGTTGCCAGATGTCCATAGAAAATGTAATGCACTTGCAAGCAAGACACCTGACAGATCTGCATAGAGCAGATTGACTGATGCTGCTAATGTTTTCTATAGCACTGTTTATTGATCCTGAGGTATAAAATCTAAGTGTTGTCATGAACTTGACAGCCAAAAGACAGTGCCATAAACATAGTGGAGTTTGGCTGGAGGTCACAGAATGTGTTGCAACTTTGCCATAGCTTCTCTTCTGAATTGGAATCTATGAAGTCTGAATTTCACAGACAAATCAGCTAAGGGCAGCTCTGCCTGGAGGTCTGAGTTTGAGGTTAATGGCTGGCATGGCCCATTTGCCTCAGATACAGTCTCACCTACCTGGAATCTATTCCTTGCTCTTCCTCTTCTTTCTCCAAATAAAATTAATACAATGGGTTGCTATAAGCAAACCCATATTCCTAATATAAATTGGATCAACTGACAATGGCAGTGCCAACACTCTTGTAAAAGAAGAAGGTTTTAAGGAGAATTTTAAAGTAGGGCGGGAGGTGAAAAAGCTGAGAAATTTAGAGAAGGAATTCCAGCCAGTCAAAGTCACGGCACTAATGGTTGGGCAAGGGGAGGAAGAGATGCAAAAGAGGCCATAGTTGGAGGAATTGGGAGTTTTTGGGGGGGTTTATAGAGCTGGAGTAGGTTACAGATATAGGGAAGGATGAGGTCATGAAGGGAGTTAAACATGAGAATAATCATTTTAATTTGGTGGTGTCGGAGAACTGGGAGCCGATGTAGGTAGCAAGGACAAGAGGCGAGGAGTGATGACTGAGCAGGAGTTGGTTTGAATGGGATATGAGTAGCAGAGTTTAGATGGGCTGATGTTTACACAGCATGAGCAATAGGAGGCAGAAATGGCAACATTGGAATAGTCTGACTCAATTTAATCTCCTGGGCAAGAACATAGCAAAGCAGGTGGTACGCCCATCTGGGAGCAGCATCAGGTAAGATCAGACCATTTTCCCAGTTAGGCATCATAGCATGTTGCTGATCAAAAGGGTTGGGTTATTTGCAGAAAGGGAAGAAAGCCCAGGGAAGAGGAAGACCAAGGTTTACTTGTGGGGCCCAGAGAAGCACTTCTGTTCTCCTGGGCCCTATAAGGAAAACCTGCTTTAAAAAAAACCTCGCTTTGCTGGGCTTCCTTTAATCCTGGCTGCTGTTCCCGATAGGCTTAGCCAAACAGGAAAGGCACCACTACTCCCCAGCATAGACCTCCAGTGTCATCAGAGCCCGATCTGTATATTTAAAGGGGACAGATGTCCTCACCGCCTACAATTTAAAGACCAGGAAGGGAAGTCAAGTGGTCAACAGTTTAGTGGGATTGGGTTGAAAAGAACAAGAAACAGGCCTCATTGACAAGATGAGCTCAGAGAAGGCATGATGGAAGACAGAAGAGAAGGAGAAGTTCAAGTCTAGGGCTGAAGAAAGTTTGAAACGTGTACATGTCAAGGGAAGATGATACATACAGTGAAACATCTTAAGGTGATTGGCAGCCAGTAAACACCAAGCTGAATTGTTGTGGGAGGAGAGAAGGAGGAGCAGGTTGTGAGAAATATTCAGGATTATAATTCATTGGACATGAAAGAGGAAACATGCGTTGTGTCAAATTAATTTTTCGGAGTCTTTTCTTCAAGGTTGGTTACCTGGAAATATTTTGTCTTGGTTGAAAAAAACAGAATTAATATTTTTTCAATAAATTGAACTTTTCTCTTATGACTGGGTAAGATGGACTTGGTGGAAGCTGTGGTTTGCTTTGCTTTTTTGATCCTGTTTCAGAATTTGAAAATGTAATATTGTATGTGTTAATATTTCTCTATCATTCTGTTGCTTTAAAAAACAATCCATGATGGTTTTTGTCCCTAAAACAAAATGTGGTGTTGCAAGTGGATATCAGAATTATAATGGGAAATGAAGCAGTTGAAAACCACCTGGAACTTCTCAGCTTGAAGGCAATGTAAGTGAAAATGGTGGCATTGCAAGTAATATTTCTAACTGTATCTGTAAATTCTTGGAGCTGAAGGAATGCAATTTCCCTGTTCCTTATAGTGGATGATTTAGAAGCTTTCAATGTGTTAATAAAGTCAGAGAAAGAGAAAGAGGATTGATGTGTTCAATGCTATTTTGAAGCCTATCATATTCATAAAATATGAGGGACATATATTTTAATATTATGTACAAGAGTTAAATGATAACATGATAAATCGACAATCTTTATCTAAACATATCATTTTGGAGATTTGTACAATAGTTAAATCAGAGTTGAGGTTGTTTGAGGTAAGGTCAGTTACAGTCAGAGAGGGGCAACTTGGAGATTTTGACTTAATATAACAAAAAGTTACAGATGTGCTGTTACAATTTAGAAAGAATTACTACTTCTCTCTTCTACTGGGCAAATCTGCTTATAAAGGTAGTTACAGCCAGTCCTGATGATTTAAACAAACAGAACCAATAGACCTTCAGTCCCTTTCCTGACCTGATTCCATTGCAAAGGCACAGAAGCTGATGCCTTTGAATATAAATCGAAAATGGACTTTGAAATATTGTTCACTTTTATTATTATAGATTGTCACTTTTTTGGTCATTATTTCACAAAAGGATTTCCTTTTTTAAAAAAAAAGTTACTTGTAAATGTTGGAGTTTTAAAGCGAAGTACTCACAGAAGGTTTTTTGAAGAAGGCATTGAAATGATAGTTGCCTAAAAGCTACTGAAATAAGTTTTACTCCTCTTTACCAATAAACTGTAAATAGTAACTCATTCTATAGTCTGCCTTTAGCATTGATGAACACTTCACACTCATTATGCTGGGACAGTTGAATGTTGATTGAATGAAAACCATTCCTGTTGCTGGCTAGTCTGTGGGAGCCTTGATGGCCACATGAATGCAGTCTATCGCACCTTGCACCTGGGGGTATCCAGCAATGGCCCCAAATCTGATGGTTTTCTCGGTCAGTCCGGTAGCACGCATAATCACTGGCTCTCTGGAACAGGGCATTGGTCACCTCCTCGGTGCAGCGGTGGGCTGCTGCCTGGGAGATGCCACACATGCCTCCAGTGAATCCTTGGAATGATCCAGACACATATAAATTACATGCCACAGTGATCTTCAAGACCACATGAATCCCATAGGTTGCAACTCATCCTGCAGTATGGTGCATAAGTCGGTGACGGCCTCCCTGCAGAGCCATAGTCTTCACTGGCAATGCTGCTTGGACATTTGGAGGTAGCTGATTCGAGTCCTGCACACTCTCTGATGCTGGTGGGCCCTTCTTAGCATGGTCGGCTATTGTTGCTCTTGTCGTGGAGCTTCAAGGACAGGCACAGCTGCCTCCTGGCCTTTCCTCTGTTGGAGGCGCTGCATCATGCCACGGGGGTCCAAAAAGACAGCATGTATGAGACCCATGCCAGGTGATCAGTAGGCCTCCAGAGCACCGTCCTTGCAGAGACGGACCTGCCTTGGCAGCTTTCTCTTTGCTGATCCTCTCGGCTGTCTCACTAATGGCCCTCAGTGCCCATGTTGCTGATAGCCAAGCCTCTCACCCAGTAGTTTGGCCACCTGACCCTCTCACCGAGTAGTATGGCCACCCATACTTGTGAGTACTATTTTATTGCACAGATATCTAGAACTTGAGGATGAACACATGAAATTGGTTCTTCCATCATTAAACCTGAAACGTAAGACCAAGCACCGCTCCCCACCACCCAGTGCTGGTACCCGCATCCAAACCCACACGTGCAGAGTGCGCAGAACTGTAGGCTGACAATGGCCCCCACTCCCCCCTCTTCCCCTATGCTGCCTACTCATCGTGGCACTCAGGCCTCGCCTCGGTGCTGCCAGTTTTCAATGGCCGGGAATCCAAAAGCACGTGAGGGCCACCCATCATCCACTTCATTCCAAGCCCCCCCCATTGAGTCTCAATCAATTGCATGCTAATGTATTAAAACTAACTGTTCTACAATTTTAATTTCAGTCCAGTCATCTTGAGGAGGGAACGCTGCTTTAGTGCTTTCCCGCTGCTGACTAAATCTGGAACGGACATCAGATTTCCAGGCAGACACAACCGATGCTATTCTCCGGCACCAACCCCCTCCCTGCCCCCACCCCCACACCTCCATTCCCACTCCAAATATCCTCAGTAAATTCAGCCCCAGGTAGAAATCCTGAAACTTCATCTCGACAAGTTTATGCAGTATAACACATTGAACTGCTGTTTGCTTGAATAGTTCTGCAATAATGAGGATGGAAAGCTTATATCCTCGATCATCGCAGAGATATGTTAATATGTGAAATGAGTTGATGATGATTCCATGCTATAAGTTTGTGCCTCATTTTTTAACCAAGGAGGAGGCAGGTAACTTATTTGATCTGGAAAGGAAACTTGAAGGTGTTGCAGAGCTAAATTGTGGCACTATTGACATTACTACTAACGTGGTTGCTGAACATCTAGGCACCCTTAAAGTAAATATGCCTCAGGTGCAGTTTACGATTTATCCAAAGATATTTAAGAAATTAAGGGAGGACATTGCTGGAACTCTGCTGTGAATTTTCCAGAAATCCCTGAGATGCCTGGGCACTGGAAAAAGGTGGACATTATTCCTTTTTTTTTAAAGTATCAAAAGTCAGCCATGAAGAAACTACTGACCAATGAGTTTGATGTCCATGGTGGGTAAAGTTATAAAAACGCTTATTAAAGATGAGATCATGAATCATCTGGATAGGAATAAAATCATAAAAGAAAGCCAGGAAAGGACGATCTCGTCAATCTAACTTTCTGGTTTTCTTTGAGGGTGCAACATATGCGCTTGATCGGGATAATGCAGTGAATGTAGTTACTTGGATTTCAGTAAAGCCATTGATAAAGTTCCTCTGGTAAGGCAGGTACTGAAATTAAGGAAAGCAGGAATCAGTGGAAATATTTTACAATGGATGCATAATTGGTTGATTGATAGAGCACAGTGGGTGGTGGTACAGGAATTGTTGTCAGCCTGGGAAAATGTTCATCTTCTGATTAGGCACTCCACAGCGGTCTGGACTCAACATTGAGTTCAACAACTTCTGACCATATCCGCCATTTTGATAGATGTTTTACCATGTGCCAGTCTGAAACTGGTTTTTCATGTTTATACTTTTGGACAGAGCTGTTCATTTTTCTGCCATCAACACTCTCTGTGGACAAATACTTTGTCTTTTACTACGGCTATTACTACTCACTTTACTTTTTGTTCCATGGCGTCTTTGTCATTTTATCTCATCTGCCCTCTATCTTATCACAAACTTTCCCTTTTGTTCTCTTCTCCCCTCCCCTCTTTCACCTGCTCAAAGCCTCTTATATTTCTAACCTTTGCCAGTTCTGATGAAAGGTCACAGACCTGAAACGTTAACTCTGCTTCTCTCTCCACAGAATACACCTGCTGTGTATTTCCAGCACTTTCCGTTTTTATTTCAGATTTCCAGCATCTGCGGTATTTTGCTTTTATTTTATTACCCAAGTGTGTCTAGGTAGTTTTCTTTCTACATTTTCGAGTGCTTCTGCGAGGTGTAACCCAGCTGGGCTGGAGGCAGGCTGCTGATCAGGCTGCCCCTTGGCCTGTGATGACTTTGGTGGCCATCCTCTGGTTGCCTGAGGCCTGGAGAGCTCCGGCTGTCTGAAGGTTTCCTGCACAGGTACAGGACTCCTCAGGCGTCACAGCTACTGGAGCTCGGGTCACTGGCGGAGGGGCTGAGGTGCCACTGTCCACACTTGGAGTGCCCTGAGGGCAGCGCCCAACTGTGGGAATCAGCCTCTCCTCCTCCCTCACAAGGCTCACTTGAACCTCCCTGCTCACCAGAAATTTGAGGAGCTTGAGAAGACTCCAGGTGCCTTGTCCTTCTCTCGCCTTGCCACTGCTGCGTTGAGCTCATGGCTAAGACGATGGAGTGCAGGTCTGCGGGCATCTGCGGGATCTGGCTCTCCATGAGGGTCACCACTCTCTCGATAGAGGACACCATGCACTCACGTGCCTGAGACATGGAAACACTCACGGTATGAAATATCCCTTGCTGGGGTTTCCTATATCGCTCATCCTCCTGTCAGCTCTTCAAGGAATATCCTTGTCCCCTAGAATCCGTCCACAAAGTTTGGGTGGTGGCATGAAGAGCTGTGGCACACTGGACTGTTGGAGGATAAAGGTGTCATGGCAGCTGCCTGGAATGCAAGCGCACATTTGCAGGAAGCTCTTGTGTTCACAGACCAGTTGAAATTTGAGGAAGTGGAAGCCCTTCCTGTTGATGAAGCTGACTGGGTGCAGTTGATTACACCCTGCACCTGGGAGAATCCAGTGATGGAGGTGAAACCCACTGCCCTCTGCATATGAGGCCATGCATGTCTGGAATTGAATGTACTGTCCAGATCTGGCAAATAGGGCATCAGTGATCTCTGAGATGCAGTGATGTGCAATCATTTGCAACATGCCACCTAAGGTCCACAGCTGTAATTATCCAATTCCCTTTTGAAAGTTAAAATTGAATGTGCTTCCACCACCAATAATTCCAGGCAGTGCATTCCTGCTCATGACTCGCTGCATTAACTTTTTTCCCTCATGTCACTCTGGTTCTTTTGTCAATTACATTAGGTTTGTGTCCTTTGTTTACCAACCCTTTTGTCACTGGAAACAGTCCTTATTTATTGCATCAGAACCTTTCATGATTTTGAACACCTGTATTAAATCTCCCCTTGGCCTTCTCAGCTCAAAGGAGAAGAATTTCAGCTTCTCAAGTCTCTCCGCATAGCTGAAGTCCTTACTTTGGTGCCATCTCTTCTGTACCTTCTCCAAGGCCTTGACATTCTTTCTGAAGTGTAGTTGCCCAGAATTGGAAACAATACTCCAGCTGGGACCTAAAGAGTGTTTTTTTTATCAAGGTTTTGCATAATTTCCTTGTTTGTGTACTCTATGCCTTCATTTAAAAAGCCAAGGACACTGTGCCTTTTTAACAGACTGCACAACTTCTTTTGCCAAAGACTTCAAAGACTTGTCTGTATACCCCAAAGTCTCTCTATTCTTGAACCCCCCCCCCCCTTAAAATTGTACCATTCAGCTTAAATTGCCTCTTTCTTCCTGTGTTATGACTGAGGTGGGAGGAGTACACTGTTTATTCAAGTCCCACTTCTCCACAGGTTACAACATATATTTTAAATTTTACCATTTACCGATATGGTCCCAGAATAGAACACACCAACCAGGTTTCTTTAATGAATAACAAAATTATCAATTTATTATAAAACAAGTCTTAAGTAGTAATGAAGTAAAGCATAAACACACAGATTGAAATCTTAAAGTCCCCCATTTTTTTTTTTACCTTAGTCCCTCACACACACATGTACTGGGCAACCCGAAAAATAAAAGGGACTTTTTAAATTCAGAGCTCTGTTACAGACAAAGAACACTAGGGCTGATTACTTGCTCATTTTTGAAGAAAACAGCAGATATGTTGTTCCAAAACTGGCATACAGTCTAACTTCTGAGTACACGTAAACAGGTCACTGGGATCTTTTAGAGCAGATGCTGCCAGACCTGCTGAGTGATTCCAGCATTTCTTGTTTTTATATCTTTTAGAGCAGTTCTTTTCAGGCATGTTGATAATTAATTTAGCAGACTTCCTTCAAAGACAGGAGATGAGATGAATTGACCCAGTAGACTTCTCAGGGTCTTTTAGAGAGTTGCTGGAAAGTGAGCTGGGTTGTGTTCTTCTCTCCTTCCTTGACACTTCTTCAGCAGGCTTGACTTTATCTCACTCCAGAAGGTAAAACACACTGACACTCCAACCAAACGCCTGTGAGTTTTCTGCCCTCTCAGGTGCACGTGCTGCTCCACAGGCTTGTCTAATCATGGGGCACCTGTCACTTCTCTGCCCACTTCTTCCCCTGTTACCAGAGTTTCTGTTCTATTTTTAACTTGAGTCATGTGACAACCAATAAACATTGTTGCCAAACCAATTCTTTTAGTGTCCCCTTGATGACTCCCTTGAAAATAAAACTCGTTCAACATTTATTCAGTTTGACTATGAATTCCTTGAAAAAATATGTTTAACAAAAAACAGAAGCTCCTTCATAACATCTGTTAAAATGAATCACTTCACACTTCTCTGCATTAAATTTCAGCTGCTGTGTGTCTGCTCAATTCACCAGTCTGTCTGCATCCTCTTGGAGTCTGTTGCTTTTATGCAGCACCAGGAGTTCTTCAGCCCCATTCCTGGCAATGCTTCCAATGTGCCTTGTAGGAAGATCCAACAAACCAAGGTAACAATGCTTTTGGTTCAAAGACAGGCTAGTGTCCAGGATCAGCAGGATTATACAAAATAGATCTAGCAAGAAGAAGCCTCTTTGTACCTCCTGCTCTCAGTTTGAAGTAGTGAATTGGAAACAAAGTTATATTACTTTTTTAAAAAAGAAAAGCAAGGCATATGTTTTTTGAGCTTCAATTAAATTACAAGGTTTGTGTACATATATATGAATGAACACTGTTAAACTACTCACTGCAACAGTAGCCTCTCTCATTTATTTGCGTGCAGTAGTGTCCTCACATACAAAGCTCCCCTCAATGGTTTCCCTCTGTTCAGTTATCATGTCAATGTTATAAAAGACTACTTTGTGCTGCCATTACTGTTGTAGCTCTCCTCGCCTGAAAGAGCTGAGGCAGTGTTCCAGAGTTGGGGAGGGTCCTTATTCATGTTTTAACAGTTTAAAAATAACTCTAGGTATCTTTTTCCCTCAAGAGGGGAATTTTCCTCTTTGCATATGGCAACTGTACTGCATTTGAAGAATGGAGAAAACTCTGCCTGTAATTTGGCATTTATCAGTGCATCTCCTCTACTGCAATCACTGCATTCGTTTCATCCCGTTTGACATACACTGCAGAAATATATGCTTTACAAATATACTAGCGTACCATTCAAATTGCTAACTTTGATAAACATTTGCTGTTATACTGTTAACGTAGGTGTGAATCAATACCATTAACACTAACTGTTCTCTTTGTGACAGTCTATTTTTACTGACTTATACTTGGAGTAATTCAAATGAGACCAGGAGAGCAACATAAATTTGGCAACAAATTTCTATTGGATCAATTCAGCATGCGTATTTTATGCACATTATGATTTTAATTCAAAATCTGTTAAAAGGTTGTTTGTTTAAAGTATACTTTAGTGAGGAATTTACTTCACGATTTTACTAATAATTCCACTACTTAATATTGATCAATCTATATTAATTGTGGTCCAGAAAAACTACTGAGGCATTAACTAAGCTGGCGGCCGTCACACAACAGCTTACAAATTCATATGTGGTTTCAAAATCGTGCTGGTAAAAATGTACTTGCTTCATTTACTAGAGTTATGGTCTCGGTCTCACACGTATACTGTTAGACAGAATGACTTCTGGGTCATGTTGGGCCCCTCTGCCGATGCATTATTTTTAATGGAATAGAATATGGAACTATCGCACAATAAAACCAGCCACTGGAAGAAAAGCAAATTAAATCCATTTATTACTCTTTATTAGTCATAAACATTTCTAAAATATACACATTAGCTGGGCGCTATATCAAAGTACCTTTAACTCAACTGCCAGATTGTACAATAGTGAATTAAATTAGAAATCTATTGACTGATCACTTCCATTCATACATTTTAGAATTTACAGCTTGGTATTTGTTTGCTACTTGCAATTTATTGAATATTTCCCTATTACAAAGTCCTGATATTGCAATAAATGAGGATTAACATTCAGCTTCCACACTTCAGTGTATTTTATTATTGTTCAACCAACATTGATATTACATTTAAAATACAATACAAAGTGCAATGAAATCAACCTATTTTTATCACCAGATTAATATTTCAATTTATGAATTATTATAACTCTATTTATGTAAAATGGGGCACAAATAACAACTGTGAGCATAAGAGTAAGCAAAGCTTAAACCTTCCCCACTCCTTCTATCTAAATAGTCAAAGTACAACTCAGGAAGTTCCTTTGCATCATTTCCTATTGTAGATTTTTTGTCACAATAGATTGAAGTTTAATTTTCTGTGACAGATGTGTTTGTGTAAAGATCCTTTGTGTAGCATTTTAATGTTATTAACCTATTTAATGTAATCAGGTTAATGGCTTTCAAAATAGCACACACAATAATTTTGTGGAAGTACATGAGCTTTTTTGTGGCAAAAGGAAACTAAACTCCAACATTCTTAAACACAACAGGATCGATTTTTGCCTTCAGCACTCCTGCCACGGAGCTTTGTGTACAGATCAGAAAATTGGGGGCTAGAAAGTTGGGTGCACAATGACAATGATTTTCCATCTATTCTTTTTAATGAAGCTCTGTGCTGGGTGTGCTGAAGATGAAAATATATACCAGAGGTGTGCATTTGGTGATTCCCATATTATTTGAAAAGGAATAGCACACAGTGGGAATTGTGTCAGCATTAACAGCAAACTTCCACCCTTGGTGAATCTTCTTGGATCGATCTAAATTTCATCTTTCTGATGACTGGTCAATGACTGGAACAGACTCCCTAAGGAGACAGTAAAATGAGTTAGTATTGCTTTATTCAAATACAACTTAGATTTGACTCAAAGCTGAGAAGACTATCACTGAGCCATTGCCTGAAACCTGCTCTCATTTACCCTAAGACTCTCTTTCATGTCTCCATGGTGAGTTTCCTTTTGTTTCATTCTTGCCTGGCACTTCTTCCTTCTCTTTACACCCCCTCACCACTCCCCCACCCCCCATCCCCACAGCCCCCTACAAGCCTCAGCCATAGATAATTAAAATCCATTCTCAGGCTTTATAAAGGCTGAAACAATGTGTACCTCCATATTTATGTCATTACGCAAGGGAGTTATCCCCAGTGTCCTGGCCAATATGTATCCCTCAATCAACATCATAAAAACAGACTATCTGGTCATTATCACATTGCTGTTTGTGGGAGCTTGCTGTGCATGAATAGGTTGCCACATATCCAACATTACAACAGTGGCTACACTTCAAAAGTACTTCATTGGTTATAAAGCACTTTGGGACATCTGATGCTCATGAAAGATGCTATATAAATGTAAGTCTTTTTTTCGTATATCTGAAAGCACACATCCCTTTAACTTTGAGTTACTTGTCAGATTTTGTATGTGACCTATGAGGTGAACGACCAACACCAGGCTAAAGCTGTGCTGGGATCTAATGCTTACTGGAGCAGCATCACAGCTCTTAAAACTTAGGCAGTCGTCTCACTTTAGTGCAGGCTATTATGCTGTAGCAGCTAGGTATTTCCAACACTGAATTCTGCTGGTTTGCAAAATTGGGGGTTTAATGCACCATATTCAGTATCTGCCACCAGTTTGTAATCAGGTAGGACAGGTGCTTAAATTGTGACCTTGATATTTATTAAACTAGATACTAATTCCGTCCACCAAAGCCAGCAGTACAAGAGTTACTGTTACGAATGACTCCAAAATTGTTCCAACTTTGTGAGCTTGGGGTTACTTTTAACTTGTTTCACCTGCGGTAATGGGCTCGGTAGCCTTACCACCCCATTAATTCTGGCATTGCGGCCGGTAACATTTTGAAAGGTGCTCGCCTGTTTCCGGTGGTAGGCCTCTGCTAATATACAAAATAAAGTCTTAGGGATGAGCCAAATGGCCTCCTGCTGTGCTGTATTATTCTATGATTCTATGACCCTAAAGTTGGCATTTCACTTTTGAACTATGCGCACCCTATTCAGTTGCATAGGCGATAGAGATGAAGAGGCCCAGTCAAAGTAAGTTTGAAATTATTTCAGTGGGGCCAAGAGGAGCAGGAATGGCCCTGCAAAAATAATCTGAGCCTCCATGGCCCCACAACCCCACCCCACCCCAGCCTGAACCATCACCTGCCCTGCCCTCTGTAATTGTAACCGCCACTACACATATTTCTGGCAGCCATAATCCAGTGAGCTGCAGTGGGGTGCTATTTTTGCACCCTGCTGCTTGCCTACCCACTGTAAATGAATGTAAATCAGCCGCCAGCTCTTCTGTGCGGGTACCAGCTGCCAGCTGGTGTGTTTCGCAGGTTAGTTGCCCAAAAGTCAACCAAAAGACACCTTTGAGTGTGAACAACATCTATCTTAAGACAAATAAGTAATTAAATGCTATTAAGTGATATAAACATATTGACAGTTACCTCTGTGGGACTGAAAGTCAAGTGTTTGAATTGCACAGTTGCAAGTATAATTAATTAAGGAATGTTATTTAAGGAATCCATTTCTTTCTCTCTGGCTGATGTGGTGCTGCATTTTCCATCAGCTGTGGCTGCAGCTGTCACAAAGGAAATACATTTATTCCCTTTGAATGGACAAAGGAAATTTTTCTCAAGACCTGAACTAGCATACTGGATGGAGGTGTCATCTCTTTTCATAGTTCAATCATTGCAGCAAAAATGTGAGTAAATGTACACGACACACCAGCTTGAAGGCACGCTTGAGATTGCCTCTGTAGGACTACCTTGAATGCAAGGAAAAGCAAGGACAAGACGAAAACATTCAGCCCTTCAAAGCTCATCCGTCTAGTATTCTAATTCTCGCATGATGATATCTCACTGTATCTTGAAGACAGATATGTCACAACCTAGGTTCCATTAAAAGTTACAATTGAACATGCATCTAGCTCTCTCAAGATCGTGAAGATGAAAGCGGGCGCAATGAATCAAAATGAAGTCTGAAGTGAAAAGACTGAAAGCTGCAATGTAAGTATCGGAGGCACAAGTTGATCACTGTCGTTGGCAAACAGAAAAAACTTTTGAATCATTGCTGAACAAGAGGGCAGATTGATCAGTCATTGCTAAAAAACTTACCAGAATTCTAGAGTCGTTTTAGGTAATGCTTGCCTTGTGATCAGCTTTAAAACGGTTGTACATTTTTCTATACCTCTTATCTCATATGCTGCAGGAGCTGTTTCAATTTGGCAAGCAGCTCTACGTGCAAAGAGGCAGCTCAAAAGATGCAAGGTCTAGCAAGGGACTCATTTATTATTTTTGGAGTTTTAATCAAGCTTCCACTGGCTACAACATAGTAAATAAATGGCTTCATTTCCCCGCTCCGCAAAAATATGGACTTCATTGTATTGGATGTGCTGGTCAGTACGTTTGACCTGTACTCATTCAGGATGTCCCCTAGCTTTTTACAATGATTGGATTACTTTCACAGTGTCATCATGTAGACACAAATGGCTGCCAGTTTGCTCACAGTAAAGTCCTACAAACAGGAAATGAAAGAATGACCAGTTAATCTGTCATTGGTCACAATGGTTCAGGGTGTGAATGTTTCTTGGTTAGAACACTGGAGAATTTATTGCTTTTCTTTGACTAGTACCATGGGGTCTTGTATATCCTTGTGAATAAATGGAACAGATTTAGCATATTGCAAAGACCAGGCACCCGACACTTGCTCAGTACATAGGAACAGGAGTAGGCCATCAGCCCCTTGAACCTGTTCCATCATTCAGTTAGATCATGGCTCTCTGTACCTCTAATCACTTGCCTTTGTTCCATATCCCTTGATACCATTACCTAACAGATTATTTTTGCAGGGCCATTCCTGCTCCTCTTGGTCCCACAGAAATAATTTCAAACTTACTTTGACTGGGCCTCTTCATCTCCATCGCCTGTGGAATTGAGCAGGGTGTGCATAGTTCAAAACTGAAATGCCAACTTTAGGGTCATAGAATTATAAAATAGTATAGCACAGCAGGAGGCCATTTGGCCCATCCCTAAGATTTTATTTTGAATATTACCAAATTCAGTCAAAACGTTTCAATTGATCCAACATTCACAGCCATTTCAGTGATGATTTTCAGATTTCCACTACCCATTGTTTGAAAAAGTACTTCCTGATTTGGCCTAGCTCTAATGTTAAGATTATGCCCTCCTGTCCTGGATTCCCCCATCAGAGCCAATAGTTTCTCTGTATCTACTCTATTAAATCCTTTATAATTATAAACACTTAGATTAGATCAACTTCCTAAACTCAAGGGCATTATTTTTCATTGGTTCATAGGATGTGGGCAGCCCTGGCAAGGTCAGTATTTATTGCCATTGCTAATTGCCCTTGAGAATGTGGTGGTGAGCTAGCTTCTTCAACCACTGCACTCCTTGTGGTTTGGGTACACCAACAGTGCTGTTAGGGAAGCAGGTCAAAGATTTTGACCCAGCGATAGTGAAGGAGCAGCAATATAGATCTAAGTCAGGATGGTGTGTGAGTTGGAGGGGAAGTTGCAGATGGTGGTGTTCCCATGCGCCTGCTGCCCTTGTTCTTCTAGGAAGCAGAGTTTGTGGGTTTGGAAGACGATGTTGAAAAATCCTTGGTGAATTGCTGCAGTGTATCTTGTAGATGGTATACGCTGCAGCCACTGTGCATTGGAGTGAGTAGAAGAAATATAGAAAAGCTTGCAGCACAGAACCAGGTCATTCAGCCCAACGTGTCCATGCAAGATGAAAAGGAGCTATCCAACTTAATCCCACCTTCTAGCTCTTCGTCCGTAACCCTGTAGGTCATGGCACCGCAAGTGCCTATCCAAGTGTTTTTTAAATGCGATGAGGGTTTCTGCCTCTACCACCCTTTCAGGCAGTGAACTCCAGCCTAGGCCCCAATCATCTGCTCAGTGAAAGAATTATTCCTGAACTCCCCTCTAATCCTTCTACCAATTACTTTAAATCTATGCTGTCTGATTATTGACCTCTTTGCTAAAGGAAATAGGCCTTCCAATCCACTCTATCCAGGCCCTTCATAATTTTGTACACATCACTTAAATCTTCCTCATCTGTTCCAAAGAAAACTATCCCAGCCTATTCAATTTTTCCTCATAGCTAATATCCTCCAGTCCTGGCAGTATCCTCATAAAAATCTCCTCAGTTTCCTCTCGAGTGCGATCACATCCTTCCTGTAATGCAGTGACCAGAACTTTATGCAATACTCTAGCTGTGGTCTAATTAGTGTATTCTACAGTTCTAGCATAACCTAGCTCTTATACTCTAGGCTTCAGCCAACGAAGGAAAGTATCCTGTATGTCTCTGTATGTCTTCTTAACTCCCTTATCGACCTGTCTTGCTACCTTCAGAGATTTGTGGATATGTACTCCAAGGTTCCTCTGTTCTTCTACACTACTCAGAATCCTACCATTTATTGTGTATTCCCTTGCCTTGTTTGCACTTTTTAAGGTGGTGAATGGGGTGCCAATCAAGCAGCTGCTTTGTCCTGGATGGTGTCAAGTTTCTTGAGTGCTGTTGGAGCTGCACTCATCCAGGCAAGTGGGGAGTGTTCCATCACACTCCTGACTTCTACATTGTAGATTGGGAGTCAGTAAGTGAATTACTGACCGCAGAATTTTTTTTCCAAAAATGTACTTTATTCATTACTCGCCACAGAATACCCAGCCTCCGAACTGCTGTTCTAGCCACAGTATTTATGTCTCTGGTCAATGGTGACACCCAGGATGTTGATGTAGGGAAATCCAGTGATAGCAATGCTGTTGAATGTCAAGGGGAGGTGGTTAGATTCTCTCTTGTTGGAGATGGTTATTGCCTGGTACTTGTGTGGCATGAATGTCATTTGCCACTTATCAGCTAAAGCTTGAATGTTGTCCAGGTCTCTGCTGCATGCCAAGCCAAGCTCCAGAACCTGTACTCATAATATAACCTTGTAAGCCCTGATAACATTCTGGTGAATCTCTGCTGTACTCCTTTCAGGGCCAATATAACTTTTCTAAGGTTCAGTGCAGAAAGCTGAACACAGTACTCCAGATGGGGGCCTGATTTCACTGCCCTAGTCTCTCACCATTAACAAAATATTCTAATTTGTCTTTCTCAAATTCAAAGTGGATAACCTCACTGCACCAAATTGAACTCCATCTGCCTTAGTTTTGACAACTCATTTAGTCTATGTCCCTCTAATATCCTGCTTGCAGCCACACAATTTACTGCATTGGTGTCAGCCTAGATTAAGTGCTGAAATCCCCAGAGAGACTTAAATGTACATCCTTCTTGGAAACAAGTGTGCAATCTATTGAACCATACTGATGAAGCAAAGCTCTGCACTATCAGCAATTGACCCCTGTATGTTAAATACTTTGATTTTAAGTGTCTGTTGTGCTTTATAGTGTTGTAATGTCTACTTTATGAAGCATAATGATTTAACCCCCATGTAAGTTTAAATTTAACACACTATAACATTTTGGCCTCGGTGTGAAAAAGCATAAATAAGTTTAACTTTATAATTTTAATATAACTTTAATTATAATTTTAGAATTTGTGCCTTTAATTTTCTTGTTTGCTGAGAATTTCAATCTGTTGAATTTAAGAACTTTTTGAAAGTTCATAACATTAAAATTATGTTAATTAATGCAAATAAGGTGTTGATGGGTGTCAGACTGTTCATTTGCAAAAGACAGTTGTGAGGTGATGTTTGTGATGACATCTGAAGATGTGTGGTCAACTTAACACATGACTAATTCAAACTGTAGATGAGTTAGAAATACTTATATTTATAAATAAACACTGGGCTATAATTGCTGTCAAAAAGGGCACTCATTATTATTCATGCACTAAAGGTACAGAAACTTCAGGAAAGTGGCAGATGCTCCATTAAACTCAAAAATCCAGAAGTTATTGTCCAAGATGCACAGCCCCACCATTAGTTTCCCAAGACTGGCAACTCATTGTCTGGCTCATCTATTGAAATGCATTGAACAGTGTGAAGTTGCTGCACTTGCACAGTAGATGTGAACTAGCCAACAAAAGTTAAGACTCATTCATTTCAATCTAAGAACCCTTTTAACAACATGATAAGTGTTAATTCCTGTCAGTCAGCCTCTCTGGCACTGAAAATTCACAATTATAAGTATGGAGGCTAATTCCTTCAGATAATACATAGAAACATACACAGAAAATAGGAGCAGGAGTAGGCCATTCGGCTCTTCAAGCCCGCTCCACCATTCATTATGATCATAGCTGATCATCCAACTCAGTAGCCTGTTCCGGCTTTCGCCCCATACCCTTTGATCCCTTTAGACCCAAGAGCTATATCTAACTCCTTCTTGAAAACATACAATGTTTTGGCCTCAACTACTTTCTGTGGTAGCGAATTCCACAGGCTCACCACTCTCTGGGTGAAGAAATTTCTCCTCAGCTCAGTTCTGAAAGGTTTACCCCGTATCCTTAGACTATGACCCCTGGTTCTGAACTCCCCCACCATCGGGAACATCCTTCCTGCATCTACCCTGTCAAGTCCTGTTAGAATTTTATAGGTTTCTATGAGATCCCCCCTCACTCTTCTGAACTCCAGCGAATATAATCCTAACCGACTCAATCTCTCCTCATACATCAGTCCCGCCATCCCAGGAATCAGTCTGGTAACCCTTCGCTGCACTCCCTCTGCAGCAAGAACAATAGTATTATTTGTTGGAGATTTTAAAAATGTAAAAAAAAAAATTCCCCTTCTCTCCTTTTCTCTCTCATTCAACATGTCTTTCCTTCTCTTTTTTTCCTCTATCAGTACCTGATTTCAAATTGATTTCACCCACTCTAATTTACGCTTCCCTCTATGTCCTTACAATGTCAATTTCAAAATCCTTCAATCTGATTGATGAAGAAGGTATAAATTGTAAAAAAGGTATTAAGAGGCAATGTGGAGCCAATTAGGGACCAAAAAAGGGATCTACGCATGGAGGCAGAGGGCATAACTGAGGTACTAAATCAGTACTTTGCATCTGTCTTTACCAAGGAAGAAGATGCTACCAAAGTCATAGTGAATGAAGAGGGAGTTGAGACACTGGATGGGCTAAAAAATTGGTAAAGAGGAGGTATTAGAAAGGCTGGCTGTACTTAAAATTGATAAGGCACTAAAAGCTAATGGGAGGCATCCGAGCGTGCTGAGGGAAGTAAGGGTGGGAATTGCAGAGGCACTTCCAGTCTTCCAATACTTCCAATCCTCCTCAAATATGGGGTGTTATACCAGAGAACATGGAGAACTACAAATGCTGCCGGGCCATCGTCATGGAAGGATAACCCTTCCATTCGACAGCTAACGGCTGCAGCTGTGGCCCAGTGGCCATGGCGACTGCAGGGTGGGGGGTGGTGGGGGAGTGGCATTCCCCTAGCGGGATGGAGCACTGGTTCCCCCTCACTGGTTTGCTTCCGGAGGCTTCCTCCATCCCCTGGCCATGTTCCAGCCTCAGTGGAGGGCGTGCAAGGCGAGTGGATCATTACCATGCCCCCCCGCCCCCCCCCCCCCCCCAAACTTCTCCTGGAATGAAAATGGCCTGGAGGCAGGACCATGGTGGGAGATAAGCACACAGACCCATGTCAGGAAATTGTGGGCCTGTCTGGCTCCGG
Organism: Heterodontus francisci; assembly: GCF_036365525.1. Classification (NCBI taxonomy): domain Eukaryota; kingdom Metazoa; phylum Chordata; class Chondrichthyes; order Heterodontiformes; family Heterodontidae; genus Heterodontus; species Heterodontus francisci. The sequence goes on along the minus strand of NC_090401.1, from coordinate 40,426,408 downwards.
TCTTGCCTCCACGGTCATTTATAAATTCAGCCACAGAAGTTGCTATCAGTTTCACAGGGTAATGCCAGTGAACAGTTTCAATCATTATAACTGCAAATTCCAGACCAGTGGGTCGAATGGCATTTTTAAAATCAAATTGAAGTACCAAATGACTTCAGTTGGACACTGAAGACACTTAAGTACACTGCTTATTCACAAATGTCCAAGTTTATCCCACTTTGAACTACTTCAAGTTCTGACATGATGGTCTGTTTGCAAAATTTCACAATTACAGTGCATTTCAATTAAATTTTCTGTCCTCACACAAGATGAAGTGTATGTATAAGCAACATTCAGTGAGGTTTAGACACTGGCTGGCACTATTAGTTTTGGCAACAGTAGGAATTTTATATGATTTTAGTTAGGGGTAATGCTTAAATAAAAACTGGCATTAACCAGATAGTCATCTCAGATGTTCATGTGAGATTTGCTTTACTGTGTTGAAAAGTTGGTAATTAGGTTGTTAAAACATTGCAATTATTCTTACCAATTTATTTAACATGAATGTCTGTGCTAAACAGATTTTCACTGTTGTAATCCACATCCGGCTGGCTAAAACACAAGGAATAGATATTTGATGATGCCACACCCATTTTTCAGGTGCTAACCATGCACTTAAGCCTTCAATATGGCAGCAAGAAGCACATACTCATCGCGAGCCAGAAGTGTGTCATCTGCCATATTAGCATTCTAATAAGGGTTTTAATACCTCTCTGCAATACTGGGTTGCTCTGAGACAGACAGTGAAGGCCCCAGATGCATTCAGGAAAGCCAGGTTCACCTGTGACATAAAAAAGATGAGGTTTTAAAATATACTTATCTGTTGTTTTATTTTTTCTTCCATTCATTTTATTTCTTAATAACCCTGACTTGTAGTCCTAGCATAAATTTTCATTATTCTTCAGAGTGCTGCCGATCAGGAATATGGACTCATATTTCCTATTATTGCCATTGCTATTATTAATCTTGTCTGATTAATGGATCTTTTTGCACCCGACAGACATTAATCCAAATTATATTAAGCATTGGATATGATTCCATGGACGTTTACAACACAGAAATGCCATTTGCCCTATTGTGTCTGTGTTGCCTCTTTGCTAGATCGTTCCAAAACTAATCCCACTGCCGTGCTCCCTTCTCATAAGCCTTGTATATTTCTCTGCTTCAATTATGTACACTTCCCTTAAAATGATGCACTCTTCCTTTAAAATTATGTACTCTTCCCTTAAAATTATGTACTCTTCTCTTAAAATTATGTACTCTTCACTTAAATTTGTACTCTTCTCTTAAATTATGTACTCTTCACTTAAAATTATGGACTATTCACTTAAATTATGTACTCTTCACTTAAAATATGTACTCTTCACTTAAAATATGTACTCTTCTCTTAATATTATGTACTCTTCTCTTACAATTATGTACTCTTCCTTTAAAATTATGTACTCTGCCCTTTCTTCCCTTAAAAATATGTACCCTTCTCTTTAATTACGTACTCTTCCCTTAAATTCTGTACTATTCCCTTAAATTCTGTACTCTTCCCTTAAATGATGCACTCTTCCCTTAAATGATGTACGCTTCCCTTAAATGATGTTCTCTTCTCTTAAATTCTGTACTCTTCCCTTAAATTCTGTACTCTTCCCTTAAAATTATGTACTCCTCTTAAAATTATGTACTCCCCTTAAAATTATGTACACTTCCCTTAGAATTATGTACTCTTGCCTTAAATTATGTACTCTTCCCTTCAAATTATGTACTCTTCCCTTAAAGGTTTGTACTCTACCATTAAATTATGTACTCTTCCGTTACATTATGTATTCTTCTCTTACAATTATGTGCTCTTCTCTTACAATTATGTACGCTTTCTTAAATTTTGTACTCTTTCTTAAATTATGTACTCTTCCCTTAAATTCTGTACTCTTCTCTTAAAATTCTGTACTCTTCCCTTAAAATTATGTACTCCTCTCTTAAAATTATGTACTCCCCTTAAAATTATGTACACTTCCCTTAAAATTATGTACTCTTCACTTAAATTTGTACTCTTCTCTTAAATTATGTACTCTTCACTTAAAATTATGGACTATTCACTTAAATTATGTATTCTTCACTTAAAATATGTACTCTTCTCTTAATATTATGTACTCTTCTCTTACAATTATGTACTCTTCCTTTAAAATTATGTACTCTGCCCTTTCTTCCCTTAAAAATATGTACCCTTCTCTTCAATTACGTACTCTTCCCTTAAATTCTGTACTATTCCCTTAAATTCTGTACTCTTCCCTTAAATGATGTACTCTTCCCTTAAATGATGTACGCTTCCCTTAAATGATGTTCTCTTCCCTTAAATTCTGTACTCTTCCCTTAAAATTATGTACTCCTCTTAAAATTATGTACTCCCCTTAAAATTATGTACACTTCCCTTAGAATTATGTACTCTTGCCTTAAATTATGTACTCTTCCCTTAAAGGTTTGTACTCTACCATTAAATTATGTACTCTTCCGTTACATTATGTATTCTTCTCTTACAATTATGTGCTCTTCTCTTACAATTATGTACGCTTTCTTAAATTTTGTACTCTTTCTTAAATTATGTACTCTTCCCTTAAATTCTGTACTCTTCTCTTAAAATTCTGTACTCTTCCCTTAAAATTATGTACTCCTCTTAAAATTATGTACTCCCCTTAAAATTATGTACACTTCCCTTAAAATTATGCACTCTTCCCTTAAAATTATGTACTCCTCTTAAAATTATGTACTCCCCTTAAAATTATGTACACTTCCCTTAGAATTATGTACTCTTCCCTGAAAATTATGTACTCCTCCCTTAAATTATGTACTCTTCGCTTAAAATGATGTACAGCCCATAAAATTATGTACTCTTTCCTTAAAATTATGTACTCCCCTTAAAATTATGTCTCATCCCTTAAAATTATGTACTCGGCCCTTTCTTCCCTTATAAATATGTACACCTCTCTTTAATTATGTACTCTTCCCTTAAATTATGTACTCTTCCCGTAAAATTATGTACTCGTCCCTTAAATTATTTACTCTTCTCTTAAAATTATGTGCTCTTCCCTTAAAATATGTACTCTTCCCTTAAAATTATGTACTCTGCCCTTTCTTCCCTTAAAAATATGTACTCTTTTCTTTAATTAAGAACTCTTCCCTTAAAATTATATCCCCCTCTGTTAAATTATGTACTGTTCTCTTAAAATTATGTACTCTTCCCTAAAATTATGTACTCTTCTCTTAAAATTACCTACTCTTCCCTTAAATTATGTAATCTTCCCTTAAATTATGTACTCTTCCCTTAACATTATGTACGCTTCCCCTAAATTATGTACTCTTAGCTTAAAATGATGAACACCCCTTTAAAATTATGTATTCTTCCCTTAAAATTATCTACTCCCCTTAAAATTATGTACACTTCCCTTAAAATTATGTACTCGTCTTAAAATTATGTACTCCCCTTAAAATTATGTACACTTCTGTTAAAATTATGTACTCTTCCTGTAGATTATGTGCTCTTCCCTTAAATTATGTACTCGTCCCTTAAATTATGTACTCTTCTCTTAAAATCATGCACTCTTCCCTTATATTATGTACTCTTCCCTTAAAATTATGTACTCTGCCATTTCTTCCCTTAAAAATATGTGCTCTTCTCTTTAATTATGTACACTTCCCTTAAAATTATGCACTCTTCTTAAAATTATGTACTCTCCTTAAAATTATGTACACTTCCCTTAGAATTATGTACTCTTCCCTTAGAATTATGTACTCTTCCCTTAAAATTATGTACTCCTCCCTTAAATTATGTACTCTTCGCTTAAAATGATGTACAGCCCATAAAATTATGTACTCTTTCCTTAAAATTATGTACTCCCCTTAAAATTATGTACACTTCCCTTAGAATTATGTACTCTTCCCTTAGAATTATGTACTCTTCCCTGAAAATTATGTACTCCTCCCTTAAATTATGTACTCTTCGCTTAAAATGATGTACAGCCCATAAAATTATGTACTCTTTCCTTAAAATTATGTACTCCCCTTAAAATTATGTCTCATCCCTTAAAATTATGTACTCGGCCCTTTCTTCCCTTATAAATATGTACACCTCTCTTTAATTATGTACTCTTCCCTTAAATTATGTACTCTTCCCGTAAATTTATGTACTCGTCCCTTAAATTATTTACTCTTCTCTTAAAATTATGTGCTCTTCCCTTAAAATATGTACTCTTCCCTTAAAATTATGTACTCTGCCCTTTCTTCCCTTAAAAATATGTACTCTTTTCTTTAATTAAGAACTCTTCCCTTAAAATTATATCCCCCTCTGTTAAATTATGTACTGTTCTCTTAAAATTATGTACTCTTCCCTAAAATTATGTACTCTTCTCTTAAAATTACCTACTCTTCCCTTAAATTATGTAATCTTCCCTTAAATTATGTACTCTTCCCTTAACATTATGTACGCTTCCCCTAAATTATGTACTCTTAGCTTAAAATGATGAACACCCCTTTAAAATTATGTATTCTTCCCTTAAAATTATCTACTCCCCTTAAAATTATGTACACTTCCCTTAAAATTATGTACTCGTCTTAAAATTATGTACTCCCCTTAAAATTATGTACACTTCTGTTAAAATTATGTACTCTTCCTGTAGATTATGTGCTCTTCCCTTAAATTATGTACTCGTCCCTTAAATTATGTACTCTTCTCTTAAAATCATGCACTCTTCCCGTATATTATGTACTCTTCCCTTAAAATTATGTACTCTGCCATTTCTTCCCTTAGAAATATGTGCTCTTCTCTTTAATTATGTACACTTCCCTTAAAATTATGCACTCTTCCCTTAAAATTATGTACTCCTCTTAAAATTATGTACTCCCCTTAAAATTATGTACACTTCCCTTAGAATTATGTACTCTTCCCTTAGAATTATGTACTCTTCGCTTAAAATGATGTACAGCCCATAAAATTATGTACTCTTTCCTTAAAATTATGTACTCCCCTTAAAATTATGTCTCATCCCTTAAAATTATGTACTCGGCCCTTTCTTCCCTTATAAATATGTACACCTCTCTTTAATTATGTACTCTTCCTTTAAATTATGTACTCTTCCCGTAAAATTATGTACTCGTCCCTTAAATTATTTACTCTTCTCTTAAAATTATGTGCTCTTCCCTTAAAATATGTACTCTTCCCTTAAAATTATGAACTCTGCCCTTTCTTCCCTTAAAAATATGTACTCTTTTCTTTAATTAAGAACTCTTCCCTTAAAATTATATCCCCCTCTGTTAAATTATGTACTGTTCCCTTAAATTATGTACTCTTCCCTTAATTTATGTACTCTTCTCTTAAAATTATGAACTCCTCCCTAAAATTATGTACTCTTCCCTTAAATAATGTACTCTTCCCTTAAATTATGTACTCTTCTCTGAAAATTATGTCCCCTTCCCCTAAAATATTGTACTCTTCCCCCAAAATTATGTACTTTTCCCGTACAATTATGTACTCTTCTCTTAAAATTATGTACTCCTCCCTTAAATTATGTACTCTTCCCTTAAAATATGTATTCTTCTCTTAAAATTATGCACTCTTCCCTTATAATTATGTACTCTTGCCTTAAAATTATGTACTCCCCTTAAAATTATGTACGCTTCCCTTAAAATTATGTACTCTGCCCTTTCTTCCCTTAAACTTATGTACTCTGCCCTTTCTTCCCTTAAAATTATGTACTCTTCCCTTCAAGGTATGTACTCTTCCCTTAAAATTATGTACTCTTCCCTTAAATTATGTACTCTTCTCTTAAATTATTTACTCTTCTCAAATTATTTACTCTTCTCTTAAAATTATGTACTCTTCCCTAAAAATATGTACTCCTCCCTTAAAATTATGTCCTCTTCCCTAAGATTATGTACTCTTCCCTTAAATTTATGTACTCTGCCATTTCTTCCCTTAAAAATGTGTTCTTCCCTTAAATTATGTACTCTTCTCTTAAAATTATGTACTCTTCCCTTAAATTATGTACTCCCCTTAAAATTATGTACTCCCCTTCAAATATTGTACTCCCCTTAAAATTATGTACTCTTCCCATAATTTATGTACTCTTCTCTTAAAATTATGTACTGTTTAGTTTAGTTTAGACATACAGCACTGAAACAGGCCCTTCGGCCCACCGAGTCTGTGCCGACCATCAACCACCCATTTATACTAACCCTACACTAATCCCATATCCTTACCACATCCCCACCTGTCCCTATATTTCCCTACCACCTACCTATACTAGGGGCAATTTATAATGGCCAATTTACCTATCAAGCTGCAAGTCTTTGGCATGTGGGAGGAAACCGGAGCACCCGGAGGAAACCCACGCAGACACAGGGAGAACTTGCAAACTCCACACAGGCAGTACCCAGAATTGAACCCGGGTCGCTGGAGCTGTGAGGCTGCGGTGCTAACCACTGTGCCTTAAATTATGTACTCCCCTTAAAATTATGTACTCCCCTTCAAATATTGTACTCCCCTTAAAATTATGTACTCTTCCCATAATTTATGTACTCTTCTCTTAAAATTATGTACTCTTCCCCTAAAAGTATGTATTCTTCTCTTAAAATTATGTGCTCTCCTCTTACAATTATGTACTCTTCCCTTAAATTATGTACTCTGCCGTTTGTTCCCTTCAAAATATGTGCTCTTCTCTTTAATTATGTACTCTTCCCTTAAATTATGTACTCTTCCCTTAAAATTATGTAAACCTCCCTTACATTATGTACTCTTCTCTTAAAATTATGTACTCTTTCCTTAAATTATGTACCTTTCCCTTAAAAGTACCTACTCTTCCCTTAAATTATATACTCTTCTCTTAAAATTATGTCCTCTTCCCTTAAAATGATGTACCCCCCTTAAAAATATGTTCTCGTCTTAAAATTATGTACTCCCCTTAAAATTATGTACACTTCCCTTAAATTATGTACTCTTCCCTTAAATTATGTACTCTTCTCATAATATTATGTACTCTTCCCCTAAAATTATGTAATCTTCAATTAAATTATGAACTCTTCCCTTCAAATTATGTACTCTTCCCTTAAAATTATGTACTCCCCTTAAAATTATGTACGCTTCCCTTAAAATTATGTACCTGCCCTTTCTTCCCTTTAAATTATGTACTCTTCCCTTAAAATATGTACTCTTCCCTTAAAAATATTTACTCTTCCCTTATATTATGTACTCTTCCCTTAAAATTATGTAAACCTTCCTTACATTATGTACTCTCCTCTTAAAATTATGTACTCTTCCCTTAAATTATGTACTCTTCCCTTAAAAGTACCTATTCTTCCCTTAAATTATATGCTCTTCTCTTAAAATTATGTCCTCTTCCCTTAAAATGATTTCCCCCCCTTAAAATTATGTACTCTTCCCTTAAAATTATGTACTCCCCTTAAAATTATGTACTCCCCTTAAAATATTGTACTCCCCTTAAAATTATGTACTGTTCCCTTAAAATTATGCAATCTTCCCTTAAAATTATGTACACTTCCCTTAAAATTATGTACTCCCCTTAAAATATTCTACTCCCCTTAAAATTATGTACTCTTCCCCTAAAACGATGTACTCTTCCCCTAAAATTATGTACTCTTCTCTGACAATTATGTACTCTTCCCTTAAATTGTGTACTCTTCGCTCAAAATATGTACTCTTCCCTTAAATTATGTATTCTTCTCTGAAAATTATGTACTCTTCCCCTAAAATTTTGTACTCTTCCCCTAAAATTATGTACTCTTCTATTAAATTATGTACTCTTCTCTTAAATTATGTACTCTTCTCTTAAAATTATGAACTCTTCCCCTAGACTTATGTACTCTTCACTTAAATTATGTACTCCCCTTAAAATATTGTACTCCCCTTAAAATTATGTACTGTTCCCTTAAAGTTATGCACTCTTCCCTTTAAATTATGTACTCTTCCCTTAAAATGATGTACACCCCTTAAAATTATGTACTCTTCGCTTAAAATGATGTACACCCCTTAAAATTATGTACACTTCCCTTAAATTATGTACTCTTATAGTATTATGTACTCTTCCCCTAAAATTATGTAATCTTCAATTAAATTATGTACTCTTCTCCTAAATTATGTACTCTTCTCTTAAATTATGTACTCTTCTCATAATATTATGTACTCTTCCCCTAAAATTATGTACTCTTCAATTAAATTATGTACTCTTCTCCTAAATTATGTACTCTTCTCTTAAATTATGAACTCTTCCCTTCAAATTATGTACTCTTCCCTTAAAATTATGTACTCCCCTTAAAATTATGTACGCTTCCCTTAAAATGATGTACTCTGCCCTTTCTTCCCTTTAAATTATGTACTCTTCAATTAAAATATGTACTCTTCCCTTAAGATTATGTACTCTTCCCTTATATTATGTACTCTTCCCTTAAAATTATGTACTCTGCTGTTTCTTCCCTTCAAAATATGTGCTCTTCTCTTTAATTATGTCCTCTTCCCTTAAATTATGTACTCTTCCCTTAAAATTATGTAAACCTTCCTTACATTATGTACTCTCCTCTTAAAATTATGTACTGTTCCCTTAAATTATGTACTCTTCCCTTAAAAGTACCTATTCTTCCCTTAAATTATATGCTCTTCTCTTAAAATTATGTCCTCTTCCCTTAAAATGATTTCCCCCCCTTAAAATTATGTACTCTTCCCTTAAAATTATGTACTCCCCTTAAAATTATGTACTCCCCTTAAAATATTGTACTCCCCTTAAAATTATGTACTGTTCCCTTAAAATTATGCAATCTTCCCTTAAAAGTATGTACACTTCCCTTAAAATTATGTACTCCCCTTAAAATATTGCACTCCCCTTAAAATTATGTACTCTTCCCCTAAAACGATGTACTCTTCCCCTAAAATTATGTACTCTTCTCTGACAATTATGTACTCTTCCCTTAAATTGTGTACTCTTCGCTCAAAATATGTACTCTTCCCTTAAATTATGTATTCATCTCTGAAAATTATGTACTCTTCCCCTAAAATTTTGTACTCTTCACTTAAATTATGTACTCCCCTTAAAATATTGTACTCCCCTTAAAATTATGTACTGTTCCCTTAAAGTTATGCACTCTTCCCTTATATTATGTACTCTTCCCTTAAAATTATGTACTCTGCCGTTTCTTCCCTTCAAAATATGTGCTCTTCTCTTTAATTATGTCCTCTTCCCTTAAATTATGTACTCTTCCCTTAAAATTATGTAAACCTTCCTTACATTATGTACTCTCCTCTTAAAATTATGTACTCTTCCCTTAAATTATGTACTCTTCCCTTAAAAGTACCTACTCTTCCCTTAAATTATATGCTCTTCTCTTAAAATTATGACCTCTTCCCTTAAAATGATTTCCCCCCCTTAAAATTATGTACTCTTCCCTTAAAATTATGTACTCCCCTTAAAATTATGTACTCCCCTTAAAATATTGTACTCCCCTTAAAATTATGTACTGTTCCCTTAAAATTATGTACACTTCCCTTAAAATTATGTACTCCCCTTAAAATATTGTACTCCCCTTAAAATTATGTACTCTTCCCCTAAAACGATGTACTCTTCCCCTAAAATTATGTACTCTTCTATGACAATTATGTACTCTTCCCTTAAATTGTGTACTCTTCGCTCAAAATATGTACTCTTCCCTTAAATTGTGTATTCTTCTCTGAAAATTATGTACTCTTCCCTTAAAATTTTGTACTCTTCCCCTAAAATTATGTACTCTTCTCTTAAATTATGTACTCTTCTCTTAAATTATGTACTCGTCCCTTAAATTATGTGCTCTTCTCTTAAAATTATGAACTCTTCCCCTAGACTTATGTACTCTTCACTTAAATTATGTACTCCCCTTAAAATATTGTACTCCCCTTAAAATTATGTACTGTTCCCTTAAAATTATGCACTCTTCCCTTTAAATTATGTACTCTTCCCTTAAAATGATATACACCCCTTAAAATTATGTACTCATCGCTTAAAACGATGTACACCCCTTAAAATTATGTACTCTTCCCTTAAAATTATGTACACCCCTTAAAATTATGTACACTTCCCTTAAATTATGTACTCTTATAGTATTATGTACTCTTCCCCTAAAAGTATGTACTCTTCAATTAAATTATGTGCTCTTCTCCTAAATTATGTACTCTTCTCTTAAATTATTTACTCTTCTCATAATATTATGTACTCTTCCCCTAAAATTATGTACTCTTCAATTAAATTATGTACTCTTCTCCTAAATTATGTACTCTTCTCTTAAATTATGAACTCTTCCCTTCAAATTATGTACTCTTCCCTTAAAATTATGTACTCCCCTTAAAATTATGTACGCTTCCCTTAAAATTATGTACTCTGCCCTTAAAATATGTACTCTTCCCTTAAAATTATGTAATCTTCCCTTATATTATGTACTCTTCCCTTAAAATTATGTACTCTGCCGTTTCTTCCCTTCAAAATATGTGCTCTTCTCTTTAATTATGTACTCTTCCCTTAAATTATGTACTCTTCCCTTAAAATTATGTAAACCTCCCTTACATTATGTACTCTTCTCTTAAAATTATGTACTCTTCCCTTAAATTATGTACTCTTCCCTTAAAAGTACCTACTCTTCCCTTAAATTATATGCTCTTCTCTTAAAATTATGTCCTCTTCCCTTAAAATGAATTCCCCCCCTTAAAATTATGTACTCTTCCCTTAAAATTATGTACTCCCCTTAAAATTATGTACTCCCCTTAAAATATTGTACTCCCCTTAAAATTATGTACTGTTCCCTTAAAATTATGCACTCTTCCCTTAAAATTATGTACACTTCCCTTAAAATTATGTACTCCCCTTAAAATATTGTACTCCCCTTAAAATTATGTACTCTTCCCCTAAAACGATGTACTCTTCCCCTAAAATTATGTACTCTTCTCTGACAATTATGTACTCTTCCCTTAAATTGTGTACTCTTCGCTTAAAATATGTACTCTTCCCTTAAATTATGTATTCTTCTCTGAAAATTATGTACTCTTCCCCTAAAAGTTTGTACTCTTCCCCTAAAATTATGTACTCTTCTCTTAAATTATGTACTCTTCTCTTAAATTATGTACTCCTCCCTTAAATTATGTAGTCTTCTCTGAAAATTATGTACTCTTCCCCTAAAGGTTTGTACTCTTCCCCTAAAATTATGTACTCTTCTCTTAAATTATGCACTATTCTCTTAAATTATGTACTCTTCCCTTAAATTATGTACTCTTCTCTTACATTATGTACTCTTCTCAAAATTATGTTCTCTTCCCTTACAATTATGTACTCCTCCCTTAAATTATGTACTCTTCGCTTAGAATGATGTACAGCCCATAAAATTATGTACTCTTCCATTAAAATTATGTCTCATCCCTTAAAATTATGTACTCGGCCCTTTCTTCCCTTAAAAATATGTACTCCTCTCTTTAATTATGTACTCTTCCCTTAAATTATGTACTCTTCCCTTAAATTATTTACTCTTCTCTTACAATTATGTAATCTTCCCTAAAATTATGTACTCTGCTCTTAACATTACCTACTCTTCCCTTTAAATTATGTACTCTTCCCTTAAAATGATGTACACCCCTTAAAATTATGTACTCTTTGCTTAAAATGATGCACACCCCTTAAAATTATGTACTCTTCCCTTAAAATTATGTACACCCCTTAAAATTATGTACTCTTCCCTTAAAATTAAGTACCCTTCCCTTAAAATTATGTACTCTTCTCCTAAATTATGCACTCTTCTCTTAAATTATGTACTCTTCCCTTAAATTATGTACTCTTCTCTTAAAATGATGTACTCTTCCCTTAAATTATGTACTCTTCCCTTAAAATTATGTAAACCTCCCTTACATTATATACTCTTCTCTTAAAATTATGTACTGTTCCCTTAAATTATGTACTCTTCCCTTAAAAGTACCTACTCTTCCCTTAAAATGATGTACACCCCTTAAAATTATGTACTCTTCCCTTAAAATTATGTACACCCCTTAAAATTATGTACACCTCCCTTAAATTATGTACTCTTCACTTAAATTATGTACTCTTATAGTATTATGTACTCTTCCCCTAAAATTATGTACTCTTCAATGAAATTATGAACTCTTCTCCTAAATTATGTACTCTTCTCTTAAATTATGTACTCTTCTCATAATATTATGTACTCTTCCCCTAAAATTATGTACTCTTCAATTAAATTATGTACTCTTCTCCTAAATTATGTACTCTTCTCTTAAATTATGAACTCTTCCCTTCACATTATGTACTCTTCCCTTAAAATTATGTACTCCCCTTAAAATTATGTACTCCCCTTAAAATATTGTACTCCCCTTAAAATTATGTACTGTTCCCTTAAAATTATGCACTCTTCCCTTAAAATTATGTACACTTCCCTTAAAATTATGTACTCCCCTTAAAATATTGTACTCCCCTTAAAATTATGTACTCTTCCCCTAAAACGATGTACTCTTCCCCTAAGATTATGTACTCTTCTCTGACAATTATGTACTCTTCCCTTAAATTGTGTACTCTTCGCTTACAATATGTACTCTTCCCTTAAATTATGTATTCTTCTCTGAAAATTATGTACTCTTCCCCTAAACTTTTGTACTCTTCCCCTAAAATTATGTAATCCTCCCTAAAATTATGTACTCTGCTCTTAACATTACCTACTCTTCCCTTTAAATTATGTACTCTTCCCTTAAAATGATGTACACCCCTTAAAATTATGTACTCTTTGCTTAAAATGATGCACACCCCGTAAAATTATGTACTCTTCCCTTAAAATTATGTACACCCCTTAAAATTATGTACTCTTCCCTTAAAATTATGTACCCTTCCCTTAAAATTATGTACTCTTCTCCTAAATTATGCACTCTTCTCTTAAATGATGTACTCTTCCCTTAAATTATGTACTCTTCTCTTAAAATTATGTACTCTTCCCTTAAATTATGTACTCTTCCCTTAAAATTATGTAAACCTCCCTTACATTATGTACTCTTCTCTTAAAATTATGTACTGTTCCCTTAAATTATGTACTCTTCCCTTAAAAGTACCTACTCTCCCCTTAAATTATATACTCTTCTCTTATAATTATGTCCTCTTCCCTTAAAATGATGTACCCCCCTTAAAATTATGTACTCTTCACTTAAAATTATGTACTCCCCTTAAAATTATGTACTCCCCTTAAAATATTGCACTCCCCTTAAAATTATGTACTGTTCCCTTAAAATTATGCACTCTTCCCTTAAAATTATGTACACTTCCCTTAAAATTATGTACGCCCCTTAAAATATTGTACTCCCCTTAAAATTATGTACTCTTCCCCTAAAACGATGTACTCTTCCCCTAAAATTATGTACTCTTCTCTGACAATTATGTACTCTTCCCTTAAATTGTGTACTCTTCGCTTACAATATGTACTCTTCCCTTAAATTATGTACTCTTCTCTTAAATTATGTACTCGTCCCTTAAATTATGTACTCTTCTCTTAAAATTATGAACTCTTCCCCTAGACTTATGTACTCTTCACTTAAATTATGTACTCTTCTCCTAAATTATGCACTCTTCTCTTAAATTATGTACTCTTCCCTTAAATTATGTACTCTTCTCTTAAAATTATGAACTCCTCCCTTAAATTATGTACTCTTCCCTTAAATTATGTAGTCTTCTCTGAAAATTATGTACTCGTCCCCTAAAATTTTGTACCCTTCCCCTAAAATTATGTACTCTTCCCCTACAATTATGTACTATTCTCTTAAATTATGTACTCTTCTCAAAATTATGTTCTCTTCCCTTACAATTATGTACTCCTCCCTTAAATTATGTACTCTTCGCTTAGAATGATGTACAGCCCGTAAAATTATGTACTCTTCCATTAAAATTATGTACTCCCCTTAAAATTATGTCTCATCCCTTAAAATTATGTACTCGGCCCTTTCTTCCCTTAAAAATATGTACTCCTCTCTTTAATTATGTACTCTTCCCTTAAATTATGTACTCTTCCCTTAAATTATGTACTCTTCTCTTAAAATTATGTACTCTTCCCTTAAATTATGTACTCTTCCCTTAAAATTATGTAAACCTCCCTTACATTATATACTCTTCTCTTAAAATTATGTACTGTTCCCTTAAATTATGTACTCTTCCCTTAAAAGTACCTACTCTCCCCTTAAATTATATACTCTTCTCTTAAAATTATGTCCTCTTCCCTTAAAATGATGTGCCCCCCTTAAAATTATGTACTCTTCCCTTAAAATTATGTACTCCCCTTAAAATTATGTACTCCCCTTAAAATATTGCACTCCCATTAAAATTATGTACTCTTCCCTTAAAATTATGCACTCTTCCCTTTAAATTATGTACTCTTCCCTTAAAATGATGTACACCCCTTAAAATTATGTACTCTTCCCTTAAAATTATGTACACCCCTTAAAATTATGTACACCTCCCTTAAATTATGTACTCTTCACTTAAATTATGTACTCTTATAGTATTATGTACTCTTCCCCTAAAATTATGTACTCTTCAATTAAATTATGAACTCTTCTCCTAAATTATGTACTCTTCTCTTAAATTATGTACTCTTCTCATAATATTATGTACTCTTCCCCTAAAATTATGTACTCTTCAATTAAATTATGTACTCTTCAATTAAATTATGTACTCTTCTCCTAAATTATGTACTCTTCTCTTAAATTATGAACTCTTCCCTTCACATTATGTACTCTTCCCTTAAAATTATGTACTCCCCTTAAAATTATGTACTCCCCTTAAAATATTGTACTCCCCTTAAAATTATGTACTGTTCCCTTAAAATTATGCACTCTTCCCTTAAAATTATGTACCCTTCCCTTAAAATTATGTACTCTTCTCCTAAATTATGCACTCTTCTCTTAAATTATGTACTCTTCCCTTAAATTATATACTCTTCTCTTAAAATTATGTACTCTTCCCTTAAATTATGTACTCTTCCCTTAAAATTATGTAAACCTCCCTTACATTATGTACTCTTCTCTTAAAATTATGTACTGTTCCCTTAAATTATGTACTCTTCCCTTAAAAGTACCTACTCTCCCCTTAAATTATATACTCTTCACTTAAAATTATGTCCTCTTCCCTTAAAATGATGTACCCCCCTTAAAATTATGTACTCTTCCCTTAAAATTTTGTACTCCCCTTAAAATTATGTACTCCCCTTAAAATATTGCACTCCCCTTAAAATTATGTACTCTTCCCTTAAAATTATGCACTCTTCCCTTTAAATTATGTACTCTTCCCTTAAAATGATGTACACCCCTTAAAATTATGTACTCTTCCCTTAAAATTATGTACACCCCTTAAAATTATGTACACCTCCCTTAAATTATGTACTCTTCACTTAAATTATGTACTCTTATAGTATTATGTACTCTTCCCCTAAAATTATGTACTCTTCAATTAAATTATGAACTCTTCTCCTAAATTATGTACTCTTCTCTTAAATTATGTACTCTTCTCATAATATTATGTACTCTTCCCCTAAAATTATGTACTCTTCAATTAAATTATGTACTCTTCTCCTAAATTATGTACTCTTCTCTTAAATTATGAACTCTTCCCTTCACATTATGTACTCTTCCCTTAAAATTATGTACTCCCCTTAAAATTATGTACTGTTCCCTTAAAATTATGCACTCTTCCCTTAAAATTATGTACACTTCCCTTAAAATTATGTACGCCCCTTAAAATATTGTACTCCCCTTAAAATTATGTACTCTTCCCCTAAAACGATGTACTCTTCCCCTAAAATTATGTACTCTTCTCTGACAATTATGTACTCTTCCCTTAAATTGTGTACTCTTCGCTTACAATATGTACTCTTCCCTTAAATTATGTACTCTTCTCTTAAATTATGTACTCGTCCCTTAAATTATGTACTCTTCTCTTAAAATTATGAACTCTTCCCCTAGACTTATGTACTCTTCACTTAAATTATGTACTCTTCTCCTAAATTATGCACTCTTCTCTTAAATTATGTACTCTTCCCTTAAATTATGTACTCTTCTCTTAAAATTATGAACTCCTCCCTTAAATTATGTACTCTTCCCTTAAATTATGTAGTCTTCTCTGAAAATTATGTACTCGTCCCCTAAAATTTTGTACCCTTCCCCTAAAATTATGTACTCTTCCCCTACAATTATGTACTATTCTCTTAAATTATGTACTCTTCTCAAAATTATGTTCTCTTCCCTTACAATTATGTACTCCTCCCTTAAATTATGTACTCTTCGCTTAGAATGATGTACAGCCCGTAAAATTATGTACTCTTCCATTAAAATTATGTACTCCCCTTAAAATTATGTCTCATCCCTTAAAATTATGTACTCGGCCCTTTCTTCCCTTAAAAATATGTACTCCTCTCTTTAATTATGTACTCTTCCCTTAAATTATGTACTCTTCCCTTAAATTATTTACTCTTCTCTTACAATTATGTAATCCTCCCTAAAATTATGTACTCTGCTCTTAACATTACCTACTCTTCCCTTTAAATTATGTACTCTTCCCTTAAAATGATGTACACCCCTTAAAATTATGTACTCTTTGCTTAAAATGATGCACACCCCTTATAATTATGTACTCTTCCCTTAAAATTATGTACACCCCTTAAAACTATGTACTCTTCCCTTAAAATTATGTACCCTTCCCTTAAAATTATGTACTCTTCTCCTAAATTATGCACTCTTCTCTTAAATTATGTACTCTTCCCTTAAATTATGTACTCTTCTCTTAAAATTATGTACTCTTCCCTTAAATTATGTACTCTTCCCTTAAAATTATGTAAACCTCCCTTACATTATGTACTCTTCTCTTAAAATTATGTACTCTTCCCTTAAATTATGTACTCTTCCCTTAAAAGTACCTACTCTTCCCTTAAATTATATACTCTTCTCTTAAAATTATGTACTCTTCCCTTACAATTATGTACTCCCCTTAAAATTATGTACTCCCCTTAAAATATTGTACTCCCCTTAAAATTATGTACTGTTCCCTTAAAATTATGCACTCTTCCCTTTAAATTATGTACTCTTCCCTTAAAATGATGTACACCCCTTAAAATTATGTACTCTTCGCTTAAAATGATGTACACCCCTTAAAATTATGTACTCTTCCCTTAAAATTATGTACACCCCTTAAAATTATGTACACTTCCGTTAATTATGTACTCTTCCCTTAAATTATGTACTCTTAGAGTATTATGTACTCTTCCCCTAAAATTATGTACTCTTCAATTAAATTATGTACTCTTCTCCTAAATTATGTACTCTTCTCTTAAATTATGTACTCTTCTCATAAAATTATGTACTCTTCCCCTAAAATTATGTACTCTTCAATTAAATTATGTACTCTTCTCCTAAATTATGTACTCTTCTCTTAAATTATGAACTCTTCCCTTCAAATTATGTACTCTTCCCTTAAAATTTTGTACTCCCCTTAAAATTATGTACTCTTCCCTTAAAATTATGTACTCTTCCCTTATATTGTATTCTCTTCCCTTAAAATTATGTACTCTGCCTTTTCTTCCCTTAAAAATATGTGCTATTCTCTTTAATTATGTACTCGTCCCTTAAATTATGTAAACCTCCCTTACATTATGTCCTCTTCTCTTAAAATTATGTACTCTTCCCTTAAATTATGTACTCTTCCCTTAAAAGTACCTACTCTTCCCTTAAATTATATACTCTTCTCTTAAAATTATGTACTCTTCCCTTAAATTATGCCCTCTTCCCTTATAATGATGTACCCCCCTTAAAACTATGTACTCTTCCCTTAAAATTATGTACTCCCCTTAAAATTATCTACTCCCCTTAAAATTATGTTCTGTTCCCTTAAAATTACACACTCTTCCCTTAAAATTATGTACACTTCACTTAAAATTATGTACTCGTCCCTTAAAATTATGTACTCCCCTTAAAATTATGTACTGTTCCCTTAAAATTACGCACTCTTCCCTGAAAATTATGTACACTTCCATTCAAATTATGTACTCTTCCCTTAAAATTATGTGATTCCCTTAAAATTATGTACTCTTCCCCTAAAACGATGCACTCTTCCCCTAAAATTATGTACTCTTCTCTGACAATTATGTACCCTTCCCTTAAATTATGTACTCTTCGCTTAAAATATGTACTCTTCCCTTAAATTATGTATTCTTCTCTCAAAATTATGAACTCCTCCCTTCAATTATGTACTCTTCCCTTAAATTATGTACTCTCCTCTGAAAATTATGTACTCTTCCCCTAATATTTTGTACTCTTCCCCTAAAATTATGTTCTCTTCTCTTAAATTATGTACTCTTCTCTTAAATTATGTACTCGTCCCTTAAATTATGTACTCTTCTTTTAAATTATGAACTCTTCCCCTAAACTTATGTACTCTTCACTTAAATTATGTACTCTTCTCCTAAATTATGCACTCTACTCTTAAATTATGTACTCTTCCCTTAAATTATGTACTCTTCTCTTAAAATTATGAACTCCTCCCTTAAATTATGTACTCTTACCTTAAATTATGTAGTCTTCTCTGAAAATTATGTACTCTTCCCTAAAATTCTGTACTCTTCCCCTAAAATTATGTACTCTTCCCCTACAATTATGTACTCTTCTCTTAAATTATGTACTCTTCCCTTAAATTATGTACTCTTCTCTTAAAATTATGTGCTCTCCTCTTACAATTATGTACTCTTCCCTTAAATTATGTACTCTTCTCTTAAAATTATGTACTCATCCCCTAAAATTATGTACTCTTCTCTTAAATTATGTACTCTTCTCTTAAATTGTCTACTCTTCTCTTAAAATTATCTATTCTTCCCTTAAAATGATCTATTCTTCCCTTAAATTATGTACTCTTCTCTTAAAATGATCTACTCTTCCCTTAAATTATGTACTCTTCTCATAAAATTATCTACCTCTCCCTTAAATTATGTACTCCTCTCTTCAAATTGTGTACTCTTCCCTTAAATTATGTACTCCTCACTTAAAATGATATACACCCCTTAAAATTATGTACTCCTCTTAAAATTATGTACTCTTCCCTTAAAATTATGTGCACCTCTCTGAAAAATATGTGCTCCTCTTAAAATTATTTACACTTCCCTTAAAATTATGTACACTTCTCTTAAAATTATGTACTCTTTTAAAAGATGCAATGATCTCTGCCTCAACAATTCCTGGGCAAAAGCATTTCATGCCCCTCAATTCTTTGCATAAACAAATTGCTCCGATCCATTCTCTTCACCCTTCTGGCAATCATTTTAAATTGTTGCCCAAGAGAAATCCTTGGCTAGGTGACACCTTCTGAACAATATGCATTAATCTTCGTCGAAAACACTTTAAACACAATACAGATAAATGTGCTTCATGTGTATACATACTTTACAAACATCTACCACCATGCAGTGTGAAACTTTGCAGTCTTTCTCTTACATTAAAGCTTGGAATTCTGGCATGAATGTATAAAGGCAGCTTCTCTGTTTTCATCCATCATTTACCAGCATGATACTTTGACTTAGAGTCATTGAGTCACGCAGCACAGAAACAGGCCCTTTGACCTATCGTGTCCGTGCCGGCCATCCTACCTATTCTACTCCCATTTTCCAACACTTGGCCCGCAGACTTGTATGCTATGGGGTTTCAAGTGCTCACCTAAATACTTCTTAAATTTTTTTATTATTCATTCATGGGATGTGGGCATCGCTGGCCAGGCCAGCATTTATTGCCAATCCCTAATTGCCCTTGAGAAGGTGGTGGTGAGCTGCCTTTTTGAACTGCTGCAGTCCATGTGGGGTAGGTATACCCACAGTGCTGATCGGAAGGGAGTTCCAGGATTTTGACCCAGCGACAGTGAAGGAACGGCAATATAGTTCCAAGTCAGGATGGTGTGTGACTTGGAGGGGAACTTGCAGGTGGTGATGTTCCCATGCATTTGCTGCCCTTGTCCGAGTTGGTAGAGGTCACGGGTTTGGAAGGTGCTGTCTAAGGAGCCTTGGTGCATTGCTGCAGTGCATCTTGTAGATGGTACACACTGCTGCCGCTGTGCGTCGGTGGTGGAGGGAGTGAATGTTTGTAGATGGGGTGCCAATCAAGCGGGCTGCTTTGTCCTGGATGGTGTCGAGCTTCTTGAGTGTTGTTGGAGCTGCACCCCTCCAGGCAAGTGGAGAGTATTCCATCACACTCCTGACTTGTGCCTTGTAGATGGTGGACAGGCTTTGGAGAGTCAGGAGGTGAGTTACACGCCGTAGAATTCCTAGCCTCTGACCTGCTCTTGTAGCCACGATATTTATATGGCTACTCCAGTTCAGTTTCTGGTCAATGGTAGCCCCTAGGCTGTTGATAGTGAGGGTTTCAGCGATGGTAATGCCGTTGAATGTCAAGTGGAAGTGGTTAGATTCTCTCTTGTTGGAGATGGTCATTGCCTGGTACTTGTGTGGCGCGAATGTTCCTTGTCACTTATCAGCCGAAGCCTGGATATTGTCCAAGTCTTGCTGCATTTCTACACGGACTGCTTCAGTATCTGAGGAGTCACGAATGGTGCTGAACATTGTGCAATCATCAGCAAACATCCCCACTTCTGACCTTATGATTGAAGGAAGGTCATTGATAAAGCAGCTGAAGATGGTTGGGCCTAGGACACTACCCTGAGGAACTCCTGCAGTGATGTGCTGGAGCTCAGATGATTGACCTCCAACAACCACAACCATCTTCCTTTGTGCTAGGTATGACTCCAGCCAGCAGAGTTTTCCCCCTGATTCCCATTGACCTTAGTTTTGCTAGCGCTCCTTGTTGCCATACTCGGTCAAATGCTACCTTGATGTCAAGAGCAGTCACTCTCACCTCACCTGTTGAGTTCAGCTCTTTTGTCCATGTTTGAACCAAGGCTGTAATGAGGTCAGGAGCTGAGTGGCCCTGGCGGAACCCAAACTGAGCATCACTGAGCAGGTTATTGCTCAGGAAGTGCAGCTTGATGGTACTGTTGATGACACCTTCCATCACTTTACTAATGATTGAGAGTAGGCTGATGGGGCAGTAATTGGCCGGGTTGGACTTGTCCTGCTTTTTGTGTACAGGACATACCTGAGCAAGTTTCCACATTGCAAGGTTGATGCCAGTGTTGTAGCTGTACTGGAATAGCTTGGCTAGGGGCGCGGCAAGTTCTGGAGCACAGGTCTTCAGTACTATTGCCGGAATATTGTCAGGGCCCATAGCTTTTGCAGTATCCAGTGCCTTCAGTCGTTTCGTGATATCACGTGGCGTGAATCAAATTGGCCGAAGTCTGGCATCTGTGAAGCTGGGGCTTCAGGAGGAGGCCGAGATGGATCATCAACTCGGCACTTCTGGCTGAAGATTATTGCAAATGCTTCAGCCTTATCTTTCGCACTGATGTGCTGGGCTCCCCCATCATTGAGGATGGGTATATTTGTGGAGCCACCTCCTCCAGTTACTTGTTTAATTGTCCACCACCATTCACGGCTGGATGTGGCAGGACTGCAGAGCTTAGATCTGATCCGTTGGTCATGGGATCGCTTAGCTCTGTCTATCACATGCTGCTTACGCAGTTTAGCACGTAGATAGTCCTGTGTTGTAGCTTCACTAGGTTGACACCTCAATTTGAGGTATGCCTGGTGCTGCTCCTGGCATGCCTTCCTGCACTCTTCATTGAACCAGGGTTGGTCTCCTGGCTTGATGGTAATGGTAGAGTGGGGGATATGCCGGGCCATGAGGTTACAGATTGTGGTTGAGTACAATTCTACTGCTGCTGATGGCCCACAGCGCCTCATGGATGCCCAGTTTTGCATTGCTAGATCTGTTCGAAATCTATCCCATTTATCACAGTGGTAGTGCCACACAACACGATGGAGGGTATCCTCAATGTGAAGGCGGGACTTCGTCTCCACAAGGACTGTGCATTGGTCACTCCTACCAATACTATCATGGACAGATGCATCTGCGGCAGGCAGATTGGTGAGGACGAAGTCAAGTATGTTTTCCCCTCTTGTTGGTTCCCTCACCACCTGCCGCATACTCAGTCTGGCAGATATGTCCTTTAGGACTCAGCCAGCTCGGTCAGTAGTGGTGCTGCAGAGCCACTCTTGGTGATGGACATTGAAGACCCCCACCCAGAGTACATTTTGTGCCCTCTCCACCCTCAGTGCTTCCTCCAAGTGCTGTTCAACATGGAGGAGTACTGACTCATCAGCTGAGGGAGGGCGGTTGGTGGTAATCAGTGGGAGGTTACCTTGTCCATGTTTGATCTGATGCCATGAGACTTCATGGGATCCAGAGTCGATGTTGAGGACTCCCAGGGCAACTCCCTCCCTACTGTTTAGCACTGTGCCACCACCTCTGATTGGTCTGTCCTGGTGGTCCTGGTGGTCTGTTGTGGTGGTTCCTGCCTCTACCACCTCTTCAGGCAGTGCGTTCCAGATTCCAACCACCCTCTGGGTGAAAACGTTTTTGCTCAAATCCCCTCTAAACTTCCTGCCCCTTACCCTAAATATATGCCCACTGCTTATTGATCCCTCCGCTAAGGGAAAAAGTTTCTTCCTATCTAATCTATCAATGCCCCTCATAATTTTGTACACCTCAATGATGTCTCCACTCAGCCTTCTCTGCTCCAAGGAAAACAACCCTAGCCTTTTCAGTCTCTCTTTATAGCTGAAATGTTCCAGCCCAGGCAACATCCTGGTGAATCTCCTCTGCACCCTCTCCAGTGCAATCACATCCTTCCTATTGTGTGGTGACCAGAACAGTACACAGTACTCCAGCTGTGGCCTAACTAGCATTTTATGCAGCTCCATCATAACCTCCCTACTCTTATATTCTATGCCTTGGCTAATAAAGGCAAGTATCCCATATGCCTTCCTAACCACCTTATCTACGTGTGCTGCTGCCTTCAGTGATCTATGGACAAGTACACCAAGGTCCCTCTGACCCTCTGTACTTCTGAGGGTCCTACCATCCATTGTATATTCCCTTGCTTTGTTAGTCCTCCCAAAATGTATCACCTCACACTTCTCAGGATTAAATTCCATTTGCCACTGCTCCGCCCCCATCTGACCAGCCCATCTATATCATCTCACTATTTACGACACCACCAATTTTCGTGTCATCCGCGAACTTACTGATCATACCTCCTATAGTCACGTCTAAATCATTCATGTGGACTACAAACAGCAAGGGTCCCAGCACTGACCCCTGCGGTCCACCACTGGTCACAGGCTTCCACTCACAGAAACAACCCTCGACCATCACCCTCTGCCTCCTGCCACTAAGCCAATTTTGGATTCAATTTGCCAAATTCACTTCATCAGAGTGATTGTTGAGAATCTTGACTGATGACACAAGATGCGCCAGACGTGTCCTACTTCATCTAGAATAGGATTGGATGCTGCTTGACCTATGCCATAATATGCCCGGTTGGAGCTCCCTGTTATTGGTTGGCCTTTCTTTCTTCTGCTGGCAAGGTGTGGTTATTCCGAATGGTTGAACTAACCACAACGACAACTCGCTTCTCTGTACAATGTTGCTGGGCCTCCAGTGTATAACCCATATGGGAGGTTTGCATAGTGGTTATGTTAATGGACTCATAATCCAGAGACCTCGACGAATGATTCAATAATATGAGTTCAAATCCCATTATGGCTGCTGGGGAATTGAATTTCAGTTAATAACTGCAATATAAGCTAGTATCATTCGTGGTGTCATAAAAACCCAACTGGCTCACTAATGTTCTTTAGGGAAGGAAATCTGCCATGCTTAACTATCCGGTCTGGCCTATATGTGACTCCCAACCCACAGCAATGTGGATGATTCTTAACTGCCCTCTGAAATGACCCCAAGCTACTCAGTTGTACCAAACTGCTACAACAAAGTATATCAAGCACCACATCGACTGCAGCGGTTCAAGAAGGTGGCTTACCATCACCTTCAGAAGGGCAACTGGAGTTGAGCAATAAATGTGGGCCTTGCCAGCAATGCACACATGTAGTGAATGAATGAAAAGAAAATCTATAACCAAAAGAACATACACAATGATCAAGAAACACTTGAGCACTCTGCTTTTTGTTTTTTCATTTTACCAACAAGCATACAGAAAAATTAAAGTACACGTAAATGCAATCAGTGAATGTTATTAAGATCACACACTCAACGGTGTTTATTACTCATGTTTTATGTACTAATCAAAAATGCAATTAGTCAAATGTGGTGAGTGGCTAATGACAATGTTTTAAATTAATGACCCCTTGTCACTAACTCACCAAACAGAGGAAATGGTCTTTCCTGATTCACCCTATATAACTGTTAATGGCTCAATTAAATCTCCTCTTAACTGCTCTATTCCAGTAGAAATGGTCCCAGTGTCTCCTCTTGACTATAGGGCTGGATTTTATGGGCCCCCCCAGACGAGGTCGGAGGTAGGAGACAGGGCCCCATACAATCACAACGGGTGACGTGGCAAAGGGCCTGTCGCCGCCCCATCGCCAAGTGATCTTGCCAGGGGCAGGATAGGTCGACGACGGCTTTCCCTTCCAGAGGCCAATTTGAGGCCATTAAGTGGCTCATTAATGGCCACTTAAGGGCCTCTTCCCGCTGCCGCTGGGATCTAACCAGCGGCAGGGGGTGCCTCAGCCACGCAGGGAGAGTACCTGTAAAATGAGGCACCCGCCCTGTGGGTTTTGGGGAGGTGGTTCCCTCCTCTGTGGGCAATCTGTGGCCCACAGAGGGCCCCGGCTGGGAGAAAAATGCACCTCCCAGGAACTCCTACCCCTGGGCTTTATGACCACCACCACCCCCCACCCGACCTTGTCAGGCCTTCCGGATTGGCCCCGGCAACCCCGCCTTACTTACCTGTGGTGTGAGGTTCCAGCACCGAACCTGGGTCCAAGGCCTCTGCAATACTGGCAGTCGCCACAACTCCCAGTGAGGCTGCCGATACTGCTGAGCTGCCGGCCCTCTAATTGGCTGGCAGCTCTTGGAGGTGGGATCCCCGTCTTTAAAGTTAAAACACGTAACCTTCAAAACACTGGAAGATCGCTCCAGAGGGGCACGAAAAGGTTGAGGCGGGAATTCCCCTGCTGCCCTGCCTTAGCCACAACATTCAGCCCATAGTGTGTCATCTTGGTGAATCTACACTGGATGCTCTCTGTGGCTTTACATGCCCAAAACTGGACATCATACTCCCAGTGCTGTGTACAATTTTACCATCACTTCTTTGTTCTTATATTCTGTGCTCCTTTATAAACCCAAAATGCTACTGGCCTTTTTATGGCTTTATTTGATTTCAGTGGAATGAAAATTGGATGTGCTCTATAATGGACAGGCGATCCACTCTGTCAAATTCAGCAAATTGACCTTATTGTAATTGCATCATATCAGAAAGGCTGCTGCTCTGTAAGCAGTTACTGCAGTCAAATGAGAGAAAATGACTTGAGCCTGGGCAGATTTTTAAAGTTAGTTTTCCAGTTTCAAAATGGAAACTTCAATAACAGCTGAAAAATCACAGACAATATTCCTCTGGTTAAAAACAACCTTCATTGTAAAATATGAAAAATCACAGCCAGGCTGTGCCTTTAACTTTCATATTTAATATCACTGCACTCTGTAACAGCAAAGAGCTTTGGCCCATTTTGAATGTCAGTGCAGAGGATGCTATCAATTCCAATCCCCTTGCTCTGGTTGTAGTTTTTTAGTTCCTTTAAGCTATTTCCAATATTGCAAACCCTACCAACATAATTCATAATGGCATAAGTTAAAATAAAATCAGAAAATGCTGGAAATAGTCAGCAGGTCAGGCAGCATTGGTGGAGAGAGAAACTGAGTTAACGTTTCAGGTCGGTGACCCTTCATCAGAACTTATTTAATCTGCTGGAAAGTACTCAAGGCACAGTGAATCAATAACCCTCAAAGACCAGCCTCATGAGCATCACAAGGGATTGTTGTGTTTTTCCTGAATCTAGCAGGGGAATGGTTTGCTTGAAGATTAATTGTAATAACTGAATCAGTTTAATGATACTCAATAAAAGTGCATTGCTGGTGAGGTCAATCATTTCTTTTAACTAGTTTCCAGTGAAGAAAAAATGTTACCTCTCTCTCTCTTACTTTTGTAGTCCACACTGAGCTAGAGGAAGATCAAAAGTGTATCTTTAAATAAAACCACCAATCACAAATAAACTTCAAAGACCCTGGGAGGGGTGGGGTTGGGTGAGGGTGGGGTAGATTTTAATCCTACCCACCCGGCACTGGGTGAGCAGTTGAAATGGTCTGGGTTATTTTACTCGTTACAAAGCTGCCACCGTTTTTGAAATCAACACTTGTTTCTAGATAGACAACTAAGCCACCTGCCCAAACCTAGGGTGGTCCGAATTCACATATGCTAACTGGGATGCGATGATGTTGGGCCCCCAACTGCGATTTTACTTTGCCCTGAGCTGGGAAGCCACTACTGTTTTCCAGCCAGATGAAGGCCAGCATAAAGTTGATGTGGCCCTCCTGGCAGGTGTATCATACTTTCCTTTGTGGTCCTTCAGGCCCAGAAAGAAAGTTTAGATCTCTCCTCCCTGTCGCTCCTCCCCTTCCCTTTCACAAGACCATCCCAGGAGCCCCGTTCTCTACACTAACCTGCGCACCAGTCAACAGCCAAGGGCCTTCCAATTTTCCAGAGGCCAGCAGCCACTTCCTGGCCAGACAGGAAGTGAAGTGGGAAATATTAGAGGCCTAGCTGTGAAAATCAACGTGGCCTCACACTGCCATGGGTGGGCAGGAAACTAACTAAAACTCGCTGTTGCTTGCCAGATACCCTCTTACAGTTAACAGCACCCCACCCCTCACCCTCCAGACATTGCCTGGCAGATACCCGCCAAGGATTTCCCACTGCTTCAGTACATATTGCCAGACTGTGAGAGCCTTGCTCAAAGGACCCACTGAAGAGACAATTGTAAAGATCATGGATAGATGTATAATTGATTAATCAACTGGTGATCAATTCTAATTGTTTCAATGACCAGATGGGCTATGAATTTTGCCACATTGAACAACAGGCCAAGAGAACTTCCATTTTCATAGTTTGTCTATGGCCTCAAATATAATGTGTTCCTCAAATACAATTAGAGAAATAGAAAACAACACAAAGATATATCATTGAGGATAGAGTTCTGATTAAAATATGATACCCTCAATTTTGACCCCCCTCGTCCAACAAGAATGGCGTATGAAGGGGTTAAGTATAGGTCGAGCCCACTTATCAGCCAGAAGTCTCTCTGTCCCCACCCAGTGCCATCTCATCTTCACTGACTTTCAGGTTGGTTGAGGCTCCCGCAACAGGCAGGCGAGGGCCTGATTTACATTCAAAAGTCACGGCTCGATGACATAATCGATGCTGCAACATGATTTTGACAAAAGGTCAATTGGAGTCCAACAGAAGATAGTGGGAGGAGTCAATTTGGCAGAAAAGGCCAAGGTAGGTTTTAAAAATGTGCTTCTGAGAGAACTCATTGTGTTCCAGGAGGAGCAGGTGTGCTCCCCCCGAGGGCCCCTTCCCCCAATGGTCCTCCAGTCCCGGCTGCCCCCAATCACCTCCGGATCCCTTCTCCTAATGATTACCAGCGACCAGTCCCACCAGTCTCCGGTTGCAGACTCTTTCTGGCAAATCCCCATTCCTGCCATTCTGCCAGGTGTTGGGCGGGACTCAGGGAACATTGGTGTAAATGAGGCCCTGAATCAAGATCAGCCAGGCTTTCAGACTCCAAAACTCTCCTGGTGTGCCAACTGCTTTGGTGCTCACACACACACCATTCTTGCTCCACCCACCCCGTCCCTTTTAAAATCTGGGCCTAGATTACTGCACATCATGTAGACAAATGTTCCTGCCTTTACCAACAATGGATTTGGCAGTGAAGGACAAGCTAGAGCAAGATGTAGCTGTCTGTGATGCCAAGAGGCACACAAGGCCAATTATCATCTATCTGCCACATAGCTGGTTTTCTGTATTAGGCACAAGGGGCGATGGTGGTGCAGTGGTAATGTCACTTGACTAGTAATCCAGAGGCCTGGACTAATGCCTTGGGGTCATGGGTTCAAATCCCACCTTGGTAACTGGTGGAATTTAAATTCAATGGCTGGAATTTTACGGCCCCCAAACGAGCAGGCTGGTGGCGGGGTCGGGGGGTAAAATTGAGTGGGAGGTGGGGGGGAGGGGCGCCGTTAGTAGTAGTAATATAGTAGAGTCTAAGGAAGCTAAAGTTCAGGAAGAAAGCAGTGACAGGGCTGTGCCATCTCATTCAGAAAGACCTCTGCAGGATTTATAACATCTGTACACAGCACTGCCAGTGGCTATCACAGTTCTCAATTTTTAAGTGTGAGCTTCTTTCAAGCTAATACTGTAAAATCTGCCATTAGTTACTTGCACATGGGACCAGGGCTTCACAGATAGATTATTCCAGAGGACCAATGACTTTGTAAGCTGTAATCTGGCTTTTCTGACTCCGAAGACCCATTTCCATGAGTTGTCTTTGCCTTCCTAATATTCATGCAGGTGCTTAACTGCTTCCTAATTACAATTCATAGCTGATTAAGAAGATTATGAGGATTACTGGTTGTCACCTTTAATTAGCCAGTCCATTTAATGGCAGATGCTGCCCATATTTTAGCCCACAGACTGAAAATAACATTAGGAATAAATCAGCAGGAATAAATTGTTCCAACCATTTTCAGTTTATCCCTGTATAACACACCAACAGTGATTTTTGAGGCTTTTCTGATTTGAACTGTTTTCTCGTACATGTTCTTCTATTTTTAAAAAAAACTGGATCCAGAGTTAACTTGATAATTTGCTTGGATACATGGATTACTGAGTGGCCTAGTTGATGCAATGGGCTGGATTTTCCACTCAGCAGTCAGAGCCTGTTATTCAACAGTTGATACCTGCTCATTCTTTGCTTTTCTGCTGCTGGTGCTAGTTGATAAAGTTAAAGATGCTAATATGTGCAAAGCCAACCTTGCATATTGCTGTGGCTGTTTTCTCAGCTTTTACTGTAAAGCTGTGGCAGAAAGGATTCCTCAGGCAATAAATATAGGTCATTCATAAAATAGGAATGCTATTTTTGCCTCCAAGAATCCATTGTTTTGTTTACTGCAAAAGGGCTCAGGAAGTGCAAAGTAAAATACAATGACAGGTGTTATGATCCCCGTGGAGACCACCAACAAGCCAAAAGAAACAAATCCACTGACTTGCCCCAATTTAGGAAACAAAAACCAAATGGACAAGATTTCATTTTTATAAATTTTACTTTAACATTCAAACCAAAACCAACATAAATTAAACATGAACTAACAGTTAAATCATGGTTCATATGTATCTTAAAGGTTACACGTTAACTATCAGATGCAACAAGGATGTGTCTCACAAGTCCTTTGGCAGTCTTATATGCAGGGTGACGTCAAACCATCTAAGAGTTCCTCAGGTCTTTGAACTTTTCAAGTCAACCTCCAGATCCTGTCTCCCAAGATGCAAATGCTGGTTTCCACTCGATGGCAGTTTATCTGCAATCCAAACCCCACTGATACCGTCTCCACCAAAACTGCATACCCTTTCGGAACTGCCGTGGTTTTGCTCACAACAGTCCTGGTGGTGTAACTTCACTGGCCACGCCTTATGTAACTGTTTAAGGCACTGAAGAAAACTGCCATAAGCCATTCACCAATCATCAGCCCTCTTTCCAGGCTCCTCTACCTGCATCCAAAACCATTCCAGCCTGCTGCTTTGTAGACTGTTTCAATTCCAAGCAGATTCTCTGGAACCACACAAATCTGCAGCTCTCAGCTTTTGTTTTTAAACAACAACTGGGTGTTTTTCTTCCTTTCACTGCAGAGCTCTTCTTGTAAAACTGAAACCTAAGCTTCAGTCACATGTCTCTGGTAAAAAAAAATATACAGTTTTGTTTATTTAACCTGGTTCTGACCTCCCAGTTAGTTTCATTTTCAAATCAAGATCTCTCAAAAAAACATGCTTTGAATCCACCCAACAGGTCAGCTGCACAGAACACTGTCTGCACATGAAGACACCATTACATAAGACAGAAGATGAGCCTTCTATCACCCTTCACAAACACTATCAGAAAAGGAGAAGGTTACTACTGCATTTCCCTTTTTGTATTGAACCATATCCCTTAACACTCTTGGCTAGCAAATATCTATCAATCACAAATTTAACATTAATTGAGCTAGCATCTATTGCTTTTTGTGAGAGTTCCACACTTCTCCCACTCTTTGTGTGAAGATATGCTTCCTAACTTCTGTCCTTTATGACCTGGCTCTGATTTTTAGGTTATCCCCTCTTTTCCTAGACTACTTCACTGGCGGAAAAAGTTTCTCTCTATCTACCCTATCAATTCCTTTCATAATCCTAAAACACCTCAATCTAATCATCCATTAACCTTCCATTTTCCAGTGAATGGATGTCTAATTTATTTAATCTAGCCTCATAAATTAACCCTTAGAGCCCAGGTAATACTCTGATGAATCTGCACTGCACAACTTCCATGATCAATATATCCTTTCTAAAGTGTAAAACCCAGAAATGGACACAGTCTCCAACTGTAGAAAAACTTCTTCCCTTTTATATTCTAGCCCTCTAGTTATAAAGGCTATCACTCCATTCGCCTTTTTGATTATTTTTTGTACCTATTACATTTCAGTGATCTGTATACATGGACCCCTAAATCTCTGTATTTCTACTGTGCCTAGCTTTTCACCATTTAAATGCTAGTTAGTGCCAAATTAGGCACATTTTCATTTTGTGTTCCTGCATGCACTAGATGTGGGTTGAGTCTGACCAAACACATTACACAATAGACCCTTTTCAGTTAGTGGAGAGAAATTTTCATTTAATCAGTCTGGGCTGTATTCGAACATACGTCACAAGGTGAGATGGTATAATACGAGCAGTAGTATCGTGGTAATGTTACTAGACTAGCAATCCAGAGACCTGCTCTGAAGATATGAGTTTCAATCCCACCATGGCAGCTGGAGGAATTTAAATTCAATTAAACAATAAATCTGGAATTAAATGCTAATTTCCTTATTGATGTTCATGGAAACTACCGAATTATCATAATAACCCATTTGGTTCACTAATGTCCTTCAGGGAAGGAAATCTACTGTCCTTACCCAATCTGCCCAACATGTGATGCCAGACCCACAAAAATTTGGTTGACTCTTAACTGCCCTCTGAAATGACATTGCAAGCCACTCAGTTTTATCAAACAGCTCGAATAGGAATAAAACTGGATGGACCACCTGGCATTGGCCTAGGCACTGGAAACAACAAAGGCACACCCTGCCCATCGACCCTGCAAAGTAATCCTCATGAACACCTAGGGACTTGTGCCAAAATCAGCAACAGCCTGACATAGTCATACTCCACAAATCATACCTTACAACCAATGTTCCAGACTCCTCCATCACCATCCTTGGGTTTGTCCTGTTCCACTGGCAGACCAGACCAACCAGAGGTAGCGGCACAGTGGTATACAGTCCTCAACATTGACTCCAGGCCCCATGAATTCTCATGGCATCAGGTCAAACATGGGCAAGGAAACCTCCTGCTGATTACCACCTACAGCCCTCCTTCAGCTGATAAATCAGTACTGCTCCATATTGAACACCACTTGGAAGAAGCACTGAGGGTAGCAAGGGCGCAGAATGTACTCTGGGTGAGGGACTTCCATGTCCATCGCTAAGAGTGCCTCGGTGGCACCACTAATGACCAAGCTGGCCAAGTCCTGAAGGACATTTCTGTCAGACTGCGCCTGCGGCAGATGATGAGAGAACCATCAAGGGGGAAATACCTACTTCACCTCATCCAATCTACCTGTCATAGATGCATCTGTCCATGACAATATTGGTAGGAGTGACCACTGCATAGTCCTTGTGGAGATGAAGTCCTATCTTCACACTGAAACACTACCACTATGCCAAATGGGATAGATTCAGAACAGATCTAGCAGCTCAAAACTGGGCATCCATGAGATGCTGTAGGCCATCAGCAGCAGCAGATTTGTATTCAACCACAATCTGTAACCTCATAGCCTGGCATATTCCTTTCTCTACCATTACCATCAAGCCAGGGGTTCAACCCTGTTCAATGAGGAATGTAGCAGAGGATGCCAGAAGCAGCACCAGGCATACCTAAGACTGAGATGCCAACCTGGTGAAGCTACAACACAAGACTGATGCGTGAGAAAGAGCAGAAGCAGCGTGCTATCGACAAAGCTAAGCCAATACCATGAAAATCAGATCAGATCAAAGTTCTGCAACCCTGCCACATCCAGTTGTGAATGGTGGTGAACAATTAAACAACTAACAAACATCTGGGGAGGCGGTGGCATAGTGGTATTGTCACTGGACTAGTAACCCAAAGACCAAGGGTATTGCTCTGGGGACATGGGTTCAAATCCCACCACAGCAGAAGGTGGAATTTGAATTCAAATAATAAATCTGGAATTAAATAAATCTAGTCTAATGATGGCCAAGAAACCATTGTTGTAAAAACCCATCTGGTTCACTAATATCCTTTAGGGAAGGAAATCTGCTGTCCTTACCTGGTCTGGCCTACATGTGACTCCAGGCCCACAGCAATGTGGTTAATTCTTACATGCCCTCTGAAATGGCCTAGCAAGCCACTCAGTTGTATCTAACCGCTAGCACTGTGGGTGTACCTACCCCACATGGACTGCAGCAGTTAAAGAAGGCAGCTCACCGCCACCTTCTCAAGGGCAATTAGGGATGGGCAATAAATGCTGGCCTGGCCAGCGACGCCCACATCCCATGAATGGATATTAAAAAAATCCCCATCCTCAATGATGGTGGAGCCCAGAAGTCAGTGCAAAAGACAAGGCTGAAGCATTTGCAATCATCTCGGCCAGAAATGCCAAGAGGATAATCCATCTCAGCCTTCTCCTGAGGTCCCCAGCATCACAGACACCAGTCTTCAGCCAATTCAATTCACTCCACATGATATCAAAAACGGCTGAACACACTGGATACAGCAAAGGCTATGGGCCCTGACAACATCGCAGCTGTAGGTACTGAAGACTTATGCTCCAGAACTAGCTGCGTCCCTAGCCAAGCTGTTCCAGTACAGCTACAATATTGGCATCTATCCGACAATGTGAAAAATTGCCCAGGTATGTCCTGCCCATAAAAAGCAGGATAAAGCAAACTGGCAATTACCGCCCCAATCATAAGCGAAGTGATGGAAGGTGTTGTAGAGGGTAATCATCTCAGATCCAGGACATCGCTGCAGGAGTTCCTCAGGGTAGTATCCTAAGTCCATCATCTTCAGCTGCTTCATCAATGACCTTCCTTCCATCATAAGATCAGAAGTGTGGATGTTGGCTGATGATTGCACAATGTTCAGTAACATTTGCAGGTCCTCAGATACTGAAGCAATCCATGTCCACATGCAGCAAGACCTGGACAACATTCAGGCTTGGGTTGATAAGTGGTGGGTAAGATTTGTGCCCCACAATTGCCAGGCAATGACCATCTCAAACAAGAGAGAATCTAACCATCCACCCTGGACATTCAAAGGCATTACCATCGCTGAATCCCCCACTATCAACATCCTGGGGGTTACCATTGACCAGAAACTGAACTGGACCAGTCATATAAAAACTGTGGCTACAAGAGCAGGTCAGAGGCAGGGAATTCTGCAGTCAGTAATTCACCTCCTGACTCCCCAAAGCCTGTCCACCATCTACAAGGCATGTCAGGAGTGTGATGGAATACTCTCCACATTCCTGGATGAGTGCAGCTCCAACAACAATCGAGAAGCTTGACACCATCCAGGACAAAGTAGCCCACTTGATTGGAACCCCATGCACCACCTTAAACATTCACTCCCTCTATCACGACAGAGTATCAGCAATGAGTACCATCTACAAGATGCACAGCAGCAACTCGCCAAGGTTCCTTCAACAGTATCTTTCAAACCCGCAGCCTCTAGCACCTAGAAGGACAAAGGCAGCACATGCATGAGAACACCACCACCTGCAAGTTCCCCTCCAAGCCACACACCATCCTGACTTGGAACTATATCGCCGTTCCTTCACTATCGCTGGGTCAAAATCCTGGAACTCGCCCTTACAACAGCATTATGGGTGTACCTACACCACACAGACTGCAGCGGTTCAAGAAGGCAGCTCTCCACCACCTTAGCAGGGGAAATTAGGGATGAGCAATAAGTGCTGGCCTGGCCAGCGATGCCCACATCGCATGAGCGAGTAATAAAAAATTGGCTCCCATTCCCCAACCTCCACTAACTCTCCATTCATCTGACTTTGTTTTTTGGTGCACCCCACCCTTCACCTCACTATTGGCTTCACACAATAGAATTCCCCCCTTAAACCTCTCTGGCCTTCTTTCTCCAAGACTCTCCCTAAAATTGCTCTTTTGACCAAACTTTGAGTCATCCCTCCAAATATCTCCTCCTTTGGCATGGCTTCTATTTTTGTCTGATTATTCCTCTGTGAAACACATTGGGAAGCTTATCAACATTAAAGACACGAGGTAAAAGCATAGTTTTTGTTATTGTTATTGTCTAACCCACTAACACCCTCTTCACCATTAATACTAAATCAACTATGGTGAAATGATGCTGTGATTGGCAATGCTAATCATTTACATTGAGCAATCAAACCCAGCCAAGTTATTTCTTCTGTCAGTGGCAATCTAATTATGAATATAATCTTCTGTCATAATTGCTTCTTGTATGAGAAACAGTCAACTAAAGCATGAGTAGAATTACTGGCACTAAAATTGTATCTCTCACAGGAAATGTCTGCATCTCAATAATTGTATTTCTTTTCCTACCTAAATAAAATAAGTCTAACAGCTATTTCTATTCTTCATAGAAGATTTGATCTTTTCATAACAGCTGGCACCAGCTGCAGTGTGCATTCAGTTAGAAGAACAAATTATTAAACAGGAAATAGAAGGGGATTTATCAGACACTTGAAAGGTTATATATACACACACAAGTGAGTCGGCGTCCATATAGAAATGAAAATTGTTTTCAAGAAGCTCAAATTAAGTTTTAGAAATTAGCAAGGACTTTTATGGGAGGAAAGAGAGAACCAGAATATATCGCCTTTAAATCCAAACCTTTGGTGTATATTTGTGTTTTCAAATGACATATTCCTGCCATGCATCAACAACAATGATCACCATGATTTTCACCTAGATTTAACTGGAACTGCTAAATGACTTTATATCGGGCAGCTTCAATGGAAAAATACTATGCCTAGTTGTTCCAAGGATTTACTTGGTGCTATCAATAGAACATGGATGTTTGATGCTCTCAATACAAAGTTCTCAAGGGGGATAGTTGGCCTTAATATTGACTAGTTTTCCAATTTCTTCTATTTGCGCTGTGTCCCCCCCCCCCCCCCCCCCCACCCCCCACCCTTCCTAGGGGTCAAAAAAATGGAGGATGCTCTTTTACCCACTAGGGTATATCAATGGCTTCCTCTTCCGCACACTCGCCCAAGTTAGAAATCTAACTTGCTGGGATACTAAAAACATGAGAGAGGAAAAAATAGCTCCACAATTGCTAGCATCACATTTCAGGTAGCCTATTTACCCAACTCACAGTGATGTAAACTGACAAAATGTGCATCACAACTTGCGAGGCCCAATTTTATGAGTATAGGAAAAGATAAGATTGAGCTGACCCATGGCACAAGCCTATCAGTGTGCAGCAGTTCAGGGAGTGGGCTGTGCTGAATTTTGTCACTCTGGCTCTGATTTAATAGACTACATGAAAATATTGCCCAGAGAGCTTGTAGACAACAATTCCTTTGTGAAATCATGGGTCCAACAAAGCAATTGAAATTCTAAAGAAACAGGGATGAAATATTTTATATGTTATACATATAACTAACAGGCTACTAGTGAATTATATGGGGAAAGAGTGGGGGAGTGGGACTAACTTGGCCTGGAAGTGTAAAATCCAATGAAGAAGCAGTTGTTAAAGGACTGGCATCAAAAAGGAAGTTATGGCAGTGGCAGAAATGTGGATTAATTGTTTACAATGGCACAGGAGAAACATGTGGCCAACACTGATGCTAAAGAGTTAGAGATTCTGCTGTTGGCTGGCTGCCCCCAGTAAAAGCACAGGACTAAGCTGCATGGAGGGTGATTGGTGAGGGGGTTTGCTGGTCAAATCTGTACAGTGCTTCATATATCTGTGCTTCATAACTGGCAGAGAATCAGGAAGAATTTTGTTGGTATTAGGAAGAAGGCAAAAGTTCACTTTTGCACACTTTTCTTGTGAGGCCCATCAAGCATGGCACCAAAGTATGATGGGATTACAGCATCCATTGGGAGGTACTGTTTAAAGCATTGCACACACTTTATTCATTTTGCCTTTTTCATTGTAGCCAAATCTAGATGGCTACTTTCCTTGCCAGCAGAACTGGTGCGCATGGTACAGCAAACATGCACAGGTTTCCAGCCCAGAATCTACTCAACCTTTAAGGGGTTTCTTCATAGGAAAATAGCCAATGATGTAGAAGTTAGGCCTGGCTTCCCAAAAGCCATTCCCCCAACCCTGTGTTTCTTCCCCTTCCAAAAAAAATGGAAACCATGTATTGCCACATTATGATGATATCACAGCTGCTTCCTCAATAATAGTAATTAAAGTGCCATAAAGATATGGGCAGATGCCACATGAAAATTAATTGATTGCAAACCCTCACTATTTATGTAGGCTGTGGCGTTGTTATGAATTGCCCTAATGCCCACATGGGTGCCATCTGCAACACCTTGAAATTGAGGGAATCCTGCCACCTAGTGGAAAGTGTGCATTCTGTTCAGCTGGCACCTCTTTTCCACAGGAAAAGTGATGAAGCAAACATAGCTTTTGTCACTTGCTTGATGCACAAGTGCGTCACAGACTGTATCATGTGACAGATGTCCTCTGAGTGACTTGGAGGGATTTGGTAACATGAAAGCTTCATGAGAACCTTCACTTCGAGCAGAAGAATGGCCCCTGTTCATGATGTTGCTCATGGGCCATCATGCAACTGTTATGGACAGGTGGCAAAGTGTATGGGTGGTTCCCACTGTTCACCTCCCAACTGACTGCAATTGTGTTTTGTTTAAAATGATGAGTTAGCCCCTGAGTGTTTTTAGGGGCAAATAACCAGAAAAATTATAGGTTTTCTTGTAGGTTAAACAAAAAAATAACTATTTTTACATGGTTCCCAAACTGGTCACAACCTCATTCACACACACATTCACTCACACACACATACCCAAGAATAGATAGATAGAGAGAAAAGGGTAGGATATAGTTCAAAGTGAGATAAGTGTTTGTGGTTTACGGTAAGCCTGTTGAATCTTCTCGGAAGAACAGAATCTTGTAAAGGTGCAGGCCTGGGTATTTGTAGTCTTGAAACTTGTTGAGGTGTTGTAGATTTCTGGTGGTTAAGAATTCAGACTGGAGATGGTAGTCACTAAGTTCTCTGCTGCAGCAAGTTGAAGTATAGAATTAGCAGCAAGGGTTCTTCCTTGTTTTGGCTGGATCTCTTTCCACAGCCTCTCATTGGACTGTTTTCTGTATGTTGCTGTGATCTCCTGTCTCTCTCTAGAGGGCTACCTTTTAAGATCAAAATCCATCCCATTAGCGTTTCTGTTAGCTGACACATGGCCTTCTCCCCTGGTGTGACCACACAATGGACCAGGATGTAGAATCCATGGCTATCTATTGATGT
The DNA here is from genome assembly GCF_036365525.1 of Heterodontus francisci. Lineage (NCBI taxonomy): Eukaryota > Metazoa > Chordata > Chondrichthyes > Heterodontiformes > Heterodontidae > Heterodontus > Heterodontus francisci. The sequence continues at coordinate 40,388,509 of NC_090401.1, read as the reverse complement.
CTGGATGGGTGCCATTCTGTTATGATGTGGCTACTTCACACCACCTTTGTCTTAGAAGAAACTCATTCAATTCAGGAATATCTCTTAATGGTTTCAGGATGAGTGTAGTTGACACCACTTAGTCTGGAATGCATCCTTTTAAACTTTCCAGACAGTGAGGCAGTTTTTGAATACACAGGCCAGGTCATCTGACCTTCGGTGGCCATCTTTGCACCAAATTCAATGAGTCCATTTTGAATAAAGTTTGTATCTTAAAAGTTAGGAATATGATATGTCTTTGCTGGGCATAATACAACATTGTGAGAGCCTGTGTTGTGTAGCAGTGTTGGCAATACACAGATTTCCTCTTCTATATCTAGGTATATGTGGAGGTATCTATAAATGTTGCTGCCAAAACACCTCAGGTGGCATTACAATTTCATTTGTTGGCCCTTCATGAGCTCCTCTTTCAGCCAATCATTGGCTGGAATTTTATGCCCCCCCCAAAGAGCGGGTAGGTGGCGGGGAAGTGTAAAATGGAGTGGGAGGCTCGGGGGGAGCCTTCCCAACCCGCTCCTGCCTCCGCTGACATTTTACACAGGGTGGCGGCGGTGAGAAAGGGCCCTCCTGCCCCAGGCCAATCAAAGCCCTTATGTGACTCCTTATGTCGCCACTTAATGGGATTTTACCCATGGCTGGTCAGGCGGCCCAGGCCCAAGAGAAGCCACCTGACAAAAGTAGGCAGCTCTCTGACGGCCTGGAGTGGATCAGGCACCCTGTTCCCCACGGAGGGCCGCACCCACTGCCCCAACCACCCCCTGCAACCAACACGCCCCCCACCCCGTTCCCCCAATCGACCCCCTTTGCCTCGCCAGGGACCGACCAATCACCCCCGGCGAGGCACCAAAAACCTACCTTGGTTCCGGGGCTCCCCGACATCTTCTTTGCGATGACTGGGTTGCAGTCCTAGCAGTGGCCACCACTCCCTGTGGCGTTGCTGGGACAGAAAGCTAATGGCAGCTCTATTAGGCAGGACGTCCTGCCTCAATGAGGTGGAAGTCCCACCTCAGCCCAATTGAAGGCTTAGGGACCGCAAAATGCGGATCGGATCCCCAGACCAGGTGGAGTCGGGTTTGCTACCGACTTTTCAGTTGGTGGATGGCTCCCGTCCGCCAAAGGTAAAATTCCGGCCATTATGAGAGGTTACTGGATTCTGATATACTAGTAGACTGGAAACAGGTTAATGCAATGTCCATGATCAAAAAGAGTTTGAAAACTGACACAGGCAACTACAGACCCATTAATCTTATTTCAATTCCATTCAGAATAATATGATCAATTATCAGGAGTAAACCCAAAGATTATCTGTATGATAATTATCTAGTAAACACTAATCATCATGAATTCAGAAGGGGAAGACTCCGCCTGATCAATCTCCTTGACATTTTTGAGGAAATAAGCTAAATAAACAGTGGAAAACCAGATAGCATGGTGTGGCTAGATTTCCAAAAGATGTTTCACTAAGTTCCGTGCAAAAGGTTATTAGTAATCAAACACAAAGATGTGGGGATTTAGGGTAAATCTTGGAAATAGATACAAAATTGACTGAAGGGTAGAAATTAATGGGTACTTGTTAGAGGAGTTATGGGGTGGGAGAAAGTATTGAGTGGGTTGCCCCAGGGTTCAGTATTACAATCGCTGCTGTTTCTAATGTATATCAAATAGATTTAGAAAGTCAAATTAGTCAATTTAGCAGGCAATACTAAACTAAGAAGAGAAGTGGAAGCAGACAAGGTAGCTCAGAAATTACAAAATGAGTTGGACAACTTATGTGGACAGAAAATGACAGATAAACTTAAAGACAGACAAATGTGAAATACTGCACATAGAAAAGAAAAATAGGCAATGTACATACTCCTGGAATTGTGTTGGAATTGCTAAAGATGAGGTCGACAAACTTCCAGGAGCCTTAGTAAGCTTGACGCTAAACATGTCCAAACAAAGCAGAGTATCAATCAACAAAGTCAACAGAATGCTAACCCACAAAGTTGAAATAGAATAAAGATCAGAGAAGGTTGCAAGGAGCTGCACAGTGCTGTGGCCAGAATACACCGAACTGGCATGATTTCACAGAGGATCTGAGTTGAGTCTTTTTTCCATTGAAATGAGGCCCATTCATGCTGGTAGTAGCCTCATTTTTGCTCCAAAATATGTGCGTAATTTTCCAGCCTTTAATCCATTCCCAGCAAGATCCATGCTGGCAGCCTCTCACAAAATCTGGATTGTATTTTGATGCTCTGTAATTTAAACACATGAAATTATACATTGTAATAATTGTGTCATATCAATTAGAGGTTATGTGGGCTACTATCAGTGATGCTCTCCTCTATAATAGAACCTAAAACTTCTGACTCATGAACAATTTGGTCCATAGGCTCCAAGATTAATCATTGTAGCCATTCTTATGAATAAAGAAATGTTAGCAGTAACTAGCCTCGTAAATGTACAACTTCAATTGTTTTTCAAAGGAGAAATCACAAAATTGATCAATTGTCTTGATAATGAAATTCACTTCAGCTAAAATTCTTGTCAAATTTGACAGTGCTATGGGAACTACAACAGACATTCAAATGCAGATTTCTTGTTATCCATCTCAATGAGCCTGTGCAATCTTTACAAATTCTCACCAGTGTTGTTACTCATTCCTTTCTGCATTACACCCTAACTTGCTCAGAGTATTCAACGAACTTAGTTTCTTTTCAAATGTCAGACAGTTGCAGAATATTTGATGCTTCCTGACACCAATAGCATGAGTTAATGAAGATAGCTTGATTCATGATGGATTCTCCCGTCACTTCGACAGATGAGTGTTCAGCACACAGACTGGTTGTTCACCGTCTAAGTTGGTGTCGTCTCATTTGTGATGATAAATCTAATCTTGATTTGCAGATCCGATTGCAAATAATACATATGAAATCAGCATTGGAGGGGGCGGGTGAAGGCATTGGCTTTGGGGTGTGCTCATTTGTTCCATAAGGACCTGACTCTGTCCTCCTCAAATGTTGAGATTGCTTGGTGACAGAGGCTTCTCCATTTCGATCTGTTCATTCATTTGTTTTTTCCCATGTAGTGGAGCCCAACTTACTGTCACTGAGTTCTGCTGTAAGGTCACAGACTTGAAACGTTAACTCTGCTTCTCTCTCCACAGATGCTGCCTGACCTGCTGAGTATTTCCAGCACTTTCTGTTTTTATTACAGTCTCTGAGATTGACTTTCAGAATGTCTTTGTATCTAAATCATAATGCTTACTTTCTTGATTTATTTTAAAAAGATTGGTTCCACTTGATTTCTTTTGGTATATATTATGTGTAGAGATGAGCTTCCAATGCCCAAGCATTGACCTAATGAATATTTACCAGCTTATTAATCATCAAAGAGTAACTCCTGCTGCATCAAAGTCTGTTTTTTATTTGTCTCAGTGTATTTGTAGCTTCTCACAGGATTCCCAGGTAACTTGCGCAATGAATACAACGTCAGGCAATGTTCTCTTTTGGACTTATATCCACATTAAGTGCACTAAAACTGTTCTGGATGTGTTAAATGCTGCAGCCCGGTCAAGAAAGGATAATACATCAAAGCATATGTCACAAAGGATGTCATTCGTTACTTTGGTTAGAGCTGTTCTGGTGTCAAATTTGCTTTGTCTTTTATGCCAAATTACTGAAAATTCCGAATGCTGCGAAAACAAAAATAATTAAATCATTCACCTGAAATAGGGCCCATATACTTAGTACATTAAACAATGTCTTTAGAAAGCAAAGTGGTACACACTTTGGACAATATTATTCCACCTGACTTCAGATTAGTTTTTGGGATAGTAAATCCAAAATATAATTTTTCAATGAAGCGTCCTTTGTGTTTTAAAAGGAATTAAAAATATGCAAGTGATTAAACTGGTCAGTAATAGTGTAAGTTTTTTCCATCATTACCATTGGATTTAGTTTGATTTCAATCTAAAATGGGTTTAAGAGGAGTTGCAAAAAGTGCTTATTTAGGGATTGTTAATTTATTTATTTAGAGATACAGCACTGAAATAGGCCCTTTGGCCCACCGAGTCTGTGCCAACCATCAACCACCCATTTTATACTAATCCTACATTAATCCCATATTCCCTACCACATCCCCACAATTCTCTTACCACCTACCTACACTAGGGGCAATTTACAATGGCCAGTTTACCTATCAACCTACAAGTCTTTGGCTGTGGGAGGAAACTGGAGCACCCGGCAGTAACATACACGGTCACGGGGAGAACTTGCAAACTCCACACAGGCAGTACCCAGAATCGAACCCAGGTCACTGGAGCTGTGAGGCTGCGGTGCTAGCCACTGCGCTACAGAGGCCTTATTCAAAGTTCTGCTTAGAAATGCATGCAAAATTGGATAGCAGGTAAATGAAGTGACAGATTGGTAAAAAAAAATCTAAATGGGCGGCACAGTGGCGCAGTGGTTAGCACCGCAACTTCACAGCTCCAGCGACCCGGGTTCAATTCTGGGTACTGCCTGTGTGGAGTTTGCAAGTTCTCCCTGTGTCTGCGTGGGTTTTCGTTGGGTGCTCCGGTTTCCTCCCACAGGCAAAGACTTGCAGGTTGATAGGTAAATTGGCCATTGTAAATTGCCCCTAATATAGGTAGGTGGTAGGGGAATATAGGGACAGGTGGGGATGTGGTAGGAATATGGGATTAGTGTAGGATTCGTATAAATGGGTGGTTGATGGTCGGCACAGACTCAGTGGGCTGAAGGGCCTGTTTCAGTGCTGTATCTCTAAATAAAAATAAAATAAATAAATCTGTCTTTTACACAATTGACTCATAAGCATTTTATTTACATAAGGTATCTCTATGTATGCATGTATTTGTAGAGTACACCAATAGGAGTAGAAAGTAGCATTTTGGACCAGTTCTGATGGATTCGGGACACAGAAATGGCATTTGCAATTTAACATAGTTGTGTGGATGTCTGTTCATGTGAATAATTCATTTTTTTTTTTGAAGAGCAAAATTGCTTGGAAGAGCTAGTTTGATACCAGATGTATATGGAATAGGAACAGAGAGAATTTAATTTACCTCACTTCATGTATCATAAATTCAACTGCAGGAAAATAACTCTATTTTAATCTGGGAGTGTTTAAATCTTCCAAAAAAAAAAAATCCTCTGACCAAAAATGTTCGCTTGGCTTGGTTGATAGCACTTTCAGCTCTAAGTCAGATGTTCAACCCAATTTCAGAACTTGGGCACACAATCTACCTGACAGTTCACTGCAGTGCTAAGAAAGTGCTGCATTATTGAAGGTACTGTCATTCGGATAAGCCCTTAAACCTAAGCACTTGTTCAGATGGATGCAATAGATATCTTTTTACTATTTGAAGAAGAGCTGAGTATTCTGCCAGTCTACTAGCCAGTAATCCTCCCTCAACTGACAGCAGTAGAAACAGAATGAAAGGTCCTTCATTTCATTTGCCGTTTGTGAAAACTTGCTCTATGCAAATTGGGTGTGTTTGTCTTTGTTACAACAGTGACTGCACTTCAAAAATAATTCACTGGTTCTGAAATGCTTGACACATCCTGCGTAAGGCACAGAAAGAATGCTAGTTCGCTCTTACAGAACAACAGATGCTCCCAAATTATCAAGTGATTGCATTTCCCACAAAAGATTTTCAATTTATATTCAAAGCTGGCCTGGTATTCTGTGTACATGTTTCCCAAAGGACCTCTGACTGCATATTTATATTTAACTATAACTAGTATGCATAGCATCTACACCTTCATTTTTTCCCCTTTTACTGTCCATTTTTAGGCAGCATTGGTGTGCTAAAATCGATAAATGTGGCACTATGGCCTACCACTGCAATACAATCACAGAGGTGTTGCACCAAGATTCTCCTGCTGAAAACCCTCCAATCTGCAATGCTGTCCGCCCAGAACACCATTCCCCGCAACCCCATCCATCGCATGTAAATGAGGATCGGGTGGATGTGGCCGATGTGCCTGTACTTTTCTCCCCAAATTCTGCCTCAAACCCAACTCTGACAATACTAACATGGTATAAGTGGTGGTGTGAGCAGCACAGTGATATTATGGATGCAAGTACATATTGAGGAATCCATTTTTGATTTCTTGACTCAGGCTTACAGAAACTTTGCCTACACATTGATTTTTAGTTGGTGTTTCCTCCAGAACTTCTCTGAAGAATTCTCCTGGCAATTTTTTGAATAATTAAGAAACTACATTTCTTGATTGGGGAAATGGATTTCCCAATGAGATCTATAGGACTATAGAAGAGGGTAGCGAGCTCTTATTGTGTGGCGTAACAGGAGATGTTTAAATCCTACATTATTTACAGACTGAAAAGAACGTATTTAGAATTCGATGTCTGTTAATGCCTCAGAGACTATTAAGGAGTTATACAAGCTACTGGCTGAAGACCTGCAACTCACTTCCACCAGGGGAGCAGCAATATCTTTAGCATGTGTGATGGAGCTCTTAAGGGGCCAAGTGCTTTCTTATATAATGCCTTTTAATTTTCAAGTTTCTGAGCAATGTTTTAGTTAGTGCTCTCTTTAAAATATATTTTTGCTGTTTTCTGACTTTTTTTATTCATGGGGACATGTATTTTCGTCATTTCTTTGTGGACGTGTTTACTTCAACTTACAGAGTTGTAGCTTGTATCAAAAACAGACGAAACCAAATATCTGGAAATTTACAACTGAAATTTAAGAATTTACAAGAATGGAACAAGAACAGCTTTTTTTTTAAAAAAAAGATAAATAAAGAGGCTTTTACAATACAAACTTTCCCAAGAGCCTTGCAAATTGTAAGCTGTAGGGTCCCATGGCAACCACCAAATCAAGTTACAATTTTAAAAATGGGGATTGGTTTTAAAGCACTTGAAATATCGCGTGTCATAGTTGTAATAAGATGAAATAAATTATACTTGAGATAAGAAAGCTGCGTGTCCATAATGCCGTCAACCAAATTCCAGCAAACATATCTGGCAATGGTCAAGAGCAACTGCTTCTGAGTCAATAGCAAGGCCATTGAAAAGCTGTCTCATCTGTTTCAAGGATATCTACAGCCAGCCTGTGCAATAGGGATGACATTTCACCCAGTGGTCGAGTTCATCACTGCTCTCAGCTTTTCTGCCTCTGCATCAGCTAGCTTTGCAATATCAGATAATATTGTGCCCACAGATGTAACAGACAGGTGAGTGATGCATCAGTTCATCTCCTTTCCTACTGAAAGGGAACAGAACAATGAAGTTGCTTTTCAATGTCACTACACTGCTGCATTTCCCAAAGTATTAGTGGACATTGATGTCAGCCACCAGGACAGCCAGACATTGGGTGCTGGCTGCTCCTTTCTCCCACCATTGTGTTCTCCTCAGCTGTGCACTGTGACTCACAAAGTGCTAGTTTCTCAAGTTTACAAACTGCACCCTCCAGGATGTGCGTAATTGTGCCAGCTCGTGCAAGTGTTGGTGTAAACGATGCAGGGTGCTGTGAACTGCTTGCGGCTGAATGTGTGCCCTGCTGGAATACGGATATACATGGCAAGCAAGGAAAGTGCTGTAGGGTTCTGTGAGTATTTGACATAGTAATAAATGTGCCTTTTTTAGCATGCACACTTAGGCTATCCACCTGATATATGGTACTGTTGGGTAGTCTGACATTTGTAACTTCCTCAAGATGTGCTGTCTTTTTCCACATCTATTATTTCCTCGTCTACCTCTACCTTACATTCACTGTTGCCAAAACCTTTATCATCTCTAGACTCAATTTCTCTGAAACTCCAAACTCTTCAAAACTCTATCAGCTGCATCCAGTCCTGCAATAAGTTCAAATGGCACATTACCCCTTCCTCATCAATCTCTACTGCCGCTTTCTATCGCTTCACCCCTTTCAATCTTCACAAGCTTCATCAACCTTACATCCTCTCCTGTGCTCTCAAGTCTTCTCACTTTGACTTCCTGTGGATCCCCATACATCTGTTAAACTATTGATGGCAGAACTATTAGCTGCCACAGATCAAATCTCTGCAAACCAACCCCTCTGCAAACTTCATCCACAACCCATCAGCTTCTCTACTGACATCACAAAACCAAACTCAACCCAACCACATTTTTGGCCTCTCTCCCAACTCTCTTACGTTCTTTTCCTTCTCTGTGACATTTATTCTACATTCAAAGTACATTATAAATGCAAGTTGCTATTATTGGCGACTGCCTCTTGGCAGGCATGTTGCACTGCTATTTTCTGAGGAGGATGCGCTATAGTTTCAAACAAACTCCTTCCACACATCTCATGCAGGAATATTTCTACTTTGCTATCCATCAGGCAGGGAGTTTGGGTGCTGTGCTGCTCCATTACCTGCCATCCAGTGGATTTTTGGTAAGACTTTTTTTGTTCTATATTGCCTTTGGAAAGGCTGAAAATCTTTGCATTCTTTGGAAAATCTGAAAAAGAACTTACTCCCACATGCAGCCATTTACTTTTAAAAGTTCACATTCCTTTAAATCTGACATGTTGCTCTTTAAGAGCTGATGATGGGCACAGTTTCCTACTCCAATTTCCCCTTGGTGATCTGCCACCTGTAAACTAAATCCAGGTCAGCAGTTCACCTTGCATAGTTAATAAGGACCAACTCCAGAAGATCGAAATCATCCTGAGTGAAAAGGTTGCACGACTTGGGTGCCACTGGTTCATTTTAGAATCAGAAAATAGGCCCCCGTGTTGCATATTCCTAATTAGTGAAGTGAAACTTGAGTTATCCATTAAGGGCAACACCTAAATTTACAACCTTGAGTTGAAAGGCTAGCACTTTTATATAAATACCATTAAGGTTCCCCAGATCCTATGGCAAAAAAACAAAAATTGCCAAACTTTTTAGCCCCAATTCTACAGATTTATTCCCCTTCCAAAACTATTAATCTGTCAGCCACTCATCAGTCTAAACTGATTGTGAGTGCAGAACTATTGGATTATTCACATGCTGACGCTGCGTAGTCAGAGACAGTGATTGTATCAGCAGATCCCAGGCAGCACACTGTCAGCAAGTCAGTGAAATATAACTAACTGCTTTGATGAATCAAGGAGAAATGGTTCAATGCCCTTGACGGACAAATATATTATTCTTTGGAACAAATTGAAATAGGTTTAAAACTCCAGTGATAGCGACATGATAATTAATTTTGTTAACATAGCTATTGCATAAAAACTATATTAACAATGTATGTGTTTTACATGTTAAGTTATGCAGTTATGATGACTATGGGAATTTGGAGATTAAAAAAAATTGAAATCAGCTCAGTCCAAATCTTGGGCTATATTACCAAAGTGAAATGCATATTTTGCTGAAGGATAACGAAATTAAAAATAAAATCAATGGCTTCATACATTTCTGTAATTTTATATTAAAAATACAGCATTAGAAATTCATGAAACAGTTGCGATTGTGAGTAAAGTACTATTGACAGTGGAAGTCATTGCAACTATTTTCATTGACGGGGAGGTGGTGGCGTACTGGTATTGTCGCTGGACTAGTAACCCAGAGACCCAGGTATTGCTCTGGGGACATGGGCTCGAATCCCACCACAGCAGAAGGTGGAATTTGAATTCAATTAATAAAAATCTGGAATTTAAAGCTAGTCTAATGATGGCCATGAAACCATTGTCGATTGTTGTAAAAACCCATCTGGTTCACTAATGTCCTTTAGGGAAGGAAATCTGCTGTCCTTACCTGGTCTGGCCTACATGTGACTCCAGATCCATGTGGTTGACTCTTACATGCCCTCGAAATGGCCTAGCAAACCGCTCAATTCAAGGGCAATTAGGGATGGGCAATAAATGCTGACCTAGCCTGCGACGTCCACATCCCATGAATGAATTTTTAAAAAAATTGTTAATGGAATGCAGGTCAAATTATTACCATTACAAAAAAATTGTTTTGAACCCATCTAGAGAAGTACAGCACACAGCAAAGATGATGCAAGATCTCAGGAATAAAAGTGATCAGTAAAGATTAAAGAGAAGACAGAAGACTTTGAGCTAACCTAATAGAAATTCGAAAATTTATGCAGAGCATGGATGAAGAGAATCCAGATAAGTTGGTCACAGCGATGAAAGGTTCAAAAATTATGGGACAAAGGCCAGTAAGCTACAAATAAGTAGGACATTTGGGCAGATCGACTGCATGTAATAGTTAAAGGCATAAAACCAGTCTGGCAACATCTGTGGAGAGAGAATTCATCAGAACTCTGATGAAGGGCTGGATTTTACGACGGGCGGATGGGAGTAGGCCACCGATGTAAACGTCGGTGGTGAACCCGCATCCGCCCAGCCCGGGGATCCGACTCGCATTTCACGGGTCCCCGGGCTTTAATTGTTCCGAGGCAGGACATCCACCCGCTTGAGGGAGGACGTCCCGCCACATTGAGCTGCTGGCCAATCATCGGGCTGGCGGCTCTTAGTCCCAGCAGCGCTACCGGGAGCAGTGGCCACTGCTGGGACTGCAGCTCAGCCGAGGACCTCGAGTCAAGACCGAGACTTGCCTCGCCAGGCAGATCAGTTGAGGCCTGGCGAGGCAAGGGTGGTCATTTGGGGGGGAAGGGGGAGCGTCCCGGGTACTGGGGGTGGTTGGGGAAGCGGGGGTGGCCCTCAATCAGGCACCCTGTGCCAGATTGTCAGGGCTCCCCCGGTGCACTGAGAGGACGCCAAGTATCACTGGGCGGCCTTTCACATCTACTAGACGCCCGCTTGCCACGGGTAAAATACCCATGGAGGTGGGCGAAGGCCTTAAGTGGCCGTTAAGTGGCCACTTAAGGGCCTTGATTGGCCTGGGGCAGGCGGCCCGTTTCTCACCCCCACCCCCCGTGACTCGCTGGGGTGGTGTAAAATTCCGGCTGAAACATTAACTCTGTTTCTTTTTGCACAGATGCTGCCAGACCTGTTGAGTATTTCCTGCACTTTCTGTTTCCAGCATCTGCAGTATTTTGCTCTTATAATAGTTTAGGGTATTTGCAATGCATTGCCTTGGAAGGATATTGAAAATGAATAGTATAGATGGGTTCAAAAGACAATTAGATGGGATGGTTTTAGAGAAGGAGGAGATTCAGAGATTCAGAGATATTGGAGACAGATTTCATCTGCATGAGATGAGCAAAATTTTATAAGGAAGGAATTTATAATTTTGTTACATCGAGCGTACAGAGGAAAGATTCACCTATGGTGGAGAGGTGCAGTTATGATCAAATCAAAAAAGGACAAATTTGTTATTCCAAATAGTTTCTTCCTGTTTCTAAAATATTCAGTTCCGACAATGTTTGCTCATACTATAATTACAGCACGCAGAAAAATAAGTATAACTTTGTGTTCTGCTCTCCAGACTGCATAGATGTAGTACTGGAATGAGTTCACCCAAAGTGTAACACAGGTAGTCCCTGCATAAAATGTTCAGTGATAGAATTTTTTGATTTCAGATATATTGCATTTTGATAGTCTGAATTCAGTCAATTTAATGAAAAGAGTGTATTTGCAGCATAAAAACAGAAACATTAGAAAAAGTCCATTCCCATTGCTCAAAGGTCCATAGTAAGATATTAATTGTCAGCATGGCTTCACACAGATGCAAGATAAATAATGTAGGATTGAAAAATAACTTAAGTTTAAAGAAACCCATTAGCTCCATACATTTCTGTAGTTTTTCACTGAAAATATCAGCACCAGAAAGAAAGACTTGCATTTATATAGCACCTTTCTCGACCACTGAACATCCCACAGTGATTTACAGCCAATGAAGTTAAGCAAGTGAAACAATTGCTCTGTGATTAAAGTACTATTGAAGGTGGAAATCATTGTTAATGGAAGACAAGAGATCATGGTGGAATTTTACACCAGGTACTATAAACATAGAGCTCTTCCGCAAGCCAGATAAATTTCTCAGCAGGAAGAGGTTATGGAAATTTCTTAACATTGGACCAAGATAATAATATACACATTGTTATGATATGTTATGAAATGTTACGGTTTCATTCAATAACTACTGAATTGTTGAGGTCATTTTTGCCCATTTCTTTTGTTTTAAGATGTAAAGACATTTTGTTTAGATCTAAATGTTACAGTACTTTAAAGAAACACTAGGGTTTGGATCCAATGTCACTGATTAATTTAACAACTTGCATTTATGTAGATCCTTTAAGGTAGCAAAAAATGTCTCAAGGTAACACTAAAGCATTATGTCACAGAGAGTAGCCTCCATGTATTTTAATATGACCCCTTCATTTTTACTTTGCAGACTTATTTGCTGCTCATTGATCTCCTTTATAATTGGAATATTATGCTACCAGTGCGACCTTTTGTTTACCAGTGATGTCTATCCAAGTACGGAAGTGTGGGGAGGAAATGGCAGCAGCCTGACTGAGCCTTTTGGGTCCTGGTGAGTGGAAAATAATCATCTTGAAATCTGTCTCCATGATAGAAAATTAGAAAAAAGTAGAGGATATTACACCAGTACAGTACATTGCTGAAATTGTTATACCTGAGGTACTTCAAACACCAGTAAATTACAAATTGTTTCTCAGTGCCAAAGTAATTCAGTCATTTGCTTCAATATTCCATTCAATACACCTTTCATATTGTTCAACGTTGAAATGCAATAGTGGAAAACTTATACTTTCACAGTGTAAGTGATGAAGCAGGCTCCAGAAAAGTGGCAGACATCTGGAATATTTTGCTATAGACACATCCTGATTTTAACAATGGCATAGCAAAATATATGCAATAAGGCTGATTCGTATTTTCACACACCAGGATATGTCATTTTACATAAACCACTATAAAATGCCATTGGCAGGAACTATTTCAGCAGCAATAATGGATGATGTTGCCAGGAGCATTATAAAGTAGTGTTGTCTCAATCAGAAGAGCATACATTGGGGAGACCAAGCGCAGACTGGGTGACCGTTTTGCGGAACACCTCCGCTCGGTCCGCAAGCAGGACCCTGAGCTTCCGGTTGCTTGCCATTTCAACACTCCCCCCTGCTCTCATGCTCACATCTCTGTCCTGGGATTGCTGCAGTGTTCCAGTAAACATCAACGCAAGCTCAAGGAATAGCATCTCATCTACCGATTAGGCACACTACAGCCTACCAGACTGAACATTGAGTTCAATAATTTCAGAGCATGACAGCCCCCCATTTTACTTTCATTTTTAGTTGTTTTTTTCTTTTTTCTTCTTTTTTTCTTTTTTACATTTTTTACAACCTTTTTTTTACATTTATTTCATTTCATCTTAGTTTGTTAAGTTTGCTTACCCACTGTTTTTTTTTCATGTTTGCACTTGCTGCTGTTCAATATTCAGTCCGTTAACACCTATTCTGTACTAATGCTTTGTCTTTCAACACACCATTAACATATTGTTTGCCTTTGCTCCACGACCTTTTGGTCAGCTATGTGGCCTTGTCCAATCTGCACCTTCTCCTTTGTTATCTCTTGCCCCACCCCCACCTCACTTGCTTATAATCTGTGACATTTTTAATATTTGTCAGTTCCGAAGAAGGGTCACTGACCCGAAACGTTAACTCTGCTTCTCTTTCCACAGATGCTGCCAGACCTGCTGAGTGGTTCCAGCATTTCTTGTTTTTATTTCAGATTTCCAGCATCCGCAGTATTTTGCTTTTATTATAGTCCTTGTATAAAATGTTCAGTGATAGAATTTTTTGATTTCAGATGTATAGCATTTTGATAGCCTGAATTCAGTCAATTTAATGAAAAAGGTGGGTATTTGCAGCATAAAAGCAGAAACATTTGAAAAAATCCATTCCCATTGCTCAAAAGGTCCACAGTAAGATACAATACATCACGAATTATCAGCATGGCTTCACACAGATGCAAGATAAATAATGTAGGACTGTAACTTTCCCTCGTAACTAAGAGATCAACTTCAACCACCATTGGGAAAAGCAAATAATTACATTCAGTTACTATCACGCCCACAGACTAATACCTGCCATGCAGAAGAGAGAAAATTGCCTGCAAATAGGGAATGACAATTTTTGAAAAGAATATTCACCTGTGAATCTGAAGCACTTGCTATTTGATCAAATTCACAATTTTTCAAATAAAGCTGAATTAGCTCAATTCAGGCCACATAGAATGTTGTACTCATGTTAAGTGTGTTTAATCTATTGAAATCTGAAAATTTCATTTGATATTTAAATGTGTTAAAGTGGACCTATAAGAAAGTTGAATTAAATATGATGAAAATGATCATCAGAAGATGCAAAATGAATGAAATATCTTTTGGTTTCAGCTTCATGATGGCAGTATGGACTGACTTTTTATCAGCCCCTCGACACAGGGGTTGTGGCCCGGTTGGGGGGTGCGGGGGGGGTGCCTGTAAAATACTTGCAGGAGCGGCCCGCCACAACCCCCGAAGCCGAGAAGGCCCCATCGCATTTTACTGGCGGCGGCGAGGGCTTGGTGCAGCCTACCCCTCCCCCTCCCCCCAAGCAGCGGGGCCTTCATTTAAATATTACAATTAAATAAAAACAAACGTTAATTAACTTACCTGGTCCTGGCAGCCGTCCCACGCTGATTCTACGGCCGCCAGCCACAACTCTCACACCTTTGGACTGGTGGGGAGAGAGGAGGAGTGAAATTATCATCGTAGGGGGGAGCAAGTAAAATCTTTTTTATTGGTTGTGGCAATGGTGGGAAGGTGTTGAGTGTCAAAGGTTATTAAGTTTGCGGGGAGAGTTCAGAACCTGAATAAAACTTTTTTTTCGGGGGGAGAGGGCCATTTACACATTTATTACTCATTGGGAGTGTGGGACAGGGAACTGAAAATGTGACTAAATGTATATCTGCATTTTTAACCATTCTGTCACTTTAAAACTTTTAATGAGGCCAAAGAGCCTGAAGCCGTTTAAAAATGGCGCCGGCGCCTGCGCAGTGGCACCAGACGCCATTGCCGCAGATGGAGTGACTGCCCCCTTTACGTCATCGGGGGTGGCCACTTCGCCCCCTCCATTTAAGTGAGCTCCCACACGAAATATTGCAAGAGCGCAGCAGCAGCACTTCCAGGTCTGAAGGCTGCCGGGTTCAATGTGTGCCGCCGTGATGTGCGATGCGCGATGCACGATGCACCTGCAAAATTCAGCCCCATGTTTGTAGACCAATAATGGAAATTGATAATAACTATGATATCTCATCTCATAAATTACATTTAAGATAATTAATTTTAAAGCTACTCCAAAGTTAGGATTTTAGGAAGTTGTACAATTACAGTGGATTTATTGGCAAGTTTTGGGCTGAATTTGCTGATGGAGCCACAACATACAGGGATACAGAATCGCTTGCTTT
Organism: Heterodontus francisci; assembly: GCF_036365525.1. Classification (NCBI taxonomy): domain Eukaryota; kingdom Metazoa; phylum Chordata; class Chondrichthyes; order Heterodontiformes; family Heterodontidae; genus Heterodontus; species Heterodontus francisci. Next base: position 40,373,115 of record NC_090401.1, on the reverse strand, counting down.
AAACTCTGGCCGAAACATGCCCTGTTGCACCTTCGGCTTGTTATTTGCTGAAAAAAAATCAGTGAGGCATTAAACTGCCAGTTCTTGAGGGTACGCTGCACTAATGCATCCATCTGATTTCTGATAGTCAAGGGAGGTTAGAGACAGATGGCATTATCATACTGAAGCATCCATCTGTTAGTCTGCTAGGACAGAGATGGGTGGACTCATTCCAGTACTACATCTATACAATCTGGAAAACAGAACACAAAATGCTGGCAGTTCTTGCCATTATGCTTAGCAGTGTGACTGATGCTAAGTAACATGGGTAAGAACTCAAGGATAGTGATAGACGTCAAGAGAATGGGGACAGGCTGGTGGAATGGGCGGACACGTGGCGGATGAAATTTGCTTAGGATTACAATTTAATGCAGAGCAGTATGAAGTGATGCATTTTGGTAGGGAAAACGAGGAAAGGCAATGTAAAATAATGGGGGTGCAGGAGCAGAGGGGATTGGAGGTATATGTACACAAATCGTTGAAGGTGACAGGGCAAGTTGATAAAGCTTTCTGATGAAAGTTCTGATTGAAAGGTCACAGACCTGAAACATTAACTCTGCTTCTTTCTCCACAGATGCTGCGAGAAAACAGGGAAATGCAGGCCAGTTAGCCTGGCATCTGTCGTCAGTAAGATGCTGGAATCCATTGTCAAGGAAAAGGTAAGAGGTCCCTTCATAATATGATTTGACAGAGTCAACATGGTTTTATGAAAGGGAAATTGTTTTTGACAAATCTATTAGAGTTTTTTTTTTGAGGATTTAACTAGCAGGATAGATAAAGGGGAACCAGTAGATGTAGTAAATTGGGATTTTCAAAAGGTATTCAATTAGGTGCCACACAAGAGGTTGTTACACAAGATATGGGCTCAGTGGGTTGGGGTAATATATTAGCATGGATAGGAGATTGGTTACAGAGAGAAAAGAGAGAGTAAGAATAAACGGATAATTTTTGGAATTCTCTACCCCAAAGGGCCATGGATGCTCAGACACTGAGTATGTTCAAGGCTGAGATCGATAGATTTTTGGACTCCAAAGGAATCAAGGGATATGAATATCAGGTTGGAAAGGGGAGTTGAGATTGAGGATCAATCATGATCTTATTAAATGACTGAGCAGGTTCAAGGTGAAGTCTGGACCACTGCTCTTTAACTCTATAAACAATTTTCAGTTCAATTCTACTGCTTTGTCTCTTTGTCCATCAGGTTTGAGCAAATATTCAAATTTGAGACTTTGCAAGTCAAAATTAACCACAATGTCTGACAAAGAAACAGATTCTCACCCCTCTCTATTATTTTAAATCCACTGAAATAATTTTTCAATGGCGGTTTGAATGACAGTGATCTTATAATAGAAAATATTTAAACTTTGGTTTTTTTGTTGTAAACGTGGGTGCTTGTTTGTATCTGTAGACTGCAACATTCTTTCATTCCAAGACGCAGTTAAGTCCACTGTCACTGTCAATCTGCAGCAGCATTGTCCTGGGTTTCATAGACACCACCAGGAGAATTTGCATCTGAAGATGAGCTTGTAAAGTATATATCTGTCATTCAGAGTCTCACTAGTGTAAATCATCTGATATTTATGCTGAGGGAACAAGATGACTCTAAAATAAAAACAAGAAATGCTGGAACCACTCAGCAGGTCTGGCAGCATCTGTGAAAAGAGAAGCAGAGTTAACGTTTCGGGTCAGTGACCCTTCTTCGGAACTGACAAATATTAGAAAAGTCACAGGTTATAAGCAAGTGAGGTGGGGGTGGGGCAAGAGATAACAAAGGAGGTCGAGATTGGACCAGGCCACATAGCTGACCAAAAGGTCGTGGAGCAAAGGCAAACAATATGTTAATGGTGTGTTGAAAGACAAAGCATTAGTACAGATTAGGTGTTAATACACTGAATATTGAACAGCAGCAAGTGCAAACCTGAAAAAAAACAGTGGGTAAGCAAACTGAACAAACTAAGATGAAATGAAATAAATGCAAAAAAAGATTGTAAAAAATGTAAAAAAAAGAATATAAAAACAAGGAAGAAAAAATAATTAAAAATGAAAGTAAAATGGGGGGCTGTCATGCTCTGAAATTATTGAACTCATTGTTCAGTCTGGCAGGCTGTAGTGTGCCTAATCGGTAGATGAGATGCTGTTCCTCGAGCTTGCGTTGATGTTTACTGGAACACTGCAGCAATCCCAGGACAGAGATGTGAGCATGAGAGCAGGGGGGAGTGTTGAAATGGCAAGCAACCGGAAGCTCAGGGTCCTGCTTGCGGACTGAGCGGAGATGTTCCGCAAAGCGGTCACCCGCTGTAAATATGACTCTAAATACTGATTGTGCTTTGGACTTTTCAAAATAATTTTTTCTAATGCATAGCAACTAGATAAATCATTTTTGTGAGATTAAAATTATTATTAGAATGAAACAAATGTTACCACTGTACTTCTCCGAGGACTCAGTTGAACGATGACAGAAATGGAGGATGAAAGATTCTAGTCTTTTTAGCTTGTGACACAAGCTTTTTGTGTGGTGTTCTTTTCGTTGGGTTTATGCCTCCTAATTAAGGGGAGGGAAGACAGCACTCAGGATATTTCCCCCACATTTTACCTGAGCAACAACATCAATCACTATTAGTTCGTGGATAACACAGATCAGATGTTACCCTGACAATGCACTTCAAATGGCAGCCTCAGAGGATTGCCGACTTCTTTCCATTTGTCACACTCCCACTGTTGCGATTACTGTGTGAGATTAATTATTTCAATTCCATGTTGATACGTGTGATGACTGCTTTCATTTTTCAAGTGGATTTTTGTGAAGTAAGGGTCCAACACTGTTTAACATATCCCACGTAATCCTAGCTGTTGTCTTTATCCTTGAGATGTCAATGTAATGTAATAATATTCATGGTCAAATGGAAGAGAGACAAGTAAACTCAAGGGAGCAGCAAGTTATTTGCAGAAATTTATATTTAAAGCGAGGATTATTCTTAAACATTATGCTTCTGTGGCGCAGATTTCACTGTCAGTGTATTTGATCACACAATCCTTCCCCCAACCAATGCACAATTTCATTGCTCCAGCTGCCATTTTCACTAGAATAAATGTGTTCTGAATGAGCGAAATCGTTTATAAAATTATAATGAAATTCCCTACTGCACTTTTAAATGCAAACTGTTTGATCCCTGTGATGAATGTTGCCCAGTGTGTATTCTCACTGAGAAGACGAACAGCTCTGAAACCAAAGAGCAATACATGGTGTGATCCTGATATGCAAGTCATGGTTCATGTTAACCTCCCCACTGAGTAATCCTGGCTTTGTTGGCTTCTTGCGAGCACCTTCTGCATTCTAAATCATTACTGCTGGCATGATGAGTAGGAGATGCCTTGGAAATTTTCCATTTATGTGTTCTGCTTATTTTTTCTTATTGGTTTCATTTCTTATTTCCCTACAGGACTCAGTGTGAAACATTTTTCAGATAGGAGCACTTTGACAGTCTGTAACTCTAAGTATTCAAACAACAACAACAACTACTTGTATTTATATAGCACCTTTAATGTAATAAAACAACCCAAGGCGCTTCACAGGAGCATGATAGAACAATAAATGACACCAAACCACATAAGGAGATATTGGGAGGAATTTTATGCTCTCCCCCGCAGTGGGTTTGCAGGCAGGGTGAGCATATAATCGGGTGGGGGGGGACCCTGCCATCTTCCAGCCTCTGCCGAAATTAAGTCTGGGGCGGGAAGGCCTGTTATTGGTCTTCCCGTTCCACCACCAATTGAGGACCTTACCTGGGCAATTAATGCCCAATTAAGGGCCTCATCTCACTGCTGCCACAGTTAGCTGAGCGGCAGGCAGGCCTGCCGCCTCAAAGAAAGCATGGCAGGAAAAGCCGCGCGGGCTGCTTGCCATTTCTGGGCTGGGGGAGTGAGGGTGGGTGTCTCTCATGAAAAGGCACAGTGCCTGGATGAGGGATCCGGCATCGGGAAGAGGGGGCTCACTGACAGCCACCCTCCTGCCCTTGCTGCCAACCCCCCTACAATCCCCTCCCCCACAATCCTCACCCCTCGAGACCCCTCGCGCCTTGACCTACCTGTGGCCTGGGTCGAGCGCCGCTCCTGGGCCTCAGATAGGTGCTCCACTGGGTAAACAAGGGTAGGAATTTTGAAATCAAGATGTTGCTTGACCAGAAGCCAGTGCAGTTCAGTAAATACAGGGGTGATAGGGGAATGGGACTTGGTGCAAGTTAAGACACAGGCAGCAAAGTTTTGGATGACCTCAAGTTTACAGAGGGTAGAATGTGAGAGACCAGCCAGCAGTGCATTGGAATAGTCAAGTCTAGTGGTAACAAAGGCATGAATGAGGGTTTTAGCAGCAGCTGAGCTGAGACAGGGGCAGAGTCGGGGCGATGTTAGGGAGGTGGAGAAAGGCAGTCTTAACGATAGCGCAAATATGTGGTCGAAATTTCATCTCGGGGTCAAATATAACACCAAGGTTGCGAACAGACTTGCTTAATCTCAGACTGTTGCCAGGGAGAGGGATGGAATCGGTAGCTAGGGAACGAAGTTTGGAGTGGGGACCGAAAATAATGGCTTCAGTCTTCCCAATATTTAATTGGAGGAAATTTCTGCTTATCCAGTACTGGATGTCGGATAAACAGTCTGATAATTTAGCAATAGTGGAGGAGTCAAGAGAAGTGGTGGTGAGATAGAGCTGAGTGTCGTCAGCATACATGTAAAAACTAATGCTCTACTTTTGGACGATGTTGCCAAGGGACAGCATGTAGATGAGAAATAGAGGGGAGCCAAGGATAGATCCTTGGGGGACACTAGAGATAACGATGCAGGAGAAGGAAGAGAAACCATTGCAAGTGATACTCTAGATATGACGCAGTAGAATTAAGTGATGCGGAGTGGATTTATAGCACAGATGCAATAATGTCATTTTGCCATGAGATTCGACATCCAGATAAGAAACTCCGTTTAGTAACCCAATGAAAAACTGCTGTTTTCCACTTAACTCACTTACATTTCTCATTCAAATTAATATTGCTAACACATTGTTAGGGAATTTAACAAGTGAATTGTGTGTACCAGCTGTGCCAAAACAACCTGACTATCTATCTTTGGGTTCCCAGTATATAATTCCACAACCAGCTACAACAGTCCACAAGATTTCCTTTATTTGACCCATGATTAAAATTAAAGATTAAATTAGGAATCACCTATATTACACACATGGGAGACATCTTCCTTTGTTGTATGCTCACATCGCTTGTTGTCAACTCGAGCAAATAAAGGAAATGGCACCTTGCAGCTATTTTTCTCCTCAGCTTCGTTACAGTGAGAACAAATCATTAGATGAAACAATTGCCTGTCCCAGCCCCACCAGAGGTACAAATTTAGATTTAGGTCTGAACTAAACAGCACCATGTAGAGCAATCATCACTACAAGGGGATTTGAAACCCCAAAACCAGATAGGTTTGGGTTGAGTGGGATGTAAACGTTTTTAAAATTTCAAACCCGAACTGAACCCACCTTGAACCAACCCACCTCCAGTTTTAATAGAGATGAGATGGGGGTTGGGTGTGCAACCAACCCAGTCACAGCAGTCATTTAAATATTTTAATGAGGCTGCACCCCTCAGATTATATTTTTCTTCCAGGTGTAACACTGGCTGGTCAGTTTTGCTGGGCCTCAGGAAACTGAGTAGCTAAAGGGAGACGAGGACAGTAGCTTGGAAGAGCACTGCTTGTGCGCCAAGAGAAACAGGAGTGCTTCCTCCAAGCCCCCCAGGCTAACTTGCTTCCCTCCCCGCAATCAAACTGGTCTGGCTACGAGCGGATCCCTTGCCCATAAACGGACCACCTGCCATCACAATTAGAGCCACCTGTAATTTCACCGACCCACCCTAAAGCCTGCTACCCGACCCGAACCTGATGGGACCTGACGACATTTGTCGGGTTCGGGTCGGGTCAGGTCACTCTTCCAGGTCCGGCTTTCGGGTCCGGGTCGGGCCGGGTCCAGGTCGGACACACACAGCAAGAAGTGTTAAAAGTAAAAAACCTACCTGAGCTGGGAGTCTGGGACGTCAAGGAGGGAAACTCTGAGTGAGCATCTCTATGATGTCATCATACTCATGCTGCAACTTCCTGCAGATTCGGAGTTGCAGGGTAGGTAAAGGGAACATTCCGGTAGTCGGGTCGGGCTCAGGTCGGGTCGGGTCAGGTTGGGCGTGGGAAAAATTCGAGGGACTCATGCCGGGTCGGGCTCGGGTCCAATGTGGTTCTGTCAGGTTCGGGTCGGGTTTTTCTTCATGACCGGACCAGGCCTTTAACCCATCCATCATAATCGCTGAACCTTGCCCACAATTGCTCCTCCCCCCCTGCCATGCAATCATCGACTCCTCCATTTCTGCCCCTGATCTATCGTTGGCGCCCTGTGGTCAAGCCCGAGCCTACAAGCCACTCTGTACCCATCTTCCCCAGCCCCCACCACAATCTCTACACCAGAAGCACAAACTTACCTGCTCCTGGGCTCTGGCCTCTTCTGGTGCATTCCCTGCCTGACAAGGGAGCACAGCCTGTCAATCAGTCTGGCTTCCGGACAGAAATCCTGTTGATAAAAGCAGCACAAGCAACATTCCCAACCAGAATTCCTACCCCACTTGGAAATCACACCCCAGTAAAGATTGGGGCCTAAAGTTTTCTTATTTGTATCATAAATAAAATTATACACTTGTGGGCCATTTGGAAAAATTAATATCGTAGCAGTGTTGTTGAGCAAACAGTGCATCATGATAACGAATATAAATTGCGATGACAGAGGCAGTATGTTGCATAAGAACTTCACTTAGTTTAGTTGGCACAAATGGGTTTTTCTTCCTCCTTAAACTGTACGTTCATCAAAGTGAAGGAAGTCATTGGTCGGGCAATGGCACATTCCCTTCCTTTTTCTAATCTAATGGCTTTCAGATACACAAATCTTTAAAGGTGTGAGGACAAGTTGATAATACTATAGGGAAAGGATACGGGACCATAAGTTTTATAAAGTGGAGCACAGATGCAATCTAGTGCTGGTATCAGCCATGGCTCAGTTGGTATCACTTTTTGCCTCTGAGAAGATTGTGGGTTCAAGTCCCACTCCAAGACTTGAACACAAAAATCAAGGCTGACACTCCAGTGTAGTAATGAGGGAATGCTGCAATGTTGGAGGTGCTATCTTTTTGGATGAAACATTAAACCCAGGCTCCATCTGTCCTCACAGGTAAATGTAAAACATCCCACGACACTATTTCCGAAGAAAAGTATGGGAGTTATTCCTGTGTCATGCTCAATATTTATGCCTCAATCACCATCCTACACCTGTGTAGGGGCCCCAACAACCCCACTGCCTTGTGGGCGTCTCGGGAGAGACCAAGGCTAAGGGAGTAAACCCTAACAGAAAATCCGGAGCGGAACCCCGTAGGCGGTCATGTGTCACCTTTGGCATGTTTCCGGCAGTTCCTGCAGCCATACTGGTGCCAAACGTCGTGTCCTGCACTCCTTTGGACCCCACCAGAAAGGCCGAGAGGGGGGTTTTGACGACTGGGCAACTCTCAACCTCCATAAATTTGCCCAGGCATGCGCCATGGAGAGGTCACTCCAAAATCACTGACCACCTCCAGGCACGTATCCATTGTCTCTCGAGATAAGGAGGCCCAAAAGAAGAAAGAAAAGAAGAAGAATCAACATCAGGAAAACAGATTATCTGGTCATTATCACATTGCTGTATGTGGGAGCTTGCTGTGTGCAAATTGGCTGCTGCGTTTCTGACATTACAACAAGGAGTACACTTCAAAAAGTGCTTCATTGGCTGTAAAGCACTTTGGGATGTCCTGAGGTCATGAAAGATGCTATGTAAATGCAAGTCTTTTCCTTACAACCTATACAAATCATTGGTCAGCCACTGATAAAATATTGAGGATGATTTTAACCCTATATGCCTAGCAGATGGGCAATTAAAATTGCCTAGGTTACCTACCCACCAGAATGTCTCCAGGGACCCCATGCCTGCAATTTTAACCTCCTGTCCTGATCAGGCAGCAAGAACACCTGCCCGAAGCCACCGAGATCTTTCTTTACGCATGCCTGTCAAGTCCTGATGACATCCTCGAGGCACAACTGCAATTTAAAATCAGGCCTGAACAGAAAAATTTAAATTTTTAAGTGTGTAAGTATTTTAAAAAATAAAACATAAAAGAGTATGGGTAAAGGGAAGGGGAATGGAATAAACTACCTAGTCATTTCCAAGATCGGGCATGTCACAATGAACTAAATGGTATAATTCTGTGCTGTAAAGAAGTGATACTATGTCAAACACTCCCCAAATTAGACTTACCACTGCTTGATGTAAAATAATGCTCAATGTACTCTACCTCCACAACAGACAAAATATAAAAACAAAATACTGCAGATGCTGGAAGTCTGAAATAAAAACAGAAAGTGCTGGAAATACTCAGCAGGTCTGGCAGCATCTGTGGAGAGAGAAACAGAGTTGATGTTCAGGTCTGTGACCTTTCATCAGCAAGCATTGCATTATTGTTGCACTACCATGTTTTCTTTGCATTTATGATTGAAGTGCTGTAAAGTGCAATGTTGAAATTTAGTAGAAAGGCTTCAAAATCTATCTGGTCCTAAGTATGTCACCCCCACTGAGACCTGCCTAAGGTATTGGTTTCAAAGAAGAGGAACATGTTGATTCAACTGCAAAATGGGAAGTCAACCTATGATTCATGTCTGAATAATACACCTTATACCTAGCTATCGCTCCAGTACAAACCCACAATTTGCTAATGCACCAGCTAAATTAAACTGGCTACTCACAACAATGCTCCAACAGTTTCCAAGCAAACACATGCCTGTGTATTTCCGTTGGTGCTAATGTGGCTGAAGCTACAATCCATTCTAGAAAGCATTTCACCTGCAGACTTTCTATACATGAGAATCTTCGCATTATGAAGCTTAATAAGAAAATGGCTTCAATAACTTGAGTGCCACAATTCATCATATGCTCTCTCCAGTCAGGAGAGAGCTCAGGCCTGCAGAGCTCCACTCATGGAAAGTTAATTGTTAATGTTATGAGAGAGTGGCTGCCAGAGGAAGTCTTCTTCCAACATTAAAAAGATTCAATTGAGTTTTAAAAGCTCTCAGATGGTCCAGTAAACCTCCTAGGAACTTAAGATGTGGCTTCACTCTGGACTGGATTTGTAGTAAACTCAGATTGAGGGCCCATTGATAGAAAACTATTTACCAATGAATTTAGAGCAAGATAGATAATCACATGACAGAGAAATGAGTAGAAGGATATGATGATAGGGTTAGATGAGGAGATATGGGAGGACACTCATGTGGAGCATAGAATAGAATAGCTTGTTTCTGTGCAGTAGACCCTATGTCACTCTTTGTAGTAGAGGTGGTCTCACAACTTGGAAGTCAGATTGCCCATTGTCCTTGAGTTATACTGCCATTTTCACAATTATGTGTACCTGAAATCATTTTGGGAGTCAGATTGTCAACTGTCCCTAAGTTATACTGCCACTTTCCAAGTACAAGTACCTGAAACCACTTGGCATTGTTGTTTATCAAAAGTCAAAATTTCTAAAGATTTGTTTCATCCACAGGAAGGATAAAAAGATCTGCATCCATTGTAGTCTTATATCCCCATTTGAATTGTGGTCAGTGGAGTGAACCATTCTCCCTATTTTTGTGTTCGTTGCAAATTTTGACAGTGTGCCCACTGAATCCAAGTTCAGATTACTTATAGTTTGGGTTAAAGCACAGAGAGGTCCGGATTTGAAATTAGCATCTATAAAAGGTGACTCCTTGAGGGCGATTTTTGTATCTAGTGTTAATTGGGTGGGCAGTGAGTGGGGTGTGCATTTTGCCCACCTGCAAGAATTGGCATGGCGCCCATGCAAAGTTCATCATCAAGCCTAATTTGCTTGCTGCCAGCCAGCTGTCAATGCTAATCATGTTCCCTGTAGGCAGCTCACTGATTGGCAGGTTGGAAAATCAAGTGGCGTTGCAGCTATTTAAAGGCATCTGTCGGACCTTAAAGTGGAGACGCAATTTTCGATTGTGGATAATGGACACCAATATTGTGGAGCAGCAGGTGGCATGACTTTAATAATGGCCCCCATCATTGCTCGAGGTCTCCAATGGTCTACTCGATGAGGGTTGTAGTTGGATCATGGATCTAATTGTAGTACAGTTTGCTCAGCAAGCATGGGTTCCTAAGAGGCCAAGTGAGCCAGGGATAACCCTTGTCCCCTAGCACAGTAGCAGGGGTAAAGAATGGGAGGATGAAAGATTGCCACTAAATATAACCTGTCCAGAAAGTGAGCATAGATGTGCATGGTGCACTGCTCGTGGTCACACACAAGTTGAACATTAATGGAGTGAAAGCCCTTTTCAAATTCGTGAAGGCAGTGGGGGCATGTGAAGGAGCGTGCAAGGTGACATTTATGTCAGTGACACCTTAGACCTGGGAAGCCCTGCAATTAGTGTTTTCTCTAGCAAACATTTCATCAGTCACCTGTTTAACACAAGCATGAACTGCAGACTGATTGATGTTATTGATATACCCTGTGGCAGTCTCAAAGGAGCTGGAGGTAAAGAAGTTTACGGCTGTGGCAGTGAGTTGCAAGTCTTATTGCAGGAGGTGATATAACTCTGTCACAGGCACTCTAGAGAAACCTCATTATGCACTGCTCCTCAAATAACTGCCGGTATGTTGTCTTGGGCTTATGCACTCTGTTCAGGAGGTAAGGATTCCTGTGAGCATGCCTCCTTCTAGCTTGTATCTCTGCAGCAGTAGTTGCTCCTTCCTCTTGCGTCTACTGGAAAGGACACCCACCCAGAAAAAAGGGCTTTCCCAGGCATCCCCTAAGAGTACAGAACATCCTACACCCACACTACAAGCACTTTGAAATTATCTAAGTAGCAAAAGGTCACAATGTAATACAAGGTAAATATCTCCCAAAATTTTCTGGTATTTTACCCAAGAGCAGCTGAGGATCCCTTTAAATATCATTAAAAGCCTGCCAACTCATACCATCAATGGTTTGTGCACAAGATCAGAAATTAGTGGCAGCAACACAAGCAGGGACAAAAGTGGCAACAGGGTGTGTGACTACATCATCAATTTGCATTTATCCATTATTTATCCTGTTTCTGCCAGGAACTCTGACCACTTAAATTGAGGTCTGCCTGAAAATCGAAACAGGTAGATAAGCGGCGACAAGTTGGCGTTCCCTTTCCCAGGTAATTTGGGTCCTGCTACTGAGCTCATTTTAGCCACAAATGGTGTGGTAAGAACACAAAATGTCCCCCTTTGTATGTGAAAATGGATATTGTATGTGTGTCATATGAAATCTTACAATGGCCTTTTCATACCACACCTGCTTATTTTCAGAAAACCCCTTTAATTGGGGTATGCATAATCCAGCCAACAATGAAAATTAATTAACTGAGCAATGTACAGCTTCTGTGAACAGCAGCAACACATTTTACATTTATTAAGGAACATATATTTATCCAGTTTATAGAAATTGGCTGGATTTTTAAAAATCTAACATGGTTATGCTTGTAGAGATTCTTAAAGTGGTTTATGCATTCAATTTTCATTGTGCATTTCTGTACAAGCTGCCAAACTTCTGTCTGGTGATTATCTAGATAATAAGATTTTAAAATGAAATCACAGATTTTAGTATCCGGAACATTTGTCCATATTTATGGGTTTTTTTACAGGAGGGAAAACGTATTTATAAATCTGTCAGATCTCTCTTAGTATTAATTATGGTGAGTTGGCAGTTCCCCTGTTGCAGAGGGGAGGAGTCTTGCGGCGTGCGAGAGCTGGGGTATGTGGAGAATTTAGAGGGCTTGGGTGCAGAAACTGGATGTACGTGGAGGGAGAATGGGATGCAAAATCCAGCTGAAAACCATAACATGAAGAAAAGGCCCATTCTGGTCCCATGTTTCAGAGAGAATAGGCCCTTGAAGTATTGGTTTCTTGGTTCAAAATTCCAACAGAGCAGATAGAATTAAATGAGCAAATGAAACATGTTGTTGTAATTAATTTAATTTTTAACGCTTTGCGATACTATGGGGTGCGAATTACATGTGGCCTGTTTTCAGTCCTGAAATGGGCACCGCAAATGGAGCTGCCAGGCTCAAAATTGGACCTCGGGCCTCATTAATATGAATGAGTGAGCTGTTATGCCTCCACGGGCAACTCACCCATTTTATAAAGATTAATGCCGGACCACTTGCCTTACCAGCTGCAACCCATAGGTAGGTAAAGGGGGAGACAAACGCATATGGGAGCCATTTGGGCGGACAGGCAATGGCCTTTGGGAGTGCTGTGGAGTTGGAGCTGGTTCCATATTGAATTTTTTAAATTGTACCTTTACGACCTCAGTGTGACCGTTGACATTAAAAATATAAAATATGAACCCCCTGACCAATTTAAAGAATTGCACAACAATATTTCACATTTTATTATAACAACTAAACTGAAAGAAATCCCCATTAATTAAGTAGTACTTCGTAAGTAGCTGATACCCCAAATTACAAAGAACAGTATTTTTTCACTTATTAAAACACTTGAAAACCTCATACCACACTTCTACATTACACAGTCCTCTTTGATGATAAAATCTTTGTGGTTAAAAGTCCTAAACTCCTCCCACTTGCAATGGGTTGGATCTCCCAGACTTTTCTCAAAGTCAGTGTCCTCTTTGCTCATTTCTCCAAGCACTTTTGACCTAGATATCCATGAATGAAGCGATTCCTGGTGAATCTGTTAGGCTTTTACCTCTCCGCAAACCTCAACTTTCAAAACAGGTTCAAGTCTTCGCAGCCTTTCACTGTATTAGTCGTTTCTGAGAACAGGTGTTCCCTCTCTCTCTCTTGAGGATGCCACCACTTGTTTTTTTTCTTACAGCCCGTCTGCCTTTAGAAAATCTGTTAAATTTATCTGGAATCAAACTTCAATCGCTTATTGCCCTTTTCCAATATGCAAAGTCCAGATGTCTGGTTTCACAGAGTCACCCGGGCCTTCCTTTATTTCCAGGTGTTAACAGCTGCCTAGTACATTTGCATCCTCAGAATCACTGACTCCTTGTTTACAATCTGAAAGTCTGCGAGCGTGAACCCATTGTTCTTCAGGTGTTATAGCCCTGCAGTCTGTTTTTCAAAAAGGTCTTTGATCTGTGTTCTCTGTTGTCCTGCTAACCAAGATTTCCATCTTGTCCCTAAGCAGAGTGCATGTGAGGTCACCTGACATCTCAGACTCCATCTTAAACTTTTAAAAATCACAGTTTTTAAAACATAATCATGTTACAAAGTCCAGCAATTATAATAGCACCTTATAAGTTGTGACTGCTTGCTAGCTTGCATCCATGACTGGATGTTATCCATCTTGTACGGATTAACATTTGTAGTTGTTTTCTCGCAGAGAGGATGTTCGAGGTGTTACAGAATAGCTGAGTGGTATCTGAGAACAAGGCAAGGGATCATGAAGGGGTTTATTGGGCTGAATTTTGCCATGAACTCATTGGGGTCATTATCAGATCGTGAACCCGCTCAAGGCGCCAGCATGCTCTCCGGCAGAATTTTGCAGGAGGTGGCCAATTGCTAGGGTGCCTCTGCATTCGCTGTCCAATTAGGGACAGTGGGCTGGTTCCAGAGGCAGGAGCTGCAGACAGTGCAGCCCACTGCAAGGGAGGCTGGCAGCCCTCACTGTGTGACCAGTGAGAGTGCTACAGAGGCCCAAGCAGCAGGAGTGGCAGGGAAGCACTGGAGCCGCCATCATTATCAGGAGAGCAGCTGAGACCTCATTCGGTCCAAGATGATCAGAGACATCCAGGAATCCCACACTCAATGACAAGGCTGTTATATGGGAAGACAGCAGCCCTGCCATTTTTCTGCCGGCAACATTTTGACCTTCTTCAGCTGTAACACAGCTGCGACCTCCCGCTCTGCAGCTGCCTCCTCTCACTTGCTGGGGTATGGACACAGCAGGGGCGAGGGGCAGGAGGACCAAACAATGCTGGCAAAGCTGCAGTGCTGCTGCAATAATTAGTGTTCAGTGGCTCCTTAATTAGCTTGATTGCATTCCTGTCGCTGCCGAGTGGGTTGCCATCACTGTTGCGCACCCACCTCCAGGAAAAGTGCAAGGAGGCTGGAACACGTCGGAAGGCAGGTCCAACACTTTTTTAGTGTGATTTTCCTGGCACCCTGCCCCCAAAGCCATCTCCACAGGGCTGGAAAAATTCTCCCTAATTTATCATGCAAATGGAGGGTAACTTCTTCCCTGGAAGAAATTGGTGATGATTTCCTGCCTGATGGCACATGATGTGGGCACTGGGGTGGCAAGGCCCACCAATTCTTGCTCTTAGATTTCTTCATCATGAGCAGGGTATTAGTTTACAGCACTTTAGAATTCCGATTGATTGTTCAACTATGTTCCTGGTAGTGCCCAGGGCCTCGTTTAATTTGTTTTCAGCCTCTGTCCTTGGATTTTATTGCCAGCCAAGGCTGAAGTGGGTACCCCTGCTCTTCTCTCAGTCGCCCTGTCACATTGTTGTGGCTGTGCAGTGAACGCTGTCTGAATTGTCTGAGAGTAAACGCATCATGGTTACTCCCTGAATCCCTGAATAGTATGAATTGACATGTAAAATGAGGTGGCTAACATCACTCACAAAATGGACATTCAGGAATGGAATTCTTTCTGTTGATGAACTGGATGGAACTTTCAGTTGAGGGGGGCATCAATAGCACCTTGAACTTGCAGGAATCCAGGCTTTAGGAAACAGCTGATGTCTCTCTTTCTCTCTGTAAGCTCTGCTGGATCCACTTGAAATGAATGAACTCAGACGTGTGCCTAACAGGGTATCTGTGACATGTTTAATGCAGTACTGATCTTTTGACTGACTAACGACACCAGAGGCAGCCTGGAAGCATTATGATGCATAACAGTTTGTGCTGTTGTCACCTTCACAGGCCAAGATACAGCAGCTCCCCTGGTGTGAAGAAGTCGCGTCAGATTCCAACAGATGGCATAACCGTGTCACAGTGTCAGGGGAAAATGTTGGCTATTTGAAAAATCCAGATAGGATCTCTGTGGTCTGTAGACCCAATGGCACAGATTCATTTTGGTCAGAAATTATCTGCGTGCATGATTCCATTCTCTCTTGGCTTCCATCCCTTCCTCCTCCATGTCCTCATCTTCTTCCTCGAAGCACAGGGGAAATGGAAGCCTCAGAGTGTAATCTATTATTTCAGTTTTCAAGGTTCCGTTTAACTATGTTACTGTAAGTGCCTTTACATGCTCAGGAATTGAAGCTCCAAACTAGTGGAGCTGACTTCCAGCTAAAACAGTGTTGCACAATTGCACTGCTGTCTGACCTTTCCCGGTTTCTTCCCATCTATGACTAATACACGTGTCCACCATCACCTTTATCGTGGCAGTAATTTTCAGGCATGGTAAGTGGGAGGAAATGCAGGAGAATCTCAGGGGGCACTTGACCATGTGCTCCTGCTTCATTGACATGTGTATGCTACCGACGGATCAGGGTCACAGTAGGGTCACAGGAGAGAACTCATGGCAGCCATTTTTAGAATCAAAGTGGCCTGTCCACTCCATTTTATTTGACACGCCAATGCCCAAAACTGGACTTTTTTAAGGACAGTCCAGGCCTTTATGTCTCAAATCCACTATATTTCTGCTAATGTTTAAATGAGATTTTAAATAGTTTCTGGAACAAACCCAGCTAATAGTCATTTATGTCGATAATGCCTCTGGTACCATGATACTTGCATAAAATTACATTTCGTGCAGCTGAGCTTCATTACACCAGCTGTGTAGCATTCAATGTTTCTTTCTGCTTAAATGAACTTTTCTGTAAAATCTGACAGCAGTCTGCAAATCTTTTTTGCTTTGTGATTAGTTTGAGGATTTTGCACTGAGAACTTCAGCAAAGTCTTAAATGTTCACTTTAGCTCCCACAAAGGTTTCCACTCGCAAAAAGTCTCATTTAGAAAGATTTAAATAAGATTGAAAATAGAAGTATTTATTCCTGCTAGTCTAAGAGTGTGTCTGTGGCTCTGGGTCCAAGTTCTTGCTAGTTTAGTAGGGGTGTGGTATGTTATGAAATACATCTGACAGTCCTCGGGGAAAGTGAAATGGTCTCTGACCTAACATTGGTGCAATGCTATATTGAGGAAGTTTGGAGGTTTAAATTCTGCATGAACTACTATGCTTCTTAGTGTAACCAGTCTATAATTTGTTGGTGGAAATGAAGGGCAATGAAGCGATGCCAGATAAAAGGTCATCAAATTTCTGGACTGTTAAGTAGAATCGATATAATTAGTTTTGTGTCCATATAATATAGGATTGTATGATTCTATAATCCCTTCTTGCTTTCTCAGCTTGTAGAACCTGAGGAACAAAAGTAGCCATCGGTTATCAGTTTGGGAGCCGACAACACATTGTGGTTGACTCTTGAAATGCCCTCTGAAATGGCCTAGCAAGCCACTCAGTCCGGGGCAATTAGGGTTGGGCAATGAATGCTGGCCCAGCCGGAGACGCCCATATCCCACAAACAAATAAAAAAAAACACAGCATGCAGGAGGCTAAAGCAGCAATGGCAAAGGCTAAGGGAGGACCCCCAAATTGAGTGGGCATCAGTGAGAGCTAGGAGCAGGGAATGAGTGTTCATTCGTGATTGTGGTAAGCATCAGTAATCACCCTTCAGTTCATGGACCTCCCATGAGCAACATCACAGAAGATCCATTAGTGTCAATAAATATCACTGAGCAAAAAGTAAATGGTATTGGGGTAGACAACCTGGTCCCCAGGCAGCACTACCAGGGCAGCCATTGTAAGGGTGCTCTGAACACCCACACATGAATGAGCTCATCTACAATGTCAGCACATTTCAATATTTCTCTGGTACTCTTTGCCCATAGCACATAATAAGCTGGGATTGCCAGGGGGAGGACTGGAACGTGACCGGAAACAGAGAGTAGTATGAATGGTTATTTTTCTGACTGGAGGAAGATATATAGTGGGGCTCCCAGGGGTTAGTGTTAGGACCCCTGCATTTCTTGATATATATTAATGACCCAGACTTGGGTGTAGAGAAGACAGGTTGGTGGAATGGGTGGACAAATGGCAGATGAAATTTAATGTAGAAAAGTGTGAAGTGATTCACTTTGGTAGAAAGAACAAGGAGAGGCAATATAAATTAGAGAGTACAATTCTAAAAGGGGTGCAGGAACAGAGGGACCTGTGGGTATATGTGCACAAATCATTGAAGGCTGCAGGGCAGGGTGAGAAAGTGGTTAATAAAGCATATGGGAACTTAGGCTTTATAAATAGGGGCATAGAGTACAAGAACAAGGAAGACTGGTTGAGTCTCAACTAGAGTATTGTGTCCAGTTCTGGGCACCACACTTTAGGAAGGATGTTAAGGCATTAGAGAGGATCCAGAAAAGATTCACGAGAATGGTTCCAGGAATAAGGATAGGTTACATGGATAGGTTGGAGAAGCTGGGGCTGTTATCCTTGGAAAAGAGAAGATTAAGCGATTTGATAGAGGTGTTCAAAATCATAAGTGGTCTGGACAGACTAGATAGGAAAAAAACTGTCCCCATTGACGGAAGGATCCAGAACCAGAGGACACCGATTAAAAGGTGATTGGCAAAAGAAGCAATGGCGACATGAGGAAAAACGTTTTTATGCAGTGAGTGGTTAGGATCTGGAATGCACTGCCTGAGAGTGTGGTGGAGGCAGATTCAATCGAGGCCTTCAAAAGAGAATTGGATAATTATTTAAAGAGAAAAAAGATTGCAGGGCTATGGGGAAAAGGCAGAGGAGTGGGGCTAGCTGAGTTGCTCTTGCAGAGATCCAGCATGGGCTCAATGGGCTGAATGGCCTCCTTCTGCCCTGTAACTATTCTATGATTCTATGTCAAGTACAATCAGCCTGTGGAGGGAAGCTGGTTGTATATGCAACACTAATGGACATGACAAACTTTAGGGAAAGGTAAGGGCCGCACAGGAACAAAAAAAGTGGACTTCCAGTGGGAACAAGCACTTGGTGACTGGAATGTTGCTGAAACATTACATTTACATGACAGATAGTCCCCCAATTTAAATATTTTTCATGGTCCTAATGAGTCTTGCTCACAATTTGTGACAAGCTCTCAGGCCCCATTACATTAATCAGCAACACTGGGTTGCATTGAGCCCAATATATGTGTCATAGTCCTCAGGCCCCTAAATCTGATGTTATGGGGTGCGAGAGCCTTATTGTTGTAATATGAGCCCCATTATTTTAAGCTGCTTCTTGCAACACAGGAAATGAAACAGTTAATTCAGTCTTCAGAAAGTTATACTTGTAAACTATAAAAATACAGGAGAGGGAGGCAAGTAGCTAAAACATAGCTTTAATGAGAAAAATAAATAGGAAAATAAGCATGATAGGATTAGTATTATTGTTTTATGCAAGATCCAACAAATTACATACACCAGTGTATCCTCACCTCAACTACACATACCACAAGATTTCAGGCTCAACCACTGGCATTAAGTTTAATTTTTGCAAAGTCAGCCAGCTTGGTAGTAAACCTAATGAAATGATTGTGGTGATAAATTTGTCTTGCCCTGACTTGTCAGCCTCTAATAGACATGGCATTATGACAAGGGTTTGAGCTCTGCTAAGAATTATGCCACTTTCACGGCACAAATAGTGCTTGTGCCAAGCAAAAGAAAATCAATTTTCTTTGGAATTTTCTGCAGAGATAGGAAACTATAATTATAAGGAGGGATTTAAGATACTGGGACTGTTTCCACTGGAGCAGAGAAGGCTAACAGAAGATTTAATGAAAGTTTTTAAAATTATGAAAGGTGTTGATAGGGTGAATAGGGAACAAATATCTCTTTTGGATGGGGTGTCTGTGATTAGTAGTCATCAATTTAAAGTATTCACAGAGACTGGGAGAGAGATTGGGAATGCATTTATTTACACAGAGAGTGTCTTTGCCGCAGGAAATAATCAATGCAGGGACTGTGGCATATTTTAATGGAGAGGTGGATAAATATTTGAAGCTGAAAGAAATACAGAGCTGAGGGAGAGAGCAGGGTAGTTTTGCCTGCTATAGCAAAGGGATAGCAGACATGATGGGCCAAATGGCCACCATTTGTTCTACAAATGTCTGGATCTACATCTGCGTGTATTCTGTATTTGGATTCTATAGAAATATAGGCTGAATCTTAACTCCTAAAAATGGTTGGGTTGGTGTCAGGGCAGAGATAAAAGTTCAAAAAAATCTGAAATAGAACCCAATCTGCCTCACATCCGCCCACTTCTGGTTTTAACAGAGGCGGCATGAGGGGTGGGCAACTAATCTGCTTGTGGGAGGTGTGTTGGTCCTTTAAAAAAGGTTGACTGTCTTCACTTTAACAAATATTCCATTTTTAACTCATGTCAGCCAGATATTTAAGCCTCGGGAAACCCAGCAGGTGAAAGGACACAAAAGGGCTGAATCCATCAGGTAAGTGCCGTTACAGAACTGCTTGTGGGCCAGGAGGAGCAGGAATGTTTCCTCTCGGCCCAACAAGCTACCCAGTAAACCACCACTCTCCCACCTCTCCACGTTCTGAATGGTCCCCCAACCCCAACCATCAGCCCCTTCCCCTGACCACCATCAGACTCCCCGCTGTTCCCCCCCCCCCCCCCCCCCACTGCGATCTGGACTACCAACCACCCCGTCCCGTGATTGAATCCATTTGCATGAATGGGAACCTCCCCTCCCCTCCCCTCCCCTCCCCTCCCCCCACTCTGTGATCAGGACCCTCTCCCCCATTAGAACTACCTGCTGCCCTCGGTTGTGGTCTTGTGTTGCAGGCTTGCCCAAGTATCCGGCCTCTAACCTTGTCAATCAGGCTGCCTTTGGCAGGAAACCATTTGGGGGAAAAAAATCAATTGAGTCATGAAGTTTTTAAAGTGCAGGATGTTTGGGTAACCTGTTCGTCCTGGTTTTCTAAATGCACCTGAACAGATCTGATCTGCATCTTTAAAACAGGACTCTGTTTCCTTCCTGTGGGCACCCTGCTTGCCTGCTGAAAAGAACAGGTCAATGTGAGGACATGGTGAGATGGGAGTGGGATCGGTGGGGGAACTGACACCTGTTATTTTTACTGTACCTCCACCCGGTTTCCGTCAGGTGGGGACAGTTAAATCAGATCCATTGCAGCAGTTTGGTAGCATGAGGACACGATATCTGTCTGGATATTAGTCCAACGGCTAAAAGTTATTGTTGGCGATATTAACAAGTAATCACTTAAAACTTTTGTATGACATTTTTCGGTCTCTATTTTTTAATGGACATGTTAATCTATTTAAAATAAACTGATAAATGTTTCCATTCAAATGACAGACTGAGGAATGTCATCCAAACCTGTTAAATGCTCATCTGCTAATATTGCCACAAGTAATTTCTAGCATCAAATGTTTGATGTTTATTTTTCCTAGCAAGTCTTATCCATTTTTTTCCAGGTCGTTGGGAGCAGGTGTTAGGTAGAGTGTCTCATTGTGTAAGAAGAGGGAAAAATCTAGTTCAATTCACTCATATCAGACAATTGAATAGAAGTGCAGATGGCAGTCCAGAATGGCTGAGCTAGTTTCTGCATTCAGTAAAATAAAATTGGGACAAACGGCTAAAAAAAAAAATCAGCTTTTGCTCATGTTCAGTGATATTTTTTCTGAATGTGGCACAGGGCTTTTTGTGCTGAAAGGGTGAATGCATATCAATAGTCAAGGATGAGAAAAGCGAACATGCCAACCTAAAAAACCTGACCAACAGGTTCAAAACCTGAAACGGCAGAATGGCCCTGAACATATGACATGTGAAAATGGGGAGTTACCTGAGTTTTGTAAGTTAAATTGCAGGTGTGGCCAATATTTCTTCACTACATGGAAACAAACATAACTACATGAAATAAAAACAGAAAATGCTGGAAACACTCAGCAGGTCTGGCAGCATCTATGGAGAGAGAAACAGAGTTAACATTGCTGAATTTTATTCTCGCGATGGGGGTCCCAGCAGCATACAGAAGACCCTGCCTCAGCCCTCCATCGGATCCCCATTGAAATTCCACAACGGGCGGGCAATTAGCTACCCACCTTTGGAGACGCCGTCCCTTTAAGAGACGAGCTCCCGCCTCCAGATCTGCCAGCCAATCGAAAGGCTGGTGAGTCTGCAGTACCAGCAACGCCACTGGGAGCTGGGATACCAGTAGGTTTTACATAATAACATAATCGGCTGAATTTTACCGGCCCCTAGACGCCGCGGGTCATGGCGCGGGGGCCGGTAAAATGTTGCGGGGAGAGGCCCGCCAGCCGGTGGGGGCCTTTCATCTAAATATTCAAATGAACCTAAATTAGATGCTAATAAACTTACCTGTAGGCAGCGGACATCCCACGCCGATTTTACCGACTCTGAATGCAGCTCGTGCGCCTTCGGAACGCCGTACAAGGACACCCAGATCCCTCTTATTTCTTATGTTCTCATGTGTTAATTGTATATGAATTGTTTAACTATATGCAAGTACAGGGTGTTAATTGGGGTCTTATTTGAGCACGTGTAAGGAGACTCAGACTGGTTGAGGTTTGAGTCCTGCCGGTGCCAGGGTGAGGGACATCTCTAACTGGCTTGAAAGGATATTGGAGAGGGAGGGGGAGGATCCAGTTGTTGTGGTCCACGTTGGGACAAACAACATAGGCAAGACTAGGCAAGAGGACATGTTTGGGGATTATCAGGAACTAAGAACAAAATTAAAAAACATGTCCTCAGGGGTTATAATCTCTGGATTATTACCCGAACCACATGCAAATTGGCATAGGGATAAGAAAATTAGGGAAGCAAACACGGGGCTAAAGGAGTGGTGTGGGAAAGAGGGGTTCCATTTCATGGGGCACTGACATCAGTATTGGGACAGGAGGGAACTGTACCGTTGGGACAGGCTCCACCTGAACCAATCTGGGACCAGTGTCCTCGCGGAAAGGATAAATAGGGTGGTCAGAAGGACTTTAAACTAGTAAATGGGGGGGAGGGGGAGGGGGAGGCCTCAGGGGAAGTCAATACAGTTTCAAAAACAAATAACAGGGCAGAGAGTAAAGAAACAGTCAGGAACCCTACTTCAGGAACTGCAGGTAATGGCAAAACTGCAAGAAGTATTCTGGTTAAACCAGAAGAGAGAAATAATAAACAGACGAATAAAGCATCAGTGCTGAGGGACAGGTTAGGGGTACAGCCCAAATAAGAGTTCTATATACCATTGGTTGCGGGATGGTCGGGACTGGGAACTAAATATACCTGGTTATAAAGTTTACAGGAGGGACAGGGAAAATAGCAGAGGGGGTGGAGTAGCCTTACTGATTAGAAATAATATCACCTCATTGGTGAGGGAGGATATAATGAGGGGAAAGCATCCAGTGGAGACCTTAGGGGTGGAATTGAGGAACAGAAAAGGATCTAAAACTGTAATAGGTGTTCTGTATAGACCCCCTGGTAGCAGTTCTGAGGTGTTAGATTGTATAAATGCACAAATTAGGCAAGTGTGTAACAAAGGCAGAGTAGTATTAATGGGGGATTTTAACTTACACATAGATTGGGAGAGGCAGACTAGCACCTGTCAGAAAGGTAGTGAATTTTTGGAATGTGTCTGGGATAGTTTCCTACAGCAATATGTCCTAGATGTAACAAGGGGACAGGCAATATTAGATTTAATTATGAGTAATGAGCCAACTTTAATTAGTAGCCTAACTGTGCGTGAACATTTATCAAATAGTGATCACAACATGATCAAATTCAAGGTAGCATTTGAAAGTGATAAGCACAAATCAGTTAAGAGAATTTTAGACTTGGGTAAGGCTGACTTTAACGGGATGAGACAGAGACTGTCCATGGTAAACTGGGTAGATCTGTTAATGGGTCAAACGACTGAAGAACAGTGGAGAATATTTAAAGAAACATTTAACGAAATACAGAGCGAGTATACACCCCTGAGAGGAAAAAGCTCCACTTCACAGAAAAAACAGCCATGGACAACTAAAGAGATTAGGGATAGCATAAAACTAAAAGAAAGGGCTTACAAAAATGCAAAACGCAGCACAGATCCAGCCGAATGGGATAGATGCAAAGACCAGCAAAGGGTCACAAAGCAGCTTATAAAAGCTACTTAAAGGGATTGTGAAAGGAAACTTGCAAGGGACATCAAAATCAATAAGAAGAAATTTTATAGTTACATAAAGGGAAAGCGGGTGGTCAAGAGCAATGTAGGCCCACTAAAAACTGAAATTGGAGATATTGTCATTGATAATGGGGAAATGGCAGACATGTTGAACAATTACTTTGCCTCAGTATTTACAGTTGAAAAGGAGGAAAACTTGCCGGAAGCCCCGATAAAATTAATAGCCGATAGGGGACAGGGACTTAATACAATTAATGTAAGTAAAACATCAGTAACAAGGAAATTAATGGAACTAAAGAGTGAGAAATCCCCAGGACCTGACGGTTTCCATCCGAGGGTGTTAAAGGAAGTAGGGGAGCACATTGTAGATGCCCTAACTATCGTCTTGCAGAGTTGCCTAGATTCAGGAGTGATCCCTCTGGATTGGAAAGTTGCACGTGTCACTCCACTTTTTAAGAAGGGTGAAAGGGGGAACCAAGGAAATTACAGACCAATTAACCTGACATCTGTGGTGGGCAAGTTGTTGGAGTCTATAATCAAGGACAGGGTGACTGAACACCTAGAAAAATTTCAGTCAATCAGGGACAGCCAGCATGGATTCATGACGGGAAGGTCATGCCTGACAAATCTCATTGAATTTTTTGAAGAGGTAACTAAGGTAGTGGACAGGGGAGTGTCCATGGATGTTATTTATATGGACTTCCAGAAGGCATTTGATAAAGTCCCACATAAGAGACTGTTCACTAAAGTAGAAGCCCATGGAGTTGAGGGCAAATTATTGACATGGTTAGGAAGTTGGTTGAGTGGTAGGTGACAGAGAGTGGGGATAATGGGTAAGTACTCTGATTGGTAGGATGTGACTAGTCATGTCCCGCAGGGATCTGTGTTGGGGTCTCAATTATTCACATTATTCATTAACGACTTGGATGATGGCATAGTAAGTCATATATCCAAATTTGCTGATGATATAAAGTTAGGCGGCATTGTAGACAGTCTAGATGATAGCATAAAATTGCAAGGAGATATTGACAGACTAGGTAAATGGGCCAAACTGTGGCAGATGGATTTCAATGTGGCCAAGTGTGAGGTTATCCATTTTGGACCAAAAAGGATAGAGCAGGGTACTTTCTAAATGGGAAGAGGTTAAGTACAGTGTATGTCCAAAGAGACTTGGGGGTTCAGGTGAATAGATCTTTGAAATGCCACGAGCAAGTGCAGAAAATAATCAAAAAGACTAATTGGAATGCTAGCCTTTATATCTAGTGGATTGGAGTATAAAGACACAGAGGCTGCAGCTGTACAAAACCCTGGTTAGACCCCACTTGGAGTACTGTGAGCAGTTCTGGGTACCACACCTTAGGAAGGATATATTGGCCTTGGAGGGTGTGCAAAATAGGTTTACAAGAATGATACCTGGACTACAGGGGTTAAGTTACGAGGAGAGATTACACAAATTAGGCCTGTTTTTGCTAGAATTTAGAAGGATAAGGGGTGATCTATTTATTTATTTAGAGATACAGCACTGAAACAGGCCCTTCGGCCCACCGAGTCTGTGCCGACCAACAACCACCCATTTTATACTAATCCTACATGAACCCCATAATCCCTACCACCTACCTACACTAGGGGCAATTTACAATGGCCAATTTACCTATCAACCTGCAAATCTTTGGCTGTGGGAGGAAACCGGAGCACCCGGAGGAAACCCACGCAGTCACAGGGAGAACTTCTGATCGACGTCTTCAAGATATTAACAGGAAAAGACAGGCTAGATAAAGATAAACTATTTCCACTGGTTGGAGATTCTAAATCCAGGGGGCGTAGCCCCCAGCGATTTAACATCCGCAGCACTTAAAGCAGCCAGAAGTACCGCACAAAGAACAGCTAGGCGTTGCGCAAACGACTACAGGCAACACCTATGCAGTCATATTCAGCTGGCCTCAGACACCGGAAACATCAGAGGAATGTATGATGGCATGAAGAGAGCTCTTGGGCCAACCATCAAGAAGATCGCCCCCCTCAAATCTAAATCGGGGGACATAATCACTGACCAACGCAAACAGATGGACCGCTGGGTTGAGCACTACCTAGAACTGTACTCCAGGGAGAATGCTGTCACTGAGACTGCCCTCAATGCAGCCCAGCCTCTACCAGTCATGGATGAGCTGGACATACAGCCAACCAAATCGGAACTCAGTGATGCCATTGATTCTCTAGCCAGCGGAAAAGCCCCTGGGAAGGACAGCATTACCCCTGAAATAATCAAGAGTGCCAAGCCTGCTATACTCTCAGCACTACATGAACTGCTATGCCTGTGCTGGGACGAGGGAGCAGTATCCCAGGACATGCGCGATGCCATTATCATCACCCTCTATAAAAACAAAGGTGACCGCGGTGACTGCAACAACTACCGTGGAATCTCCCTGCTCAGCATAGTGGGGAAAGTCTTTGCTCGAGTCGCTCTGAACAGGCTCCAGAAGCTGGCCGAGCGCGTCTACCCTGAGGCACAGTGTGGCTTTCGTGCAGAGAGATCGACCATTGACATGCTGTTCTCCCTTCGTCAGATACAGGAGAAATGCCGTGAACAACAGATGCCCCTCTACATTGCTTTCATTGATCTCACCAAAGCCTTTGACCTCGTCAGCAGACGTGGTCTCTTCAGACTACTAGAAAAGATCGGATGTCCACCAAAGCTACTAAGTATCATCACCTCATTCCATGACAATATGAAAGGCACAATTCAACATGGTGGCTCCTCATCAGAGCCCTTTCCTATCCTGAGTGGTGTGAAACAGGGCTGTGTTCTCGCACCCACACTTTTTGGGATTTTCTTCTCCCTGCTGCTTTCACATGCGTTCAAATCCTCTGAAGAAGGAATTTTCCTCCACACAAGATCAGGGGGCAGGTTGTTCAACCTTGCCCGTCTAAGAGCGAAGTCCAAAGTACGGAAAGTCCTCATCAGAGAACTCCTCTTTGCTGACGATGCTGCTTTAACATCTCACACTGAAGAGTGCCTGCAGAATCTCATCGACAGGTTTGCGGCTGCCTGCAATGAATTTGGCCTAACCATCAGCCTCAAGAAAACGAACATCATGGGGCAGGACGTCAGAAATGCTCCATCCATCAATATTGGCGACCACGCTCTGGAAGTGGTTCAAGAGTTCACCTACCTAGGCTCAACTATCACCAGTAACCTGTCTCTAGATGCAGAAATCAACAAGCGCATGGGTAAGGCTTCCACTGCTATGTCCAGACTGGCCAAGAGAGTGTGGGAAAATGGCGCACTGACACGGAACACAAAAGTCCGAGTGTATCAGGCCTGTGTCCTCAGTACCTTGCTCTATGGCAGCGAGGCCTGGACAACGTATGCCAGCCAAGAGCGACGTCTCAATTCATTCCATCTTCGCTGCCTTCGGAGAATACTTGGCATCAGGTGGCAGGACTATATCTCCAACACAGAAGTCCTTGAAGCGGCCAACACCCCCAGCTTATACACACTACTGAGTCAGCGGCGCTTGAGATGGCTTGGCCATGTGAGCCGCATGGAAGATGGCAGGATCCCCAAAGACGCATTGTACAGCGAGCTCGCCACTGGTATCAGACCCACCGGCCGTCCATGTCTCCGCTATAAAGACGTCTGCAAACGCGACATGAAATCGTGTGACATTGATCACAAGTCGTGGGAGTCAGTTGCCAGCATTCGCCAGAGCTGGCGGGCAGCCATAAAGACAGGGCTAAATTGTGGCGAGTCGAAGAGACTTAGTAGTTGGCAGGAAAAAAGACAGAGGCGCAAGGGGAGAGCCAACTGTGCAACAGCCCCGACAAACAAATTTCTCTGCAGCACCTGTGGAAGAGCCTGTCACTCCAGAATTGGCCTTTATAGCCACTCCAGGCGCTGCTTCACAAACCACTGACCACCTCCAGGCGCGTATCCATTGTCTCTCGAGATAAGGAGGCCCAAAAGAAAGAAAAGAAAGAGTCTAAAAATTAGGGCCAGACCGTTCAGGAGAGATGTTAGGAAGCACGTCTTCACGCAAAGGTTGGTAGAGGTTTGGAGCTCTCTCCCACAAACAGCAGTTGAAGCTAGAACAGTTGTTAATTTTAAATCTGAGATAGATAGATTCTTGTTAAGCAAAGATATTAAGGGATATGGGCCAAAGGCAGGTATATGGAGTTAGGCCGTGGATCAGCCATGATCTCATTGAATGGTGGGACAGACTCAAGGGGCTGAATGACCTACTCCTGTTTCTATGTTTCTATGAGTAAGGAGGTACAAGTTTGTAATTCTTTTACTCTGTAAAATAAATGTAATACTGAGTTAACACATGAGAATATTAAAATTGGAGCAGGAGTAGGCTATTCAGCCCCTCGAACCTACTTTGCCATTCAGTAAGATCATGGTTATTCTGATTGTGGACCTAACTCCACTTTCCTGCCTGCCCCCCATAACCCTAGACTCCTTTGTAGATCAAAAATCTAACTCAGCCTTGAATATATTCAATGACCCAGCCTGCACTGCTCTCTGAGATAGAGAATCCCAAAGATTAATAACCCTCTGAGAGAAGAAATTCCTCCTCATCTCCATCTTAAAAGGGAGACCCCTTATTTTGAAACTGTGTCCCCTAGTTCTAGGTTCCCACACAAGGGGAAACATCCTCTCAGCATCTACACTGTCAAGCCCTCTCAGAATCTTACATGTTTCAATAAGATCATCTCTCATTCTGCTAAATTCCAATGAGTATAGGCCCAACCTGCTCAACCTTTCCTCATAAAGTAATTCCTTCATCCCAGGAATCAACTTCGTGAACGTTCTCTGAACTGCTTCCAATGCTTAAGGAGACCAAAACTGTACACAGTACTCTGGATGTGGTCTCACCAATGCCCTGTACGGTTGTAGCAAGACATCCCCACATTTATACTCCATCCCCCTTACAATAAATGCCAACATTCCATTTGCCTCCCTAATTACTTGCTGTCCCTGCATGCTAGCTTTCTGTGATTCATGTACAAGGACACCCAGATCCCTCTGTACTGCAGAATTCTGCAGTCTCTTTCCATGTAAATAATATTCTGCTTTTCTATTCTTCCTGCCAAAGTAGAGAAATTCACATTTTCCCACATTCTACTCCATCTGCCAAATTTTTGCCCACTCACTTAACCTATCTATATTTTTGCAGACTCTTGTGTCCTCCTCACAGCTTGCTTTCTTACCTATCCTCGTATCATCTGCAAATTTACCTACAATACACTTAGTCCCTTTATCCAAGTCATTAATATAGATCGTAAATAGTTGAGGCCCCAGCACTAATCTCTGTGGCGCTCCACTAGTTACAGTTTGCCATCCTGAAAATGCCCCATTTTTCGTGACTCTCTGTTGCCTGTTATATTACCCCCAACACTATGAGCTCTTATCTTGTGTAATAATCTTTCATGTGGCAATTTATCAAATACATTTTGAAAATCCAAATATACTACATCTACTGGTTCCCCTTTATCCACCCTGTTCATTACATCCTCAAAGAACGGTAATAAATTTGTTAAACATTTTCCTTTCATAAAACATTGTTGATTCTGCACTATGATTTTCTAAATGTCCTGCTACTACTTCCTGAATAATGGATTCCAGCATTTTCCCTATAACAGATGTTAGGCTAACTGGCCTATAGTTTCCTACTTTCTGTCACCACCGCTCCTTTCTTGAATAACGGTGTTATATTAGCAGTTTTCCAATCTGCTGGGACCTTTCCAGAATTTAGGGAATTTTGGAAAATTATAATCAATGCATCCATTATCTCTGCAGGCACTTCTTTTAAGATCCTAGGATGCAGGCCTTTCGGTCCAGGGGTCCCTCCGTCATCCATTAAGCACATCCGTTCAGTCCACAAGCATGACCCCTGAGCTTCCTGTCACCTGTCATTGCAAATCTCTGCCTTGTCCCCACTCTGACCTTTCTGTCCTTGGCCTGTTAACAGTGTTCCAATGAAGCTCAACGCAGGCTCGAGGAACAGCACCTCATATTTTGACTGGGCACTTTACAGCCTGCTGGACTGAGTTCAATAATTTTAGATCATAAACTCTGACCCCATTTTGTTTTGTGTTTTTTTTTTGCTGGTCCAGTTTTTTTCTCTTGTTTCTTTCATAATCCCTTTACTTTGCGTTCAGATGACCCACTATCCTGCCATTCACACCTCATCTAGACATATCTTTTGTTTTTTACTTGTCCCATTACCACTCCTTTTGGCTTTGTACCATCAAACCTTCTGTCATTTAATCTCTCCTGTCTTCCACCCTATCACAGACCTTCCCTTTTGTTCTTCTGCCCACCCTCCCCCCCTTTCACTTGCTCGAAACCCGTTATATTTCTAACTTTTCTTAGTTCTGATGAAAGGTCACAAACCTTAAACATTGGGCTAAATTTTATGGGCCTCCTAGGGACAGGAAGGAGAGGGGGTGGGGGGGGGGGGGGCGCGGATGTCCCATAAAATTGCATGGGAAGGCGGAGGGGGGGTGGAGTGCCCATTACCTTCCCGATGTCTTCAAATTTAGTCCAGGGCAGGCAAAGCCGACAATGGCCTTCCCACCTCAGGCCAATTGAGGTCTTTGTGGCCATTTATGGCCACTTAAGGGCCTCTTCATACCGCCACCTCAATTTTGTTGAAGGCGGAGGGACCTGCCACCATGGGGAGATACTACCAGGTAAAGCCCGGTGGCCTCCTAGCGGGGTCAGGGACAGATCCCTCCTTTGGGGACAATCCAGGCTCCCGGAGGGTCCCCAGTTGTGATGGGCACTCCCAACCTCACTAACACCTTCCCCAACCTGTCATGAGGTCTGCTTGAATGCCCTCAGTAATCCGACCCCACTGATCTGTCCCGAGGTCTTCATTAATCTTCTGCTGTGCAGTGGCCAGCACTCTCAGTGGTGCTGCCAGCCTTCCAATTGGCCAGCAGTTCTGGCGGCGGGAGCTCATCCCTTAAAGGGACACGTCCCCGACAGCGGGAAGATCTCCCACCGCTTTCTGGCCCGCTACTGGGACCCCTGTCACCGGAAGAAAATCTGGCCTGTTAACTCTGTTTCTCCACAGCTGCTGCCAGACCTGCTGAGTTTTTCCAGCATTATCTTTTTTTTAATTTCAGATTCCCAGCAACCACAGTATTTTGCTTTTGTATTATAACTACATGAAAGCCTGAAGGGGAAATACAAATGTCAGAGGCACAAAATTGTTAGTTGATTTCTAGGGAGCATGTGGGGGAATGCTGACTCAGAAAATTGAATTTTTACATTAAAAATCATGGATTTCGGTTAACTTTAAACAGTTTTTCTGCATCCTTTTAATCTACAAAAAGGAAAACCAAAGTTGCATTTGTATTTTGAATGAATCAAGTGCACCTGTACGGCCCAAAAAGTTATTTTAATGCATCCACCTCTCCACCCTTTCTCTCAGACACTTGCTCCTCCTCTAAATGCTCTTCTCCCTATTCCCTGAATCAATTCAACCTGCCTCCCCACTCCATTTCAACCTGGTACTCTTCACCTCCTCCAATGCATTTCAAGCTGGTACATTTCTGCCAGACCCCACCTTTTCTAGCTGGCACAGTTCTCCTTGCTCCACCCCACCAAGTAGGTCCTCTCATCCTGTCCAGTTCAAGTTCACACACTCTTGCCCCCAGCAACTCCATCCCATCAGTTCAAGCTGGTACTCTTCCACCACTTTCATTAATGCTACATTCTTCTCTCACTCCCCACCAGTAATGCTGGCATTCTCCCTCCCTACTCTCTCTCGGATACACTGGCGCTGCTTCTTCACCTATGCTAAAGCATGCTCTCAGTTCCTCCCCTCTCCTTCCTCCCAAAGCATCACTCTCAGCTCCTGCCCCCTTTGCTTTCCCCTTTATTCCCCGACCTCTCTCCCCACTGGCTCATCCAGGATTTGCTCTATAAAAGACAGATCTTGCACTTAGATAGCGCCTTTCACAACCTGAGGATAGACCTTCACAAACTGGGCACATGGATCAATCCCTGCAACAGAACGGGTAGGCCCAAGGCCCACCTGATATTGGGCCTCAGGCTTCATTTACAGCAGGACCAACAAGCTGCAGACACCTGAAGGGTGTGTCCTGATAGCTCACCAGCAAAGGCCATTTGAATTTTGGGCTGCTGCACTGCTGGCAGAGGCCCTCAGATAAGTCTTACAATCTGGAGGCTGACTGGGAGAAGGAGGGGAAACTGGGACAAGGATTAAAGGAGCATTTGGGAGCAGGGTTGCAGCAGTGATTGGGAGCAGGGGGACAAGTGGTCAACGTTGACCCATGGTTTTGATGTGGAATGAGGAGGAGCACTCCACATTCAAGCAAGTTCTTTTTTAAACTTACCATTTTTCTGGTGGCTTGCAATGATCCCTCTAAGGACAGCTGGTTAGGCCGCGTGTAGACCTGTTTTTTTCTGAATGCAGCCAGGTTGGCACTAACTGCATTGAGGGAAAGCCAATTTAGGAAAGGTGGTATCAAATGGGAATTTAATAAGGATCCTAACAGCCAATTCAGGCACGCACCTAGGACACCTCTTTTGATGCCTTAAATAACATGGCAGGTGCCACTCTGGCTCAGATGCCCCACCCACCATATTGGTCCCTTTGGCATCCATTTTATGCGTGTAAAACAGCACACCATCATCGAATTTCTAGGTCTG
Organism: Heterodontus francisci; assembly: GCF_036365525.1. Classification (NCBI taxonomy): domain Eukaryota; kingdom Metazoa; phylum Chordata; class Chondrichthyes; order Heterodontiformes; family Heterodontidae; genus Heterodontus; species Heterodontus francisci. The sequence continues at coordinate 40,341,098 of NC_090401.1, read as the reverse complement.
TGTTCTTGCTACTGATTAACAGCTGCCTTTTGGAAAATGCACAAAAGTGAACATCAGGTGACACTGAAGTCAGGCTCAGCTATTGTTGCAACCCAGAATCAAACAGCCTACTGACACTTGGGGGCGCAGGAATTTTAACCTAAATAAACAGGTAGGGTTGGGTCAGATGGAGGGTTAAAATCTGAGAAATCTGTTTACTGAACCAACCCTGCCTCCAACTTACCCATTTCCAGCTTTAACTGAGGTCGGAAGGTGGGTGGGTGACCAGCTTGTTCCAAGGAAGTGGCTTGGAACTTTAAATATGTGAATGAGGCTGCGAACCACCTTCAGCTTTTCAACCTTAACAGCTGTCAGCTGGAATAAAAACAGAAAGTGCTGGAAATACTCAGCAGATCAGGTAGCATCTGAGGAGAGAGCAGAGTTAACGTTTCTGCTCTGATGAAAGGTCACAGACCTGAAACGTTAACTCTGCTTCTCTCTCCACAGATGCTGCCAGACCTGCTGAGTATTTCCAGCACTTTCTGTTTTTATTTCAGATTTCCAGCATCTGCAGTATTTTGCTTTTATTTTAGCAGTGAGGTGGGTTTCCTGATGTCAGGAATCCCAGCAGCTTCCTCAAGGTGAGGACTTGGTGCCTTCACAGCTACCTCCTGGATCCAGATGTCTGCCTGATTGGGGCTGCCCCCAACTACCTATCCCTGAGGCCTTTGATCCCACCACAACACTTCTAATTTCACTCCACCCACCCCCCAACAAGGCTTCTGATTCCAGCCTCCCAAGGCCTCTGATCTACTTCCCACATATCTTATTCCCTCACCGAGGTCGCTGATTCCAGCAACCCCACCCCCACAGTACAATTCCTCCCTCCCAGAGACCCGCTGATTCCTGCCTAAGGCCTGCGAGGCCCCCACCACAAGGCCCTACCATCCCCACCCCACAGGATTGACAGCCCACCCAATCAAGCCCTCCCTCGATCAACATTGATCTCCCCTCCAACAGATCCCCCCAATTTACGCCCATTCCGATTCACTCTCTTCTTCCCCTCCTCCAATCGACCACCCCACCAGTGGATCCCCCCCCTCGCCTCCCCTCCCTCTCCTATCCCCAATCAATGACCCCACCCCACCCCTTTCCTGACGTGGATTTATCTGCTGTTGCAACCTTCACTGATCGGCTCCTTGTCCAACTGGAAGCCCAGCCTGTCAGTCAGGCTGGCCGTCGGATGGGGAACCGGTTGGAGACATCAGCACACATTGGGGAATTGCGGGTTCTCCAGGCCTTAGTGATCAATGCACTCCCTGCAGCTCAGTAAGTAAAAACTCTTCCCACCCTCAGCGTCAGCATGCACACATTGCACACATGACAAATGGTCATGCGGTTGAGTGACTGAAGGGCTGTTGGCACCCATGGAAATGTACCCCAGCAAAAGTTGTACTTTCAGTAAAATACGGTGGAAAATTAAAGGGCAGTTCCCCATTTCTGATACCCTTCCCTTTGATTAGCATAAGAATTTGAAAGAGAGGGGCAACCTTGATTGAGAACTGGAACCAGGCCAATTGCTCACTGGATGGATGGAGCAGAATGCGGAGGGATCTGGAGAGTGGACAAAAAGAAATAAACAATATGAGAAAAGAATGCTGAATATGCTTTGAAATATTTGTAAAGCAAGTTTGTAATGTATGAGACAAAGATTAAGCAGTTGTAAAACAAATTATAAGTTGTTCGTACCCTTAGAGAATTTAAAGTCTCTTTTGAACATTGACCTTTGTGTTTGTAATTTATTGTACAATTTCATGTAAAAATTCAGAAAAATCACATCCTATGAAGTATGCTCACAATGGCATCTGCCAAGCAAATTTCAAAAGCACACTCTTATCATCCTGTCCAAATGTGTTGCCAATCCCTGGCACAATTCCAGTTTTCACTCTTCAATTGATCTTGCTCCTCTTTCATCCTATTATAATTTGCCAGAGATGACTAGGTCTGACATCTTTTGGCGAGAGCTGGGAGATGATAAATTCACAGCATCTGTCTGAAGGAGCCCCTGTAGATGTCCCAGTGATAACTGAACTCTGCTCAGTTCAACTATTCCAGCACCTTTCAGTTGCTGTCTTATAAAGCTGATGTTGTTACTTTGGGAACTAAAATACCTTTGTCCTTTCCCTCTATTTCACTACAAATGGCAAACAGATACAATCTTATTCCCTGATTGCAGCCATTTACGTTGCTTCCCTAGGGGTTGTGCCAATTGTGAAAAATAGGTAGAGCCCTCCCCTCACTACCACCCCAAAATATATTTAATCTTACATTTTTGTCCTTTCTCACGGCTAACTGTGGGGGAGGCTGGAAGGGGAACCCAATTACTAATGGTCTAGTGGAGAGAATGGGTCTGATTAACCTGTGTTGTTGACATGATCACTAGGTGGAGAAAGATGGCCACATTTGTTCCCTGATATTTTCTCCAGGGCATATAAGTCATGGGGATGTTGTGTGTTTTGTCTCCTTTTGAGGGGCACTTGTACCCCAGCAGGCTAGGAAACCAACAGGGGAATAAGATTTCCTCTTTCATTTGTAGCATATATAAAGAGAAAAAGCATTTACAGTTTTTCTTTAAATAACAAACAGAGGAACTTTTCCTCCAGGATTGGAAATGAAAGTGCTCGAGTTGATGGCTGTTGCTCAATTTGAAGAAAAGTTATATCCCAGAGTCAGTGCTGGGGCAACTTTTGTTCTTGATTATATACAGATGATTTGGAGTCGGGCATTGGGAGCATAATACCAAAATTTTCTTTAGGTACAAAAGAAAGGGTTTGGGAAATGGTGAGGACAACTGTAAAAGACTTGGGAGCACAGACATGTTGGAAGAATGGACAGAGGGATAACAGATGCAATTCAATATGGAGAAGTGTGAGGTGATACAATCTGGTCAGAAAAAAAGGAATAAGGGTATAAACTTAGTGGAAAGCTCCTGAAGGGTGTAGATAAACAGAGAGCCAAACATAATTCTTTAAGTATGCGAGTGCACACAAATAAACCCAACTGCATTTTGGGTTTTATTAATAGGGACATAGAGAATAAAAACAAATAAATTATAATACATTTTGCAAAGCAGGAAGGGTTAGATTCATTTTGGATTATTTTAGGTAAGAGCTGGCACAGACAAAATGGGTCAAATGGTCTCCTGCACTATAAAGCATCTATAATTTTACATCATCTAAGTTTCAGATTTACAAATTTGAAAACTGCATGACCTCCAAAACAAAATCTCAAGCAACCCTACATTCCTATTGTCAGAAATCTATTTTCTGATTCTCACTGGAGTAATTTTAAAGTGTGATGAAAAAGTCTTCTTGAAGTAATCAAACACCCACTAAGATAACCAGCCGGCATTCTGTTCCATTGGGTATTGGCAATTTTTGCAGTCTGTTGCTACTGTTAACCTTTTGCTGTACTTTCAATTGTCCCATCATATATTGAGCCTTTGTGAAGCATTTTGCATATGTGCCAAAATTGCTATTCTATTAAACAAAAATACTACAGATGCTGTAACAAAAACAAAAAATACTGGAAACACTCAGCAAATCATTAGGCATGTTTGGAGAGAAGAAATCAATTGATATTTCAGGTGTGGACCCTTTATCTGCCTCTTTCTCCCAGATTAAGATTAACAATATCAACAAAATCAGGTGGAAGCAAAACTCTGAAAGCTGTCTCCAGGTGCCAGCAGATACCTGATGTAACAGAGAGGACAAGTGATCAACGGGCCCTATTACATGAGAGGTTGGAGCTATAAGCAGCTATGTGCTAGAAAGGCTTGTGAGGAGAGTTTTAAACACAGGTTTAGGTGGATTAGTTAGAAAGCCATTGAACCACTGTGCATCATGCATGATGAGGGTGAATGGTGAAAGGGGGTCCAAGTTACCAAAATAAAAAGAAGGCAGCAATTCTCTTCACCTGCCTGCCTTTGCCAAGTCATAGAACTCGTAGGATTTATAAAAAAACTCTTTTTTACTCTTTAGGGTAATCAGAGGTGAGATTGACCAAGGTTTTAAACCTTTCCTTAACTAATTGGTTTAACTAAGATTAAAATACAAGTTGTACAGCTGGAGATTCATACAACTTTGAAGTAAGTAGTACATCTTGAAACTCAGAATGGCTAATTCTTCTGCTTCAGCAGACTGAGAGTTTGTTATCCATTGGCATTCTGTGTGGCGTGCTTCTGCTTGGTCTTGTGGACCATCTCTTCTTTCACTTTAGAATGGCTCTTCTTATAAACTCTTGCTGGCAAAAACTGGCTTTTCAGTATCTTTCCATTCTCCCTTTTCCATGGTTACATAGACTGATATTACCAAACATCACCTGGTGTTTACAATAGTTTCTCACAGTCTCTCAAGGCCTCCTTGTCCATCGCCCACCTAAATGGATTGTTTGCTGCATGTCCATCATCTTTCATAGATGGAAGGATGCCAACCATCTCTAGCCTTCCGCACATTTTGCACAACACTTTTTCAAATTTGGTCAATCTCCCCAGCATGCCCTCCTAAGCAGTCAGTTTAACAGTTCTATTAACCAAACTCAGCTCCTTTAGCAAGTAATTAATCCAAGGTTCTAGTCAATCCTTTAGTTTCCTTAAAATTATTGAAATGTCCAAAAATCCTTCAAACTGTTTCCACTGCTGATCTGCTATCCTAGGGATGAGAGAAGTGCCACATGCTCAACCACTTTTACCCATTTTCTCCCACAAGACCCTCACAGTCTTTCCCTGCACATCCTTATTTGTTCAAAGTTGGCATCAAAAAAACGATGAGGTTTAGCCTTTCTAGTGCCAGGGAATAGGCTGTTGCTACTGTTTCATAAACTGATGAAGATACCATGGAATAATTGGGCAACCGGGAAACCTCTGGCTGTTCTGAAAATATTCCTAAAGAAGCACAAAAATATGCTTTGTTTAGAATTCACAGCACACAAAACACTGAGGAAAAATCGCTTGCCTACTGGCAGTCAAGAAAGCTGCTGCTATTTAAATTGGCCGCAGGTTTTCAAATCCTTCAGCAACAAGCTTTCTCCCACCCCCACCACAACACACCCCCTCCCCACCCCCATCCAGCATTTTAAATGGGATTTCCACTCCTGGCCTGCCACACAATATCCTAATTATCTGCCTTCCAGAAGAATCACCAGCCACTACTGTTCCAAACTTTTCACAGCACGGAGGAAACTCAGGGCCACAAGGGTATTTTTTAAAACCCCAAATGGGGTAGTTTGGATCAGGTGGGAAATTAAAATGTTAAAATTAGAGAAAGAAATCCAACCCACCTTGAAGTAACCCCCCCCCCCCCCCCCCACCGCAACCACTAATGGAGGCAGGACAAGGGGCAATGACCATTCCGCTCCCATGAGGTGGGTCAGTCATTGAAACCTATTAAGGAGGCTGTGTGAACAGGCTTTCCACAGTCATCTGAGTTTCCCAGGTCTTGAGAGACCTGGAAACCTGGCAGATAAAGAGAAGTGAGGACTGGATTCATCAAGTAAGTGCCTTTACAACACTGCTTGTGGGCCAGGAGGAGAAGGTGTGTTTCCTCTAGGCCCAACAGGCTAACCTGGAAACCTCCCACCACCTCCATGATCTCCCTCTGAATACCTGCATCATCTACCCCTGATCTCCATCTCACACCAACCCCCTTCCCATCTCTGCCTGACACCCCCACCCCATGACCACACTTGACATTCCCAACCACGATCTACCCCACCACAACTCTCCCCCCGCCCTCCCCCCACCATCTCTACCCCCAACAATCACAAAACCTGCTGCTCCTGAGCTGCAGCCTGGTGCTGCAGGATTTCGCTGTCCGACAGGGAGCCAAGCCTGTTAATCAGGTTGGCTTCCAGGTGGGGAATCTGTTTCTAAAAAGTACATGGACTCCATGGAGTTAAAAGACCATGGTGCTCAGGGAAAATTGGACTTCCAGGATTTCCCAACAATGACTCTTCCTCCCCCCACTCTGAAACCCCGTCCCAGTAAATATTGATCTCTGGTTGAGGATCAAGCTCACGACTGCTTAAATTAGCAGACCCCTCCCTATCATTAAACAAACATTTGAGCAGTTATGCATCTCTTCCATTAATTATATTCTTATGATGGCAGTCCTAAATTGATTAATAGTTTCACACATACCACATTGTTAAGACTGATTTCTCCACAAGAAACATTAATACACCAAGATTCGTCTTTGTCTATGTTCTGTTCAGGTTTGAATTCGTGGAACAAACAATGAATGATAATTTGAGGTGGGTACAGCAAAAAGATTAGAAATATTCAAGTAAGCAAAGATGGACAAAGCAAAACAGTGCTGAACATTGTTCAGCTCTGTGAGTAAATTTAGAATCCACTTGCCAAGAGCCTCTTTAAATTTATTTCTTACTTTTGGATGCAATGACAGCTCAAGGATAAAGAACAACATGATTTATACTGCAGTGACGCAGTAAGATGGCAAATGCCATTAAACTGTGATATTCATGATTAAATACCCATTGGTAACTCAGCAGCTCAAAGGTATTTGTGAAAAAGATCAATTACTTGCTTTCCATTTTTATTTGCAGTGCAGATTTCCTTCAGACTATATTTTTAGACAGTGTAGTTGGCTCATTGAATTGGTGATCCATTGCATTAGACCCCTCATCAGGAGGCTTAAGAATATATCTACATAAATATATTGATTTGTATCAATCAAAAACTTTCCCATTTATCTCTAAGAAACCTATACACTGTATATTTTTTATTCATTCATGGGATGTGAGTTTTGCTGGCAATGCCAGCATTTGTTACACATCCCTAATAGCCCTTGGGAAGGTGGCGGTGAGCTGCCTTCTTAAACTGCTACAGTCCATGTAGTGTAGGTACACTCACAGTGCTGTTCAGGACAGAGTTCCAGAATTTTGACCCAGCAACAGTGAAGGAATGGTAATAAAGTTCCAAGTCAGGATGGTGTGTGGCTTGGTGGGGAACTTGCAGGTGGTGGTGTTCCCATCCAACTGCTCGGTTTGGAAGGTGCTGTTGAAGGAGGCTTGGTGAGTTGTTGCAGTGCATCTTGTAGATGGTACACACTGCTGCCACTATGCGCTGATGGTGAAGGGAGTGATTGTTTTTAGGTGGTGGATAGAGTGCCGATCAAATGGGCTGCTTTATTCTGGATGGTGTTGAGCTTCTTCAGTGTTGTTGGAGCTGCAGTAATCCACACAAGTGGAGAGTAGATGGTGGACAGGCTTTGGGGAGTCAGGAGGTGGGTTACTCGCTGCAGACTTCCCAGCTTCTGACCTGCTCTTGTAGCCACAGTATTTATATGGCAGGCCCAGTTAAGTTTCTGGTCAATGGTGACCCCAGGATGTTGGTGGTGGGGGACTCAGCGATGGTAATGCAGTTGAATGTCAATGGTAGTTGTGTGGTGCGAATGTTACTTGCCACTTATCAGCCTAAGCCTGAATGTTGTCCAGATCTTGCTGTATGCAGACATAGACTTCTATAGTATCTGAGGTGTTGTGAATGCTTCTGAACACTGTGCAATCATCAGCAAACTTCCTCACTTCTGACCTTATGATGGAGAGAAGATCATTGATGAAGCAGATGAAGACGGTTGGGCCTAGGATATATAATAATAAAAAGTTTAAAATGATTATTTTTGCAATCCACATATAAGTGATTCATACTGAACCAGGAAACATCTCTAATCCTGTCCTTTGCTTTGCTCAATTTAGTTAAGAATACATCATTTATTATTCACTTACTTTTTTAATATATCATAACATATTATTTGAGACCCAAATAATTATATGGTAGGATGTATTTTATAGTTAATGCCCCAGTTATTGATATAGGTTGCTGCTATTCATCCCTATCAGAGTCAATTTATTCAAAGAATATGTTCAAAATTCTTTCCAAAGAAAAAGGACAGCAAACAGATTTATCTAAAATAAAAGCATGAATGGTTTAGCCCAAAGGCTGCACCAGGAAATAAAACAGGCTTCACCCTAACACACGAGATACAGTTATTGCATTTAACTGAATCAGTTTATGGCAGCACTCTTGCATCTCAGTTAGAAGATTAGATTTAGATTAGATTAGAGATACAGCACTGAAACAGGCCCTTCGGCCCACCGAGTCTGTGCCGAACATCAACCACCCAATTATACTAATCCTACACTAATCCCATATTCCCAACAAACATCCCCACCTGTCCCTATATTTCCCTACCACCTACCTATACTGGTGACAATTTATAATGGCCAATTTACCTATCAACCTGCAAGTCTTTTGGCTTGTGGGAGGAAACGGGAGCACCCGGAGAAAACCCACGCAGACACAGGGAGAACTTGCAAACTCCACACAGGCAGTACCCGGAATCGAACCCAGGTCCCTGGAGCTGTGAGGCTGCGGTGCTAACCACTGCGCCACTGTGCCGCCCTAAGACTGTGGGTTCAAGCTCAACATCAGGGCCTGATACATAATCTAGACTATGGGAGAGCTACATTGATAGAGGTGCATACTTTCAGATTAGACAATGAACAGAAGTCCCATCTATCCTGAATATTAAAGACTACAAGGCACTATTCAAACAACGCCGAGTTTCTTGGTCAACGTACCTCCCAGATTAACTGGACACTCATCTCATTGTGGGCTTGTAGGATCTTAGTATGGACAATTACCTGCTGTGTTTGCTGACTTAATAACAATCACTGCATTTCAAAGTAATGCATTAGGGGTTCATTTGAAAATCAGCAGTGGCGTAAAGCTGGAGATATTGGATCAGTCGCCATTATACACTCCATCCCACAGTGGAAAGGAAAATTACACAGGGTGTTTAATGTAGCTCATACAGCACCACCAGTTTTACATTCCTGCAGAAGCTGACAGTTACCCCCATTCTGTGTGAAGCATTGAGACATTTTTGAGAAATGTAATAGGGTGGGATAGAAATGTAAATCTTTTTCTATTGCTTGTGATTTAATCATCGGTCTGTTCCCTATTCCAGTATGGAAGATACTCAGTTAGACACTAACCCCTCACTGAAAGTATTAATACAATTGTATTTTGTTATAGGTTAGCTCTCTCCATCTGTATTACTCTAATATATAACTCAGGCATTCTTGTTTCAGTACCGACCCAGACTGATTCAACATTGTAGGCTCCCGGAAAATGATCCGGATGTGATCTTTCATATCACTGCACTCAGCTTTCTTTTCCCTATTCCGGCACATAGACTTTTTTTTTATTCATTCATGGGATGTAGCCGTCACTGGCCAGGCCAGCATTTATTGCCCATCCCTAATTGCCCTTGAGAAGGTGGTGGTGAGCTGCCTTCTTGAACCTCTGCAGTTCATTTGGTGTAGGTATACCCACAGTGCTGTTAGGAAGGGAGTTCCAGGATTTTGGCCCAGCGACAGTGAAGGAACGGCCATATAGTTCCAAATCAGGACGGTGTGTGACTTGGAGGGGATTTTGCAGTTGGTGGTGTTCCCATTCATTCGCTGCCCTTGTCCTTCTAGTTGGTAGAGGTCGCGGGTTTGGAAGGTGCTGTCTAAGGAGTCTTGGTGCGTTGCTGCAGTGCATCTTGTAGATGGTACACACTGCTGCCACTGTACGTCGGTGGTGGAGGGAGTGAATGTTTATAGATGGGGTGCCAATCAAGCGGGCTGCTTTGTCCTGGATGGTGTCGAGCTTCTTGAGTGTTGTTGGAGCTGCACCCATCCAGGCAAGTGGACAGTATTCCATCACACTCCTGACTTGTGCCTTGTAGAAGGTGGACAGGCTTTGGGACGTCAGGAGGTGAGTTACTCGCCTCAGGATTCCTAGCCTCTAACCTGCTCTTGTAGCCACGGTATTTATATGGCTACTCCAGTTCAGTTTCTGGTCAATGGTAGCCCCTAGGATGTTGATAGTGGGGGGATTCAGCGATGGTAATGCCGTTGAATGTCGAGGGGAGATGGTTAGATTCTCTCTTGTTGGAGATGGCCGTTGCCTGGCACTTGTGTGGCCCGAATGTTACTTGCCACTTATCAGCCAAAGCCTGGATATTGCCCAGGTCTTGCTGAATTTCTACACAGACTGCTTCAGTATCTGAGGAGTCAGGAATGGTGCTGAACATTGTGCAATCATCAGCGAACATCCCCACTTCTGACCTTATAATTGAAGGAAGGTCATTGATGAAGCAGCTGAAGATGGTTGGGCCTAGGACACTACCCTGAGGAACTCCTGCAGTGATGTCCTGGAGCTCAGATGATTGACCTCCAACAACCACAACCATCTTCATTTGCTCTTGGTATGACTCCAGCCAGCGGAGGGTTTTCCCCCTGATTCCCATTGACCTCAGTGTTCCTAGGGCTCCTTGATGCCATACTCGGTCAAATGCTGCCTTGATGTCAAGGACAGTCACTCTCACCTCTCCTCTTGAGTTCAACTCTTTTGTCCATGTTTGAACCAAGGCTGTAATGAGGTCAGGAGCTGAGTGGCCCTGGCGGAACCCAAACTGAGGGTCACTGAACAGGTTATTGCTAAGCAAGTGCCGCTTGATGGCACTGTTGATGACACCTTCCATCACTTTACTGATGATTGAGAGTAGGCTGATGGGGCGGTAATTGGCCGGGTTGGACTTGTCCTGCTTTTTGTGTACAGGACATACCTGGGCAATTTTCCACATTGCAGGGTAGATGCCAGTGTTATAGCTGTACTGGAACAGCTTGGCTAGGGCGCGGCAAGTTCTGGAGCACAGGTCTTCAGTACTATTGCGGAATATTGTCAGGGCCATAGCTTTTGCAGTATCCAGTGTCTTCAGTCATTTCTTGATATCACGCGAAGTGAATCAAATTGGCTGAAGTCTGGCATCTGTGATGTGCCGGGCTCCCCCATCATTGAGGATGGGGATATTTATGGAGCCACCTCCTCCAATTAGTTGTTTAATTGTCCACCACCATTCATGGCTGGATGTGGCAGGACTGCAGAGCTTAGATCTGATCAGTTGGTTATGGGATTGCTTAGCTCTGTCTATCGCATGCTGCTTACGCAGTTTGGCACGCAGATAGTCCTATGTTGTAGCTTCACCAGGTTGACACCTCATTTTGAGGTATGCCTGGTGCTGCTCCTGGCATGCCTTCCTGCACTCTTCATTGAACCAGGGTTGGTCTCCTGGCTTGATGGTAAGGGTGGAGTGGGGGAAAAGCCGGGCCATGAGGTTACAGATTGTGGCTGAGTACAATTCTACTGCTGCTGATGGCCCACAGCGCCTCATGAATGCCCAGTTTTGCATTGCTAGATCTGTTCGAAATCTATCCCATTTAGCATGGTGAATGGTATCCTCAATGTGAAGGTGGGACTTCGTCTCCACAAGGACTGTGCCGTGGTCACTCCTACCAATACAGTCATGGACAGAAGCATTGCGGCAGGCAGATTGGTGAGGATGAGGTCAAGTATGTTTTTCCCTCGTGTTGGTTCCCCCACCACCTGCCGCAGACCCAGTCTAGCAGCTATGTCCTTTAGGACTCAGCCAGCTCGGTCAGTAGTGGTGCTACCGAACCACTCTTGGTGATGGACATTGAAGTCCCCCACCACAGTATATTTTGTGCCCTTGCCACCCTCAGTGCTTCCTCCAAGTGGTGTTCAACATGGAGGAGTACTGAGTTATCAGCTGAGGGAGGGTGGTAGGTGGTAATCAGTAGGAGGTTACCTTGCCCATGTTTGACCTGATGCTATGAGACTTCATGGGATCCGGAGTCGATGTTGAGGACTCCCAAGGCAACACCCTCCCTACTGTATACCACTGTGCCACCACCTCTGGTAGGTCTGTCCTGCCGGTGGGACAGGACATACCCGGGGATGGTGATGACAGTGTCTGGGACGTTGTCTGTAAGATATGATTCCGTGAGTATGACTATGTCAGGCTGTTGCTTGACTAGTCTGTGGGACAGCTCTCCCAACTTTGGCACAAGCCCCTAGATGTTAGTAAGGAGGACTTTGCAGGGTCGACAGGGCTGGGATTGCCGTTGTTGTTTCCGGTGCCTAGGTCGATGCCGGGTGGTCTGTCCAGTTTGATTCCTTTTTATTGACTTCATAGCGGTTAGGTACAACTGAGTGGCTTGCTAGGCCATTTCAGAGGGCATGTAAGAGTTAACCACATTGCTGTGGGTCTGGAGTCACATGTAGGCCAGACCAGGTAAGGACAGCAGATTTCCTTCCCCAAAGGGCATTAGTGAACCAGATGGGTTTTTACAACAATCAACAATGGTTTCATGGCCATCATTAGACTAGCTTTTAATTCCAGATTTATTAATTAAATGCCACCTTCTGCTGTGGTGGGATTCGAACCCATGTCCCCAGAGAAATACCCTGGGTCTCCGGGTTACCAATCCAATGATAATACCACTACGCCAACGCCTACCCCGCTTAATAAGACTGCTTAATAAGACAAACCTCATTAAGAATGTTGAGTTTTGATCATCTGTTTTCCTAGTTCAGTGTTGGGTCTATGAACCACATGCTATGGAATAATTAATCGACAGTTTTATTTCAGTTCCCTGTCAAATAGATTCTCAGTTTGAGTCTAACAAAAAGCTCAGCATCCCAGTCTGACTGTTGGTGCATTTATGATAAAAAGGTTCACTTTGGCGGGCCACATAAAGTGCAATAATTTGCTTCTATAAGTAATTAGCTTGATTTTGAATGGAGCAAATTAGTGCAATTTACATATTGCCTGAAGTAAATCTTCATATTTGCTCATTTTCATATCTTGACCCAGCCCACAGTTCAGTCACACCCATGTGATAGCACTCTTTCATGTGACAATTCCTGAGCTATATGTTCAACACAAAACTGCTGATATTTTTCCAACCACTGCGCTACAATGACAAGATAACTAATCAATACCACTAATTTGATTAATAAAAAATTTGTAACTAAAAGCTAGTCTAATGGTGACCATGAAACTAGTGTCGATTGTTGTAAAAATCCATCTGGTTCACTAATGTCGTTTAGGGAAGGAAATCTGCTGTCCTTACCTGGTCTGGCCTACATGTGACTCCAGACCCACAGCAATGTGGTTAACTCTTAAATGCCCTCTGAAATGGCCGAGCAAGCCACTCAGTTCAAGGGCAATTAGGGATGGGCAATAAATGCTGATCTAACCAGCGACGCCCACATCCCACGAATGAATTAAAAAAAACCTGTAGCAAACACTAGCAAACCCAGAGAAAAATAAAGCAAGTCTATAAAATTACACCCTTTATTTCCATCATCACAACTTATTGTTTGTATATTCAATTCTGCTCCTCCCTGCCTGAGCACATACCCACCCCACGTCCCCATGTTATCTTACTTCATAAGTTTCCATATTTATGCTCCACACCTATCTTACTAGTTCATTTTCTTCAAGTTTCTGTTTCATTGGTCTCATTGCTGCCCTGCTCTAATTTCCATTTATCTCTCCATTCCTTGCTAACCACTGTCTACATTCCAGATCTCACAGCATCCACATCATATGACTCTCATCAATCTGTTAACAGCTTCTGTGAACAAGTTCATTATCATAATGTTTTTCAAAACTTTTAAAAGTATTCACAACAACGTATAAATGGAATAAATCATGAGATTACTCACCCCATACTCCCATCAGCCCTGGCCTGTCAAAGTTGCACTGGCTAACCTTTGTGTCAAACTTAAAATTCTCATTGTAGTTTTCAAATCTATTTATGACTTCACCCCACCCTACCTTAGGATCTTCCTTTTGGCTTACATCTCATATCCATTCTTCACCTTGGTTTCTTCCAATTTATCAAAATCTACTTGTTCAGTCACTTTGCTGCTGTCAATCCCTCCCCCCCAACTTTATTATTCGGCTACCTTCTTCAGACCCTCCTGTTCCATGTGCCTTTCATTCTCCACCCTAGTATCACTGCTTCTCTCTTCTTTCCCCATATGCACTGCACATTTTGTCCCTTTCCACCTTATTGTAAAGCATTCTGAGGCTTCTCTCTCCATGTAAGAAATGAAATAGAAATGGTTTTGTTCAATCTGTTAATTGTATAAATTATTATAATACATCATACTCAAACCCATGTGATATCCTTTAAATATTAGCATTCTAGATTTAAAACATTAGTTTTCAGTTTTAGAGATTTCTGGCCAGCAGAAGCTAAATTGTGGCCAGACAGCGGTGGGGAGAGGGGCTCACGACCAAGGAGGTTGAGCATCTAGGAGTGGCTGCAACCCAGAAGATTATTTGTGGTATAACAACAGAAAGTGCTGGAAATACTCAGCAGGTCAAACAGCATCTGTGGGGAGAGGAAACAGAGCAAACCCTTCAGGTCTGTGACCTTTCACCAGGCCCAGGAGGCCTCCTACCAATTCCTACTGAATTGCACTATTGATGTCATCGGACCCAAATTTCCATATTAAAATGAGCCTTATCGAATCAAGTGGGCACTTTGGGCACCCTGTGATCAGCCCCTTTTAACATGGGGCTGGCTGCATTAATGTGCTAATTGGAAGTAAAGCTACTGACTCTGTTTTGAGGCCATTCCTCCGAATTGACTGTCTTATACCCCCTCCTTAGTTTGTCTGCCAGGTTGATATTCTGCCGTACTGTGTTATGTATTTCTGTATAAATAACATATGTGAAAATAATCTCATTTTTAGGGTTTTAATACTTTGTCACACAGCAACTTGTTTGTTAGCTTATTATTCAGCTAGTAGTTTCAAAATCCTGCAGTTGAGACTTCACTGCCTTCACAATCCACCAGTTCTGAAAGAATGATGGATTTCCTCTGTTCTTCACTGGGCTGCGAGGACAGCATTTCGTGATAGATTTCCTAAACATTTTGTATCAGGTGGAAAACTTCCCCTGGATCAAAGGGTCACCTTCCCATGATCAGAATATGACTTCTGTTGGTGTAACACCGACCCTAGAACCTCACTGCAACGGCTCCTAGTAAAGTTTAGGCGGCGCCTTGATCGGAATTTCTACTCAAACTCAAGCACTTGATTTTTGCAACATATTTTCAGGGTTATTTCCAATAACTAAAGCTCAAACAGTACAGAATAAAATTGGAGAACCGCGTAGTCGCAACTACTTAAACTTACAATTGCACAAGCACGTTACAATTGAATCCTAATTTTTTTTTTAAACACCATTGCTTTGCCAAGTGTTGTACTTTTGAGCAGATTATCGTCGATCGTGGAGTAAGAAGGCATTGCAAAGTTGGAAGGATCAAATGCATCCGGAAGGCAGCTGGAACGCGACGTTAAGTCTATCTATTGGACTGTTATTTCTTGCATTCCTCGGTAGCTGGCACTCTACACCCTCTATAAATAAGACCTAAACGCAACAACACAGCGGCGGATCACTTGCGCTGGCGACAGGAGTCTGGTCGTTTCTAGGAAGCGACTGCACAGGCTTTGGGTGATATATTGGTGCACTCGTTCCGAGGGCTGTCTTGGCAAAGACACACGTATTAAGGGGGGGGGAAAACTTTGCATCTGTCATCTGGAATTTTCATTGGGATTCTATTGTCGATCTGACCAAGGTGCTGAAACGCAGCCCGGCTCTTCGGAGCTGTTTGGAGGTGGATACTATGGGGTTGGCTGCCGAGAAGTTACATTGCAGTTTATAGCGCAATGGGACGTGAAGATCTTCACTTCTAATGTCGAGGGGGCTTTCTTCTGCTCCCAGTATGCGTGACAGGATTTGACGGAATGGGCCGTTATCTGGTGTACCTAAGATCAACTGTGCTCCTGTTTTTCAGCTATTTTAACATCTGCCTGATCACAGCAGGTAGGTCAAACATCGTTTGGTGCCGTTTCGTCCGCGACATTTAGTTAAGTGGCTATCTTGCTTCAGGGATTCTGTCGTTAAATACAGTAGGAATAACAGTATTGGAATATTACGCTTGGATAAGGTATGTGGTCAACAATCAATTGTATCAAGAGGTATCCTGGCATGTGATACGAATATCAGTCCATTTTCCTAAATCCAGCCTTAATCAAAAGTCTTTTGCATTACTTGTGATGAGGGCGCATCCATCCTTAAAAGAGTTGCTCCGTCCAAATGAGCCTTTTTGTTTAATGTTGTAGGTCTGTCATTTGGCTAGATTGACAAAAAACAGAATAAACGTCTGAATCTTTGTAAAAATGCCACCCATACCTCTTCGACTGTATTTGTGGATGTGTATATGTTGTAAAGGAAAGCTGGGGAACTACCGGATCTGGATGTCTTTTAACCCTACACGCATTACAGCTGCAGCAAAAGAAAATACTTGATATCATTTTAAGGCGAGTGTTTATTTTCCATTTATACAGAAATAAACCATGCTTCCTTGTGCTTATGTAGCTCTATCTTGTAACAGCACAGCATAGTTTAAGTCTACATAAGGTTTGTTAAGGTGCCAATTTTGAAATCTGCAAAGGATATCTACAACCGAACGGGTTTGTCGACTTCATGCTTATAACTTAAGCACATGTGCACTACTGTCAGCTATGCACAATTCAGTATGATGCTTTTGGGGAGAAATACATATCAGACAGCAGGCTTTCAAAAATAAATCAAACCTGGAAGAATGATTCATTTTCTATTAGAAACCATTCGAATTATATGCTGTAGCTGAATTGCCTCTTGTAGCTTAAAACCTATAATGTGAAATACAGTTCTGGTGCATTCTGACAGCATAATGAGGGGAGCAGTATAACAAGATTCTCCACACTATTGTCAACTGCAGCATGTTGCACAGTTTTAGACCAACCTGAAGTGCAGCTTAGTGGTGATGACTGGTGGTGGAGGTTGTTGCATTATAATGAAGGATGAATCAATGGAGCAATACCTGCTTGTTATTTCCAATGCATTGCGTGGTGTTAAATGGCAAAGAGCAAGGTTAGCAATCTAAGAAGGTAAGTAACATAGGTGGAAAGGCAAGTAAGTGAGGGATGCAATGGAGGAGGGGTGGTTTGAACATTATTTTGAAGTACTCATTGTTTTAGCTTATGGCCTATTTTAAAAATCCAATCATTCTATTTATAACTCTTTATCATGAAATAGATAGCTTTGAATACTCAAAATATGTGCTGTTATTATTACAGAAACAAGATTTGTATTTTTAGTTACATGAGGTGGCACAGAATTCATCCCTTAAGTATTGATGTTTCATAGTATTCATGTTCCCATTAGCTCACATCTCTGAGAAGAATATTTAATTGATCAAATATCAATCGCATCATCTTTAATAGGAAATAAAGTATCATAATCCCAAATAATTCTATTCCTAGCTTCTCTTGCCATAAAATGATTATATACTGTGGTAATTAAGTACATGAATAAAAACTAATTGTTCATATGAAATGCTGATTAAAGTCAACCAATATGAAAATACTTGGGATAGTGGCTTCTTAATAATTGCAAGATATTGGTTCAATGCTTGTTTTTATTCGATGTGCACACATTCATAAGATACACGTTTATCATTGGTTGCAACATTTACCGCTAAAGCTAAAACAATGAGTACTTCAAAATAATGTTCAAACCACCCCTCCTCCATTGCATCCCTCACTTACTTGCCTTTCCACCTATGTTACTTACCTTCTTAGATTGCTAACTATGGAAAATAGTTAAGTTGTTACATTTTCTACATCAGAGTTTAGAGGCCTTACACTTAATCAGTAAATGCTGCTGGTACAGGGCTGATTCAGGTACCAATAGTGGCCGGGTATGAATGCTGATTTGTTACTGGAGGATATACATAAATTTTAAAGTATCCCATATAAAAGGAATGTTAAAGATAATGACTGAGCACTGCTAAACTGTCAATCATTTAATACATTTCACTTATCTGTAAAATTCAGAGACCTGTGTTGTTAAGGGTCTGCACTACAGCACCAGCATATTTACAGAATCATGAATGTCATTTCAGTTTTCAGAATATGCACTTTATTTCCACAACATCTGCAAATTAATTTTCTCTCAAATTTATGACATTTTAAAATAGGATTGGAGAAATATGTTGACTAAATAAACTTTCCTATAGCATTTGCGAATCCCCAAACTTGAGTAATATTAAAGCTATTAATGAAATTTTTAAATTAAATTGAAGGGATTGGAGTTATATCACTCCTTTATGTCATCTTATTGTATTTTTGTTTAAGTGTAAATAATTCCAATGTGGTTTTCAAAGGGGTAAGACATTACATGAATTTACCATGTCACTGGTGTGCTTATCACAGGTATAGGAACACAGCACAATTGTTCCTTCCTAAATGCTAACATGTTTTTATCCTGGAGTAAATCTGTATGAAATAGCAGCGGAATACCAGTCAAAAGGGGGCTGTCAATGTGATGATCTTTATTATGCAGGATTATACCATTCAAACTGCATCCTCTGCATCTATCACAGTTTTTAATTGAAAATGACTTATTTATTCACAATCTATTGTTTTAATTGACTAAAATTACTCTCAATTTTGAGACAATAAGATTATAAAAACAATAGCTAAAGATTTTAAATTTAGCAGGAGATTTATTCAAGCTCATTTGAGCAATTTTATCTCTGAATTGCAGTTGTTGGCTATTGTATTGTTTAATGTGAATTCCATTTGCATAATGTCAAAGGAAGTCAATCAGTATAAATGGTTGCAGATTAGGCTAGTGTATTTGCCAAAGAAATAATCAGCAGTGCAGAATTTTTTGCATCATCTCTTAAAGCTATAGAATATTTATTCTAAACAGCTTAAATTCAACCAGCAATAATGCTGTAACTAGCATTTTAATCCTTAACCTGCTGAATAAAGAAGAGTAGCTAACACAACAAATGATGTGATTGGCACTTTAACCAATGCTGTGTTGAATAAATGGAAACTTTGCATACTGTAACTAGTGTGTTAACCATTGCCCTGAAGAGTAAACAGGAGCTCCATCAATGCATGCTTTTCTCTGTGAACTCATTTTATTGAAAAGGCAGAGGAAGGAGAGTTTAAAGGATTAAATAAATTAGTATTTTAGGCTGATTCTGAGGTGTGGCCTGTCAACTAATCGATGAGTGAGTAAAATGAAATAATATAACAATATAAAATATAGACAGCTTCTAAAAAAAAAGTAAGGAGAAATTTGTATGGCTTTATAAAAGGAATCAGAACTACTTCAGCGCTGAAAAGGTGTGCGGCTGGTTTGTCAGAGAGCATTTATGAGCAGCTTTTTATGGATTTAATTTGAAATTAATTCATCCAAGAAATGTGTAATGATGGATCTCATTCATTGAATTGTTTAATACAGAACTTTCAGTTTGGCAACATTTTCTGCTCACTTTATATTGATATGAGATTTTATATGAATAAAATATATTAAGATGGTGCTCAGGTAAATAGAAATTGGTTAAAAAGTATAAGAATAATAGAAAATATTTGTAACATCTTAATAATTTACTCATCTTTGTAGTGATGTTTGATGAATCCTTTATATGTTGAAAATATTTATTCTGTGTAATACAATGATTTGGTTAGTGCTGTGAAATATTGTTCTTGCCTCACATTCAAATCCATCAAGGTCAGATGGGGTGAAGGTTCCATCTCTCTGATGGCAGTTGGTGATATTGTCCGCATAGTTTTTTATGGATTACCACTGCTCAGACTAGAAAGTTTACTTATTCAATATCTATTTATCCAGTGTAATTGACTATAATATGGGATGTCAAAAAGAATCTGGTAACAATAATCTTGTTAATCTCAGATCCCTGTGTCTGCGTGGGTTTTCCCCGGGTGCTCCGGTTTCCTCCCACAGCCAAAGACTTGCAGGTGATAGGTAAATTGGCCATTGTAAATTGCCCCTAGTGTAGGTAGGTGATAGGGAATATGGGATTACTGCAGGGTTAGTATAAATGAGTGGTTGTTGGTCGGCACAGACTCGGTGGGCCGAAGGGCCTGTTTCAGTGCTGTATCTCTAAAAAAAAAAGAACACTGTAAATCAAGTCTGTTAGCATATGCTGCCTTAACTACACTGGTGCATGGAGGTCAGACTGACCATAATTGGCAACAATCTGACCTCTGTTCTACTTCATAATTGACACAAATTACAGATGAGAGTTATAACAAAATAAAGTAAATCAATCCTTGTTGGATTTACACATTGTTCCAATTTTGAACTGGTACTAGATTGAACTGTAGATAGCTTCCCTTCCAAATTAGCTCAGTCAAATGAAGGGGGTTTGGGAGGGTTCGGGTTAGTGTAAATTTAAAAGCAGTAAGAGAAACATCAAAGATCTAGAGCAGAGCAACGATTTGGGTAAAATAAGCAGAGTCGGTCAGGAAGGGACAGAGAGCTTAACAAAGGTAATAGGGCATTTGAGGCTAAAGCGACATCAAGGAAATAGAAAAAAAGTTAAAGTTAAATGAGTGAAGCAATCACAGAAAAACAGATCAATTAATAACAGAGATAGAAATAAATGGGTTTGATCTAATAGCCATTACAGAGATGTGGTTGCAGAGTGACCAAGGCTGAGAACAAAATATTCCAGGATTCTTGACTTTTAGAAGAAATATGCAAAATGGAAAAGGTGGAGGGATACCCTGATAATAAAGGAAGGGATAAAGACAGTAGAAAGAAAGGATCTTAGCTCAGAAAATCAAGATGTAGAATAAGTTTGGGTGGGGCTAAGAAACAACCAGAGACAGAAACACTGATGGGAGTAGTTTATAGCCCACCCTAACAGTAGTTGTAGTATCAGGCAGAATATAAATCCTGAAATTAGAGGTGCATGTAACAAGGGTAATCCTGGGGGATTTTAATCTTCATATAGAATGGGCAAACCAAATTTGTAGTAATAATATGCAGTATGAATTAATGGAAGGCATTCAAGATAGCTTTCTAGATCGTTATGTTGAGGAGCCAATTGAAGACATGCTATTTTACTGTGCAGTGAAAAATGGTTAATTAATAGCCTGCTAGTAAAGGAACATTTGGGGAAGAGTGATCATAATATGATAGAATTTTATATTGAGTTGAGCGTGATTTAGTTAAGACCAAAACTGGGGTCTTAAGTCTGAACAAAGCAAACTACATAGGTATGAGGGGCGAATTGGCTCAGGTAGATTGAGAATCTAGCTTAAAAGATGACAGTAGATAGGCAGTGGTAAACATTCAAAGAACTAATTCATAATTTGCAGTGATTATGCATTCCCTTAAGGAATAAAACCTCCACAGGAAAAGTAGTCCAACCATGGCTAACAAGAGAAATTGAAGATAGTATTAGATTAAAAGAAGAGGTTTATTATGTTGCCAAAAGGAGTAGTATCTTAAGGATTGAGAGGATTTTAGACTGAAGAGTTATAAAAAACGAACAGTTTTAAAAGACCTTGCCTTTAACAAGATGGAGGACAAAGTCACATGACACAGACCTCCTCCTGCACTGAAATATACATCCATATCCACTAGAACGGAAACTCATTAACCCCCTCTGCATTGAAATTAAACAGCTCATCACACATGGATGTGAGCTATCCACAAAGTGAGCTAAAACAAAGGCATTAGCATATGCTCCATCTCCAGCTACAATAACTACAATAAAGTGTGAACATCCCTTATTTTATCAAAATGGGCTGAGATCAGAAGCCATTGTATAGCCTCTTAGGGACCAAAAGCCTAAAGTCACATGGGCGACACGAACACTTTATGAATTATCTTTAAAGATCACCTTTTTGTAGAACAAAGGAAGTAGTCATCAAGTCATCAGAATATCAGAACAATCAGTCTAAGATCTCCAGCCACAGAGAGAACATCAAAAGCCATCTTTATATCCAGCACAAAGCTGAGAGAGAGAGATCAATTTCAGCTAAGACAGTTAAACCCTGCTGAGACGAGTTGGCAACCAACTGCAACAAAGAAATAAGAGAATACCTTTTGAACACCTCCTCCACCTGTGAAAATTGAACTAAGAAATACCATCACTGTCTTCAAGCTAAAGTGTTGGCTGCCAGGAGACTTCAGCAACCCAACAAGAGCAAGACAACCAGCAAACAGGCCTGCAACTTTAAAACTTACCTTCCAAGAAAATCCCACAGGTGTTTCCTGAAAACAGCACACTTTTACACCTTGAACTCTTAACTCCTCTTACTCTTTACCTTCTGTCTATCTTTTCTTGAGCGTGCATGAGAGAGTGAATGCCTGAGTGGGTGGTGTTGCGAACATTTCAGGTGATAATTGTTCAATAAATATTTAATCTTCTATTTTAAACTCACAAGAAAACTTGTCATTAGCTTTTTATTTGGCCAACAAAACACAGGGGCTGAAACACTAACTTAAACAAAAACACCACCTGTGGTCAGTTGGGAGGTGACCAGTGAAAACCAGCCATGCCATTTACCACTTGTCTATACATTATATTCTTCTACAAGATCTCTTTAAAAACTTTACATTTCTAAACTACAACTTGTATTTCTTTAGCACCTTTAGTGTAACAAAACACCCCATTGTTCTTCGCAAGAACATTATCAAACAAAATTTGATACAGAGCCACATAAGGAGATATCAGGACAGGTA
The DNA here is from genome assembly GCF_036365525.1 of Heterodontus francisci. Taxonomy (NCBI): domain Eukaryota; kingdom Metazoa; phylum Chordata; class Chondrichthyes; order Heterodontiformes; family Heterodontidae; genus Heterodontus; species Heterodontus francisci. Next base: position 40,318,548 of record NC_090401.1, on the reverse strand, counting down.
ACCAAAAGTGTTGCCAAAGATGTAGGTTTTAAGGAAGCATCTGAAAGGAGGAAAGCAAGGTAGAGACTGGAATTGAAGAAGCGCAGAGATCACAGCTGTTTGGAGAGCCGGAGAGGGGTACAGAGATTGGGGGTGTAGGGGGGGCAGAGGGCAGGTGTGGGTGAGACCATGGAGAGATTTGAAACCAAGGCGAGAATTTTTAAACTGATGCATTGTCAGACCAGGAGCCAATGTGAGAAAGCAAGCGCAGGGATGGTGGGGCCCTCACCCCATTTATCTGAGATGGATTTGAATGTTCTGTGAGAAGGAAGAAAATTGTTCCAGACAACTGACCAAATCATTGTATTATACAGAATAAATATTTCCAACAAATAAAGGCGTCATCAAACTACACAGCAAAGATGAGTTAATGATTAAAATGTTGCAGCAGAGTATTGGATGAGCAGAAGTTTATGGAGGGTGGCAAATAGGAGGCTGGCCAGAAGAGTGTTGGAATAATCAAGTCTAGAAATAACAATGGCATGGATGTGAGTTTCAGCAGCAGATGAGCTAAGGGAGGGGTGGCGTTGGGCGATGATATGGAGTTGGAGGTAGGCGGTCTTGGTGTTCACAGATTCACAGAATCAAAGAATTGTTACAGTGCAGAAGGAGGCCAATCAGCCCTTCGTGTCCACACCGGCTCTCTGAAAGAGCAATTCACTCAGTTCCATTCCCCCGCTTTCTCCCCGTAACCCTGCACATTCTTCCTTTTCATATAAGTCTAATTCTCTTTTGAATGTTTCAATTGAACCTGCCTCCACCACACTCTCAGGCAGTGCATTCCAGACCTTAACCACTCTGTGTGAAATGGCTTTTCCTCATGTCACTTTTGTTTCTCTTACCAAATACTTTAAATCTGTGCCCTCTCGTTCTCAATCCTTTCACAAGTGGGAACAGTTTCTCTCTATCTACTCTGTCCAGACCCCTCGTGATTTTGAATACCTCTATCAAATCACCTCTCAGTCTTCTCTTCTCCAAGGAAAACAGTCCTAACTTCTCCAATCTATCTTCATAACTGAAGTTCCTCATCCCTGGAACCATTCTCGTGAATCTTTTCTGCACTCTCTCCATTGCCCTCATGTCTTTCCTAAAGCGCGGTGCCCAGAACAGGACGCAATACTCCAGCTGAGACCGAACAAGTGTCTGATACAAGTTCTGCATAACCTCCTTGTTCTTGTACTCTATGCCCCTATTAATCTTTCTTTCTTTTCTTCTTTTGGGCCTCCTTATCTTGAGAGACAATGGATACGCGCCTGGAGGTGGTCAGTGGTTTGTGAAGCAGCGCCTGGAGTGGCTATAAAGACCAATTCTAGAGTGACAGGCTCTTCCACAGGTGCTGCAGAGAAATTTGTTTGTCGGGGCTGTTGCACAGTTGGCTCTCCCCTTGTGCCTCTGTCTTTTTTCCTGCCAACTACTAAGTCTCTTCGACTCGGCACAATTTAGCCCTGTCTTTATGGCTGCCCGCCAGCTCTGGCGAACGCTGGCAACTGACTCCCACGACTTGTGATCAATGTCACAGGATTTCATGTCGCGTTTGCAGACTTCTTTATAGCGGAGACATGGACGGCCGGTGGGTCTGATACCAGTGGCGAGCTCGCTGTACAATGTATCTTTGGGGATCCTGCCATCTTCCATGCGGCTCACATGGCCAAGCCATGTTAATAAAGCCCATTAATAAAGCCCAGGATACTGTATGCTTTATTAACCACTCTCTCAGCCTGTCCTGCCATCTTCAAAGACTTATGCGCATATACACCAAGGTCCCTCTGCTCCTGCACCCACTTTAGAATTGTACCCTTTATTCTATATTGTCTCTGCATGTTCTTCCTACCAAAATGAATCACTTCACATTTCTCCACATTGAAATGCATCTGCCACCTGTCTGCCCAGTCCACCAACTTGTCTATGTCCTTTTGAAGTTTTACACTATCCTCCTCACAGTTCACAATGCTTCCAAGTTTTGTCTCATCTGCAAACTTTGAAATTGTGCCCTGTACACCAAGGTCTAGGTTATTAATATATATCAGGAAAAGCAAGGGCCCCAACAATGATCCCTGGGGAACTCCACTACAAACCTTCCTTCAGCCTGAAAAATATCCATTAATCACTACTCTTTGGGCTGAATTTTACGCCGCCCCAGCAGGTCGGCTGGTGGCATGAGGCGGCGTAAAATTGAGCGAGAGGCTCCGGGAGACCTACCCACCCCGCTTCCGCCTCCGGCCAAGTTTATGGTGTCAGGTGGGGGTGGGAAACGGCCCACCCACCAGAGGCCAATCAAGGCCCTTAAGTGGCCACTTAAAGGCCACTTAAGGGCCCTCGCCCGCCTCCAAGGGTATTTTACCCGTGGCAAGACAGCGTGCTGGGGACATGAAAGGCCACCCAGCAATAGCTGCCAGCCCTGGGGCGGGGGCTCATGACAATCAAGCATAGTGTGCCCAATTGAGGGCTGCCCCCACCTTCAAGCCACCCCCGGGACGCAAGTCGCCCCCCTCCCCCCAAACAACCACTCCAGCCTCACCAAGGAAGGACCAATCCCCCTGGTGATGCTTGACTCTACTTACCTTCCGTCCTGGATCCATGGCTTCGGCTGAGTTGCAACCCCAGCAGTGACCACCACTCCCAGTGGCGCTGCTGGAACTAAGAGCTGCCAACCTGCTGATTGGCCAGCAGCTCACTGAGGTGGGACCTCCTCCCTCAAGTGAGTGGAAGTCCCACCTCGGGACAATTAAAGCCCGGGGACCCGTAAAATGCGGGACGGATCCCCGGGCTAGGCGGAAGCGGGTTCGCCACTGACTTTCACGTTGGTGGGGAATTCCCATCCACCCAAGGTAAAATCCAGCCCTTTGTTTCGAGTCACTCAGCCAATTTCATATCCATGTTGCTACCTTCCCTTTTATTCCATGAGTTATAAGTTTGCTCACAAGTCTGTGGTGTGGCACTGTATTAAATGCCTTTAAAAGTCCATGTACAGCATTGCCCTCATCAACCTTCTCTGTTACCTTGTCAAAAAACTTCAGCAAGTTAGTTAAACGTGATTTACCCTTATGAAATCCATGCTGGCTTTCCTGAATTAACCCGCATTTGTCCATGTGACTATTAATATTGTCCCGAATTATTTTTTCTGGAAGTTTCCCCACCACCGAAGTTAAACTTACTGGCCTGTATTTGCTGGGCATATCTTTACATCCTTTTTTGAACAAGGGTGTAATGTTTGCAATTCTCCAGTCCTGTGGCACCACCACTGAGTCTAAGGAAGACTGAAAAATTATGGCCAGTGCCTCTGCGATTTCCACCTTCACTTCCCTTGGTATCCTTGGATGCATCTCATCTGATCCTGGTGCTTAGTATTGGAATCGATATGTGCTCATTATTAGACATAATAAAAGGTGACAATATAAATTGAAGACAAGATTGTAATGAATCATCTAACTTTCATTTTATTTGGTGACAGTTACCTCAGCCAAATAATTAATCAAGTAAGCTTTTTTTTCTAAAAGCTAATCTCGTACACTTTGTGTCAGCATTACTGGGTATCCAGATATAAATTGCAAAAGGTTTTGTCTTGATCCTGACAAGGTAAACAAAATGTCTGTAACAGATATCCTGTTCCCCTTGTACTCAGCTGACAGCAATATTCAACATTGATTACTGAACAGTTAAGAGAGACAGAGCCATCATCTGTAATGGTTGACCCACCAAGGGCTTTCCCTGCTTGCAAACACATACCTATTGTGACACATCTTGTTCCTTTGATGTATGAGCAGTTTTCAACCAAGTGTGCAGGTTACTGTGGCAAGGTAGAACTCCAGGCACAGGCATATGCTTATGTAAAAAAAAAAATTACCAAAGGAATGTTGTTATTTCAACATCAAAAATGGTTTTCAAAGACAGCTTGGAATTAAGAGCCTATTATTTTACTCTGTTTCTATGTGTTTTGCTTTCTCTAAATAAATATGAATTAGTATTTTTGTCTTGAACTATTTGGTTTATATTGTGGCTTTGGAAAAGCTTCAGAAGAGGTACACAAGATTACTTTCCAGTCTAATTGCATCTCAGTTACCCAGACAGGCTCAAAGTGCTTGGATTCTATACGTTAGAAATGCATAGAACTGGGGTGATTTGACTGAGGTTTATAAGACGATGAAGGGATTATATTGGAGTTACGTACGGGCAGGACTAGATGTTTGGAGGTTCTTTTCCCAGAGAATAGTGAATCTGTGGAACAGGTTGCCAGCTCATGTGGTGAATGCTGATTCACTGAATTCCTTCAAGCGAGAGTGGATCTGTTTCTGGATGGGGTGAAGATCTCCTCGTACAAAAGGTAGGTACCAAGTAGCATTAATCAGGGCCAGAGTGAATTAGTTTTCAGTCGCTTAAGGGTGTCAGGGAGGAATTTTGCAGTTCTTATTGCCCCAATTAGTCTGAGTATTTATTTGATTTTTCAGCTCTCAGAGGAAATTATGTGACTTCCTGATCTGGTCGGAAACCAATGTGTTATGATTCGCAAGGCATCGTAAACTGTATAAGACAGGCTAGATGGTCTTTTCCTGTCTACCATTTTTATATGTATATTCCGTGACTGGTGGAAACCGCAAGGCATATGCTGGTCAATTGACATGGACAATAATATTCTGATTCTGCATCAGTATAAATCTCCGTTAGTTTGATTGGACCTTGTGTTCAAATTATTATAGTAATGGTGCCTCCTCAGATGAGAGGCCACTTATAGAGCTATTTCTCTGCAGTAAGTTTGCAAGATAACATAACAAAATGAACGTGTTACTCCATTGCAATAACATGCATAATTATACAGTAGCAATAATCTCAATCTGCACTGAAGCAGGGAGTTAATGATGACCTGCTCATTTAAGAATGCAAGCTATAGAATTGTCCTTAAATTAATCTGACTAGCTTTCAAAATATTTTTTAAAAGCCAGACAAAATCCACACCCTGGTGTCTAATTTTAATTTACCTTTGTAATTTCTTTTAAACTTTCCATAAACATCATCATCTTCCTGGGTGTTTGTAGCTATTATGCACCATTTCCAGAGCTAAATTATGGTCTCTTCACTTCCACTGCTGACCTAAGACTGATTATAGACGAGGCTTTATCCCAAAAGTATACTGCCCATTCAGCAAATTTACTTTTATACTTTTCATGAAATGATAAACTCTGATAGTTCACTAAGAACAAAGCATATCCTTATAACAAAATGTCACTTGGAGTCAGTATTGAAATTAATGTGAGGAATATTTCTTGTAAGTGGTATACAAGCAAATAAAGCCAATAAGAATGATCCCAAGTGTAATAGGGCCAGGTTATGAGGAGATATTAGAGATGTTCAAGCTCTACAGTATCTAATGAAGATAGATAAGTCTTGTAAAAGTCCAGCTTTATAAAATATTTAATGATGGAACTAATTATTACAAAGTGTGGTTCGTAGGATTAGCAGACATAAATTTATGAAAGATAAATTGAAAACAGATATTGGAAAGAATTTTTTTTACTCATATGGTGCTAAATGTTTAAAATATTTTTATAGGCATAGCAGGAGAAACAAAGATGGATGTAAAATGCAGATAAATGTAAGGCCAAGAGAATGAGGATTCTAGGGAATCCAGCTTTAATGGGATGGATGACCTTTTCTTTCCGCTATTGCATTTTATTTTTTATTCATTTTAGAAAATGAAATTATGAGTTCAGCCACAAGGGAATTTTAGCATTGAGGTATTGATTTTCTGATGGTCCCATACAACCCATCCTACAACCGATTCTTATTCTGTGCAATGGACTTAAATATGAATCCACACATATCTGACTGTTCAGCTTTAAATCAACTGTGTGCTTTAAGAAAAACTTTTTCACAAAAAAGTACATATCCAGCTGAAGCCAGTTCATTTGCATAGTCCAGATGAGGTGATAACCTCTATCATTATCAAGAGTAAATCAAGAACCTTAGATAATTTTTCTGGTTCCTGACATACTCCTGCCAGACAATGCACACAAAAAAAAACCCAAACTACAGCACCACAGTACAAGACTGTGCATTTCAGCGCTACAAAAACAATTACCTTTTTTGGCTTAAATAGTGCGCCTTACACAATCCAATAAACATCGAAAGGGTGGCTGTGCATCTACTCCTTATCAACAGTTGTCAATCTTGGCCAGCTTGAGCTCATTCTGGAGAAGGAAAAAATGTTCCCATGCTTTGAAAATTATATAAATTTAAACTGGGGAGTTATCCCCGGTGTTCTGGCCAATATTTATTCCTCAGTCAACATCACAAAAACAGATTATCTGGTCATTATCACATTGCTGTTTATGAGAGCTTGCTGTGTGCAATTTGGCTGCTGCGTTTCCTACATTACAACAGTGACTACACTTCAAAAGTACTTCATTGGCTGTAAAGTGCCCTGAGATGTCCAGTGGTCGTGAAAGGCGCTATATAAATGCAAGTATTTCCTTTTTCTTTAGATTGGTTGGAAAATGAATCTTAATATTTAACTGTAGAGCTGAGGCAAACTGCCCAGGGAATATGTACTCACAGCAAGGCTTATCTGTAACTATTAAAATATCCAGGGTAGTAATAAAAAAAATTCTTATAATATTGGGTATGTATACAATCAATGCCCACATTAAATTGTGGATCCAAATGTGGTATTGATTTTTCCATAACTGTTTCGACTGAATCAGCATTCATTGCTTCAGGTGATAATCTGTTCAATAAGGTAATTCCAAGTGTGAAAAAGTCCATTGATAGATATAATTTATCTTATTTCCTGTGCACAGTACTTCCTGATTTATACGTGCCAGTTCACATCTTTGATCACTTCTTTGAACTTGTGTTCTTTTATCATCTTTAATTGAAATTGAAAACCAATTTTAATTGCAACCTGTGAGTTTAGGAAACAGGTTAAATTTCTGAAAGTAGCAATTGCATTGAAACACTGTTAATTTATTTGGCTGGAGTTCATAGTATTTTGCAGTTTTAGCTTCAGACATTTTGCTGAATCAAGTAGTATTAACTTCTTGTATACGAAGCAATGCAGAGGCTTTTGTTTTATTTAAATTGGTTTTCTCCCTTTGTAAACTGCTTATCATTGCACGTCGTCCTCCAGCTGCGAAAACAAGGTAGTATGAACGTAATTCGGCACTAATCAGTGTAGTCCAGGATCAGCTACAACAACAATAACAATTTGTATTTATATAGCACCTATAACATAATGCAACGTACCAAGGCGCTTCATAGGAGCGTTATCAAACAAAGTTTGACACCAAACCACATAAAGAGATATTGAAGCAGATAACCAAAAGCTTGGTCAAAGAGGTGGGTTTAAGAAGCCTGTTAAAGGAGGAAAGAGAGATAGAGAGGCAAAGAAATAAAAACAAGAAATGCCGGAAATACTCAGCAGGTCTGGCAGCATCTGTGGAGAGAGAAGCAGAGTTAACGTTTCAGGTCAGTGACCCTTCATCAGAACTCGCAGAGGCTGGAAATGTAATAGGTTTTAAGCAAGTAAAGTGGGGGTGGGGCAAGAGATAACAAAAGAGGTGTTGATAGGATAAGGTCACAGAAAATAACTGACCAGAAGGTCATGGAGCAAAGGCAACCGAATGTTAATGGTGTGGTGAAAGACAAAGCATTAGTACAGAGAGTGTGTTAATTGACAGAAAACTGAACGGCCTGGCCCCAAGCACAAACATGAAAAAAACAGTGCGTAGGCACAGTAGAAACAAACTAGACAAACTAAAATAAAATAAACACATAAAAAGAAAAAAGAAAAAATAACTAAAAAATAAAAAGGGGGGGCCCCGTCATGCGCTGAAATTATTGAACTCAATTTTCAGTCCGGCAGGCTGTAGTGTGCCTAATTGGTAAATGAGGTATTACATCTGCAGTGTTTTGCTTTTATATTAGAGAGGCAAAGAGTTTAGGGAGGGAGCTTAGGGCCTAGGCAACAGAAGGCACTGCCACCAAAGGTGGAATGATTAAAATCGGAGATCCTCAAGAGGCCAGAATTAGATCAGCGCAGATATCTCGGAGGATTCTGAGGCAGGAGGAGATTACAGAGATAGGAAAGAGTGAGGCCATGGAGGGATTTGAAGACTAGGATGAATTTTAAAATTGAGTTGTTGCTTAACTGGGATCCAATGTAGGTCAGCAAGCATCTGGGTGATGGGCGAACAGGACTTTGGTACGAGTTAGGACATGGGCAGCAGAGTTTTAGATAATTTCAAATTTACGGAGGGCAGAACATGGGAGGCCATCCAGGAGCTCTTGCAGGAGCTGTAGGGAAGTAAGCTTCAATCATAGGAAGCCAGACATTGTTAAGGTTTCCCTTCCTTTGCAGAATTTCAATAAGATTTTTAAAGAAAGTTTAAAGAATCTCAAGAAAATTGTAAAAAAAAAAAAAGACATTTCTCTGTTCTCCTTTAAATTGTACCTGAAAACCTACCTCATTGACCAAATTTTTGGTCATCTGTCTTAATATCTCATTATCTGGCTTCGTGTCAAGTTTTGTCTGATTAGGCGCTTGTGAAATGTAAGTACAAGTCCTTGTATATCAGTTACCCCTGCACAAGCTTCATGAATTTATTTCTGTATCACAGACACTCATTGCCTTCAGCTTACATTTGGGCTAACTAAAACCAATTGTGATTAGTTCCCTCTCTTTCCCTAACAAACTTCTAATGTGTTCAAATCAGAATTCCATCTCCTTTTCTCTCCTGATGATGGTGCATGTAGGGATTGAGCAGAGCCTGCAGACCTGGCACAAGGATTGGAAGTGAAATGCAGGTCTCATATTTCAAGATTCTTTGTACATTCCTTGTAAATCTTTCAGGGTTCTGGTTTGTGTCCCAGTTGGACATTTTTACATTTAAGAGCTGCCCTCATTGACAGGAGTATGGTACTCCCATCAGTAACAGACACTCTGTAATATTAAGTAGGAGACCTCTCCAGATTCCCACTTTTTGTGGAGCTTACAAGCTGCTGTCTGTCATTTAAATTTAATCACACATTGCCAGTCAAAGGCAGCATTGCGTTGTCTTCTACACGTGAATGTTGGTTTATGGCCTGTAAATGGGCCTTGATCCAGAGCTATTTCAAAACAAAATGAAGCTGGGTGAGAGATACACAAAGGCCAGCAGTGGTCTCTATTTCTGAGTACTATTCTCCTAGAACTTCTAATGCATATGTAAAGAGGCAAATGTCTATTTTTTCTCTTTCAGATGAGAAACAATCTACATTTATAGTCATAGAGAGTCATTTACCCTCCGAGATAGCTGCATTCCTCTAATTCTGGCCTCTTAAGAATCCCTGATTTTAATCACTCCACCATTGGGCCAGCCTTCAGTTGCCTAGGCCATAAGCTCTGGAATACTCTCCCGAAACCTCTCTACCTCGCTTTCCTCCTTTAAGACAGTCTTTAAAACCTATCTCTTTGACAAAACATTTGGTCATCTGACTGAATACTCTATGTGGTTCGATGTCATATTTTGTGAAGCACCTTGGGATATTTTCTTATGTTAAAGGCACGATATAAATATAAGTTGTTGTTGTAGTATATTAATGTATATATAATAAATAATAATGAGGCTGTTAGCAGAACCAGTTAGCAATGCCAGTGTAAATCTTCTGGATTCATTAAGGATGGCATGGACCAAGGTTCCCAACGCTCCTGAAATAAATGGAAGTTTCCCGGATTCAGGACCGCTTCCCCTGATTAATTTCCCTCTGCAGTATTCTCTGCCCTCCCCCCCCCCACCCCCCCCAACCTAGTGACATCATCGGCTGCTGTTAGCGAAGCCTCCTGCTCAATGATGTCACCCACAAAGAGCAGTGGTCAAGTGGAGGAGGCTGGACAGTCGGGAATTGGGAGGGTGCAGGAATCACAGGTTTCAGCATTGCATGGGTGGGTGGGAGACTCACTAAAATGTGGGTGCTCTTCAGTTTCCCCTATTCATCCACTCACAGGTGGTCTCCTAGTTCTTGGGTCTTGTCGCACAGTAGCTGCAGGAGCAAAACCACAAACAAAAGTACTCAACTACAGAAGTCCCAATCTTTCTAAGAAAATACACTAACATTTGTAGAAGTCATGTGAACAAATGTCACATGATCTGATCACTTATGATCAGATGTCGTATGAGCAAACTTCCAGGAATGCCTCCAACTAGAATAGGTAATCCTATTCTGAACCCCAGCCTTTGTGAGACCAGCAGGTTTACAAGACCAAAGTTTTGGGAACTGGCAACACAAACACTCGATTGAGACCAATATAAAAGCACTGAGAGAGAAAGAGTATGTTCAAAAGGGGTTTGAGTGCCTCACGATGCCTATATATTTAACAACTGCAATAGAAAGCAAAATACTGCAGATGCTGGAAATCTAAAGTCAAATCAGAAAATGTTGGAAAAGCTCAGTAGGTCAGGCAACACCTATAGAGAGAAACAGAGTTATTGGCTTGGATTTTACTGACGGGGGTAAAGTCCAATTAAGGATGGCGGGCTGGTTCTGCATTGCTGCGGCCCAATCAGATGGCTGGCAGTTCTACAGCCTCAGCAGCAGCACCAAGAGAGGTGGCTGCTGTGGAGTCTGCAAGGAGAACAAGAGGACACCTCCATTTTGAGGCGCCTTCAAAGGAAAATCGGTAAGGTTTTCTCTCTGCCGGCACCAGGAAGGCAGGCCCTGGCAATCGGAGGGGTAACCTCCGTGGTGTCCAGGCCATGGTGGTGGCCTTTGTTACCAGGGGCCCTGTCCCTGAGCCATGGAGCCACCAGATGGGACTACCCCTCCCCCCTCTCCCCAGCCCCATGAAGCCTCCCTAGTTTTGGACTCCCACAAGTGGAAACATCTTTTCTACATCTACCCTATCAAACCCTTTCATAATTTTAAAGACCTGTATCAGGTCACCCCTCAGCTTTCCCTTCTCTAGAGAAAAGAGCCCTAGCCTGAATAGTCTTTCCTGATAGATATAACCTTCCAATTCTGATATAACCTTCCAATTCTGATATAATCTTCCAATTCTGATATAATCCTTGTAAATCTTTTTTGGACCTTCACCAGTGTCTCTATTACTTTTCTATAACATGGAGACCAGAACTATTCACAGTATGCCAGGTCTGGTCTAGCCAAGATAATATCAAACTGCATTGCTAATTTTAGTGATTTGTGTTCTCATTTTCCTGATGTCACTCAAAGTCCATTCCAGGTTCATTAATGCTGTCTCATTATATAATTTCTTCCTTAACATTTCTTTCATTCTCCTCCCACAAGTATTGGCATTCTTCCAAGTCTCCACAATTTACTGTTCCATAAATTTCCATTTCTCTGAAGCATGACATATTTATCTATTAACTTACAAATCAACATTCCCTCCTCCCTAATTTGCTTACGCAATCTAAATCTCCTTTCAACATCTCTACTTGTGTTTCAGCCCATTTATTACTCAGGAATCATTGCACACCTGAACCATGTTTTCAGCTTCCTTTATTTTCTTATATTCAATAAACTTTGCCCATAACTGTTTTTATTCTTATATTTAACAAAGGTAGTATTTACAGGAGCAGAGGTCAGAAATGAAGCTGTAGCCCCAATTCTCTGATGCCTAGGTGTTTTAAACTTATCTCCGACCCACAATCTCTGTGAGCGCCGTTCGTTAGTAGAATGTGGGGTTATGGAATCATCGCTGTTATCTCCTGAGGGAATTGATATAAAGAAAGTAAGCCTTTTAAAGCAAGCTTAGGCCAAACCTGTAAAATTCCTCCACGAGCCCTACCAAGTAAAGTTTCAGGAAAGAAAGAACTTCCATTTTTATAGTGCATTTGATATCTATTTATTTTTTATTTAGAGATACAGCACTGAAACAGACGCTTCGGCCCACCGAGTCTGTACCGACCAACAACCACCCATTTATACTAACCCTGCAGTAATCCCATATTCCCTACCACCTACCTACACTAGGGGCAATTTACAATGGCCAATTTACCTATCAACCCGCAAGTCTTTGACCGTGGGAGGAAACCAGAGTACTCAGCGAAAACCCACGCGGTCACAGGGAGAACTTGCAAACTCCGCACAGGCAGTACCCAGAATCGAACCCGGGTCCTGGGAGCTGTGAGGCTGCGATGCTAACCACTGCGCCACTGTACCGCCCATATTGTCAAGAGGTCCGAAAATGTTTCACAGCCAATGAATTACATTTGAAGTGTTCGTCACAGTCATGTAGGCAAATATGGCAACCAATTTTCTCACAGCAAGTTCCTACAAACAGCAATAAAATACGACCAGTTAATCTATCTTGGTGGTATTTGTTAAGGGATAAATACTGGCCATAACACTAGGAGAATTCCCCTGCTCTTCTTCAAATAGTACTATAGGATCTTTTACATTCACCTGAACAGGCAGATGGGGCCTTGGTTTAACATTGTATCCGAAAGGTGCCACCTCTGATAATGCAGCACTCTGTCAGTCCTGCACTGAGATGTCAGCGTGGATAATGTGCTCATGTCCCTAAAGTGCATCTTGAACCCATGACCTGCTGATTCAGAGCGCTATCACTGAACTAAGCTGGTACAGCTAACCATGAATTCATAAGGATTTTCAAACAGTTTTTGTTTTTATCAAAATAACTGAGTTTTTTTCTTACTTTTTACTATTTTAAGATGTTGTACAGAGAAAATAATATAGTCACCAAGCAGCCCAAGTCTGCAGCCTGAAATCAGTAGAGTCCCTCATAAAACATGTCATCAATGCTTACTGAGCGCGCTAACACTCTTCCTTTATTATTTATATTTGGAGTGAAACACCTCCAAGTCAACAAAAGCCTTCAGGCTTTCTCAGTCTGTTGAAAGTCTGTGTTTAACATGTGTGTAAATCCTGTTAGAAGGAGCCAGGTTCATAATTCTTCATGTTTGCCAAGACAGAATGTTTTGCCAGACTATCATATGGTATCCCAATGAGGAACTGATGGGATGCACCCAACTGAGGCAAAGATGTTCAAATCCTGGAAACTGAACTCAACCTGAACCTTGGCGTTTTTAATCCAGCCAGTAAACTATTTAATCCAGTAGGCTCCCATAATATATTTGTTCTTTTATTCTGTTGCTCACACAATGTTTAGAAGTAAATTTTACCTGACTATAAATGTTCACTTGGGATCTTTACAAACCTACAGGTGCATGAACCATACAGGAATGAGTTTACTTCCCCAAATGAACCGAACATACAAGCATACAAAAATGACAGGAAAAGACCAGCTGGTCCATTGAGTATGTGATGCCATGATGCAGATTTACAAGACGAGCATCATGCCCATCCATCAGCCATACAATGTTTTGAGAGAGGCACAAAAAAAACAGAGGAAACAAAAACCTTGGGCCAAGTCAAGAAAAAAATATTTGGAAATTCCTCTCCAACCCCCGAAGGTCATCAAACAAATTTCTAGAGACCACGGTAACCGAGTGACACATCACCCAATGTCCCACCTATCTTTTGTATGCTGCGATATTCAGTACCCTGCATGAGTCAGAAACGTGTTCCAAGGAAAGCCTCCTGACATCGAATCCAGTTAATTACTTCATTTATGCACATCTCCTAGTCCTTCCCAATCTATCTAACTCTCATACTTTATTCACATGGACCTAATCTAACCCTTTCATTATTTTAAAGACTTCAATTAAATCTCTTCTAAAGCTACCATTTTCTAGAGTAAAAAGCAATAACTCTTTAAGCCTATTTTGTTAAGTAATGATCTTATCAATCAAGCCCTACTCTGAACCTTTCTGAGGACCTCTACGTTGCCCACCTTGTGAGGTGACCAAAATTGAACATAGTGGGCCGATTTTAACTGCAGGCAGTTTTTGGGCAAGTGGTGAATGTGACAATTGGGCCATCTGCCTAATAACATCAATCTGAGGCCTCCAACAGTTTGATGATTGGGCCACAGTTGCATTTTGTTACCAGGCTGCCCACATATTTCCAGCGATTACCGACAGCCCACACAATTTGAGGGTGGGATTTCTAGTGGGCACACTATGCATTTAAAGAGTGAATGGACATGTTAAAGAGAGGGGTGATGCAACTAAGTTGAATTCAGTGCTACCACTGGGAGGGTGCTGCATATCAACATGTCAAAGGCCAGACATCTTGCTTCTCTGATAGGGTGGAGGGGCATGAGGGCATACAGAGAGATCCTGTTTTCCTCAAATAATGGGAAGGTCTGCTGGTAGGTGGCAGACCTTGTCAACGCCCACACCATCATCCCTAGGACCTGTTTGCAGTGTCCAAAGTGCTATACCAATGTGACCCAAACAGCAAGAGGGAATGTAATGTCTTACATTCTCTATGAACCATCTTCAGCTGCTTCATCAATGACCTTCCTTCAATCATAGAGTCAGAATTGGGGATGTTCGCTGATGATTGCACAATGTTCAGTACCATTCGCGACTCCTCAGATACTGAAGCAGTCCGTGTAGAAATGCAGCAAGACCTGGACAATATCCAGGCTTGGGCTGATAAGTAGCAAGTAACATCCGCACCACACAAGTGCCAGGCAATGACCATTTAAAGAGTGAATGGACATGTGAAAGAGAGGGGTCATGCAACTAAGTTGAATTCAGTGCTACCACTGGGAGGGTGCTGCACAGCAACATGTCAAAGGCCAGACATCTTGCTTCTCTGATAGGGTGGAGGGAATCTAACCATCTCTCCTTGACATTCAATGGCATTACAATCACTGAATCCCCCATTATTAACATCCTGGGGGCTTAACATTGACCAGAAACTGACCTGGAGTAGCCATAAAATACCGTGGCTACAAGAGCAGGTCAGAGGCTTGAAATCCTGTGGCGAATAACTCACCTCCTGACTCCCTAAAGCCTGTCCACCATCTACAAGGCACAAGTCAAGAGTGTGATGGAATACTCTCCACTTGCCTGGATGGGTGCAGCTCCAACAACACTCAAGAAGCTCGACACCAAGGGCAGCAAATGAATGGGAACACCACCACCTGCAATTCCCCTCTAAGCCACACACCATCCTGACTTGGAACTATATCACCGTTCCTTCACCGTTGGGTCAAAATCCTGGAACTCCCTTCCTAACAGCACTGTGGGTGTACCTACCCCACATGGACTGCAGCGGTTCAAGAAGGCAGCTCACCACCACCTTCTCAAGGGAAATTAGGGATGGGCAATAAATGCTGTCCTAGCCAGCGACGTCCACATCCCATGAATGAATTTTTTAAAACTGTCATATATGTGATAGTCAATTAAGATAATCATCAGTAAGATACATATATGTCAGTGTAAGATAACCGACTTCCACCTTACAGTGGCTTATCAACCAGATGACTGTTAGCTTTCACTGCCTTATGTGGATATCCAAAGGAGTTCAGCCATGTTTGTCAGCATAGTTTCACGAGCACCATTCACCTGAATTTATCCAGTAAAGTGGCGCATAAATGAAAGGGAACAGATATTTCAGAAATATTAAAACAACAATTACAAGGAGCTCAAGAATTTCTGCATCTCTAAAATAAAGTGCAGCTGTCTCCGCTGCTCCCTCCTCTTCATCTTATCCGCTGCTCGAGCATCTCCCAGTCATCCAACCCTCAATCAGCGTCACTTTGCAGTTTCTCTAGTATCTATCCCCTTATCCTTTCCAAACTTATCTCTTGCATGAAACCAATCCTGTCCTCTGACTCCATTCTGACTCCACTTCTGATCATCAACTGCACTTCTTGGCTCCTATGGTAATTGAAATTCTTAATGGTTGCATTTCCAAAGGCACCATCCATCTCCCCTTAAAATCTTCATAATTATTATCAAACCCTGCTCTAATCATCCACCCTTAATCCATCCATCCTCTAACTATTGACCTACTGCTAATTTACCATTAGTCTCTACAGCTTTTGTGTTTCAGACTACTCTGTAGATAAGTCCCAGGGGGAGAAATTTATTTGCAAAGCAGCACTATGCAGTTCTATGTCAATCCCCCAGGGGCAGACAGTTCGATGGGCAGCTACCAGTGAACCCCATTCAGTCTTCTTAATTGATATCATTGAAGAAAGTAGTACAAGCCGTGCAGATAGCTGCCCAGAGTGCTGCCTGCCCCCAGGGAATCAATGTAATATGTGAAGCAGCGCTACATGAATTAATTTCTCCCCTTTTAATTCCCTATGTCCTGGAGAGTGAGTTATTTAGCCTCACACCTAGGTAAAATATCAAAGCATTCCCAGGATAACAAACATAACCCCTTTTTTAGATTACTTCAGCTACTATCTTGATCCAATGTCATCATTTGATCTTCCTTGTCTTGGGAAGGTGACCAAATAACACTATTTTAGGTTTTAACAGCCAAACAAAGTTTTTAAATAGTAATAGAATAACAGCAATAAGAAAACATCTATTTTACAGTAATCGTTGAACCTTACTAATGACCTGTAATATTGGAAAAAGATAAACACTTGTCGCTAAGATGATGCTATAATTACTTTATTTACATAGAAACTCTCAAATCCTTCCCTCATCAACTACAGATGTTGCCTGGCTGGTCTAATTCCCTTTTAGCCAGATGCTCCAAACCAGGATAACTAATTTGAAAAGTGCAGGCTGATAAATAACATTGAAATAGTGAGTAGGGCTTCAACAATGGAAATAACTGTCTTCTAAGCTCAAAAGTGGTTTCTAATCAAACATATTTGAACAAATCATATTTGTATTTAAATTAAGTGATTTGGCCCATCTCCCTCAGACACTTGGGCTGGAATTTTAGATCCCCCTTCAGGAGCAGGCTCTTGGCGGGGTGGGGTGGGGAGGGGTGGTGTAAAATTGAGTGGGAGGCAGCGGGGGGCCATTCCCGATGCCTTCCTGCCCCGCTGCAATTTTATCAGAGGCAGCGGCAGCGAGAAACGACCTGCCTGCCCCAGGCCAATCAAGGCCCTTAAGTGGCCAATTAACTGTCACGAAAGGGCTTTCTCCCACCACCACTGGTATTTTACCAGAGGCTGGCAGGCACTTCAGGCCCCAGAAATCTGGCGGCCTCCTTGCAGGCTGGGGTGCCCTTCTGATCGGGCACCCTTTGCCCCATGGAGGGCCACCCTGAAGCCCCAACCACCCCCAATAAAATAAAGACCCACCTCACCAAATGACCCCCTCTTGCCTCACCAGGGCCCGGCCGATTGTCTCTGGTGTGGCCCCAAAAACTTACCTTTCTTCCGGGGCCATTGCCCCTCTTGCTGCCGATTCTGGGTGCAGTCCCAGCAGTGGCCACCGCTCGCAGTGGCGATGCTGGGAATAACAGCTGCCAGCCCGCTGATTGGCCAGCAGCTCTCGGAGGTGGGACATCCTGCCTCAAGGAGGTGGAAGTCCCGCCCAAGTCCAATTAAGGGCCTGGGGAGAGTAAAATCCCGTGTGGCTCCCCAGGCCTGGTGGAGGCAGACTCGCACTGACTTTTAGGCCGGTGGGCGGGGCCTCCCGCCCAACATTAAATTCCAGTCTTGTTTTCCCAGTGAACCTGCAGATTACAACAACAAGCTGTAATCAGCTGAGCTGCAATCATAGAAAAATGTTCAAGTTAGTTTTACCTCGCCCACTCCCCCACACCCCCCACAACCCTCACCAACACGTGAATTGTGACAGAATTAAAGAAACCAATATCAAGCTAAATATTAGGCAAAGATACTGTCACACCCAATACTCACCTTCCCTCAGGTAATTACACAGACTGAAAGTTCCTTCCCTAAGGCCTCAAACCTCAAGGCGGATACCCCTACTTCTATAGCTGCTTCGCTTCCTCCAAACACTTATTATTACAAAGGTGGTGTTATGTTCACTGAAGGATTCCTCTTTGAATAGCTCCATAGCTTAGATTATGCTCTGCTCACCTCTTGAACTCTGTCGGTTGCCTCCGGTACTTTTACACCACCTTCAATTGTGTGAAATTAATTCCCCGAACAATCAAGTAAATCCTGAATATATTTGCACATTCCCTGTTAACAAGCAAAAAAAAAAACAGTTAATGCTGTGTAACAGTTCAAACTCACCACCCGACTCCCCACCCCCTCCAACAACACTTACTCTGCTGTTCACAGCTTGATGGCAGCTTCCATTAGGAGACTGAGTTCATGAACCAAAGCCTGTTTCTCTATTCATTACCATGTGCAGGTTAGTATATCCAGATTTAACAATGAACTCCCTGATTATGGTCAATAGTGGATTCTGCCATAGTCTCCTGACAGCTTTGATGTGACAAAATCACCAGAAAATCATTGGAGTTAAGATTCAGGTAAAAAAAAAAGCTATGATCAACTCATCTAATTTTCTGAGTCCTGTTCATGCTATTCTCATTGGTACTACTGGCTAGAAACATTAAGAAACCGAAGATTGCTTCCTTGCCTCCAGTGGGTTGGAATCAAATGCTCTTTCACTGACCAATCAGCTAAAATCTATAATTAAAACATAAACTAGACAAACCCTTCATAGACTACTAAAATCCATCCTTTTTCCCCAACCCAGACCGGCAAATAGTTCTTAAAAAACACTTACCTTTCATAGTATAATTCCAGTCATAGATGAGAACCTCTTGCCTATCATCACCTAACTATGGGAAAACTTGTAATAGTATGGTGTTGAAATTCATACAGTAGCAAGAACAGATGAAAGCAATGGTCTTTCACCCATAACAATATACGTCCAACTCGCCAAATGACTGATGTTATAGCGTAGGTGATAATAGTCACAAAGTAAGATGGCTAAATAATATGGAGGGTGCTGCAAATGAGGCTGAACTCAGATATTTTATCAGGAGAATGCATTCTGGCTAAATTATATCTGACCTAGAATTGCATATTGTTTCCATTGATGAAAATTGGGGCAAATGCTCCAAGTCTGTAACACTTTGTTCAGTTTCCTTTTCCCCTCTGTTGCTAAAGCTGACGATTCTTGCTGAAGTACAGTAGCCTTCAGCTCTACCATCAGGTCACCATTCTTCATGTAGGAGCCTAAACAATGAGCATCTTCAGTTTATTCAACCATGAAAGGCTTCACAGATAACATTGATTGCATCGTAATCTTGTGCATATACAAATGCTCACACAAACACAAAAACTTATTCACACACATACATTTGTTTAAAGACATTTTCAGCAGGGATCATTCGATTGCAGACAGGAACTGGAACCCTACTTCTCCTTTTTCCCTTCCCTAGTATGTTACACTGTGGCTAGAATAATCCATAATAAATGATATTGCTGAAAATAGAGACATGTTGTTAAAGCTTTTCATCTTGCACTCATCAGGACAATCCACAAGAATACCAATGTAAAGGAAATCAACAACTTTGTACTGTACGAAAAGAGAGTGTTGATTGGTTGGCAAGTGAACTCTGATTGGTAGAGGCATTGCCATGGAGAATGCACCAGTTTATGGTGACTGACAGTTAACTGTCAAGTTTTATTTGAAATTTAAACCAGGTAACTTGACTCTGATTGGTCAAGGTATTGCCCTGAGGAATGAACCAGTGAATGGCTGTCAGTTATTTTGTTTAGCTGATACAGGCGCAATGTGTGTGCATGTTCTTTCTGTCTGCAAAGAACAAGGCCCTGTGTATTAATATATGTAGATTCCAGTACGCGCAATTGCACCACACTGTGAGCCCTACTGACAATCTTAAATTGGTTGTCAGCGTAATTCTTAGCACACTGAGGATAATTTAGCAAATGTTGTCCAACTACAGAATCACATCTAATGTTAGACACTGCGTTTTGAGTTTTGCAAGCATGAGCTGGTCAGGTACGGCCTGTACCTTTGACTGTTGTGAACAGCGGAGTCCCGATGTCAGAGGGCTAGTAGAATTCAGCTCCACACCTCAGCTTAGTAAAATCAGCTTTTCCCCAGTTGAGAACTTTTATTCCTGGTCTGTCTTTGTCCTTTTCCATTACTACCCTAAATTTAACTAAATTATTACCGTTTCCACCAAGTACTCCTAAACTGATACTCCTTCCACCTGCCCAGTGTCATTCTCTAAGCCTAAGTTCAGAACCACCCCTTCTCTTGTTGGGCTTGCTACGTACTGGCTAAAATAGTTCTCCTGAATATATTTTAAGAATTTTGCTCCCTCTGTGCCTTTCACACTAATTCTATCCCAGTTAATATTAGCGTAATTGAAATCCCCCACTATTACTGCTCTACTGTTTTTGCACTTCTCAGAAATTTGCTTCTGTATTTGCTCTTCTACCATCTTCTGACTGTTTGGGTGACTACAGTACACTCCCTGTAGTGTGATTACCTCTCCTTTGCTCTTAAGTTCAACCCACATGGCCTCATTTGATGATCCTTTTATCATATCACCCCTCCTCACAGCTAGAATTATTTATTTAATCAAAATTGTGATCCCCTCCTTTTTTATCCCCCTGTCTATCTCGTCTGAAAACTCAGTAACCAGGAATGTTTAGCTGCCATTCCGGCCCTTCGTTCAGTTATAATATAATAGCTATGATATCATATTCCCATGTGCCAGTCGGTGCTCTCAGCACATCTGGCTTATTCCCTAGGTTTCTTGCATTCAAGTACATACCATTTAGCCAAACTCCCTTATTATCTATTACTCATAGGCACACCAGAGAAGAAGAAAATGGAAATACCAGCATCACCTTCCTTCAAGGTGATTCCTGTCAGTTAATGGCTGTGCTCTACCAGTAGTTGCGCTGGAGGGCGTCATAGTCAACATCAGGCTGCTTTTGTACCTGACAGAGGATACTACAGTGAGAAAAATAGCAATCTGACAAGTGGAAAAAAATGCATACTGGGCGATGTTGAGGCTGATTGCTAATACCTTGATGATGAATGGGGGAATTATATAGTAAATAGCAAGACATTTGACAGATAGGATGGGATTTTTTAATGTGACATGCTGTTTAGAAACATGGGGCTAGATTTTACGCTTGGTGAATGGTAGAGATTTTTTTAGGCAGTAATTACTAGTATCGTCTGTTCCACTTTCCCTCCAGCCTTAAAGATACATAAGAATAAATATAATATTGCTGCTAACTAAAATACATGAATGGGTTACATCAACCATTTATAAGGCGCAGTACTAAGGAATCCAATAAATATCTGGACAAACTGATTATAACAGTACAACATATACCTGCAAGCAGGTATAGGGAAGCCTATGTTTCAGTAAAACTGTGCATTTTTTCCTTACATTTTTCTTCCTTGTTATAGAAAAATAGACTAAATTGTTGCTGCCTAAAATCCCCTTCTACATTAAAAATGGCTCACTCACACTCTCAAAAATCAAATCTATTACCTCCCCTAATGGCATTTTCTATCATCTGTTATTATAACCTTAGGAGCTAAGGGGGGAGGGGTGGCGGTTTTGATTAAGGAGAGCATTGCAGTGCTGGAGAAAAAGGATGTCCCGGAGGGGTTGAGGACAGAATCAATTTGGCTCGAGCGAAGGAACAAAAAAGGTGCAGTTACATTGCTCGGTGTTGTCCATAGGCCACCAGCTATTGGGGAGGACGTGGAGGAACAAATTTGCAAGGAAATTACAGAGAGGTGCAAAAATTATAGGGTAGTTATAATGGGGGACTTTAATTATCCAAACATAGACTGGGATAATAGTAGTGTAAAGGGCAGTGAGGGGCAAGAGTGTGTTCAGGAAATTTTTCTACAACAGTATGTTGCTAGTCCAACGAGAAAGGAGGCACTGCCAGACCTAGTTCTTGGTAATGAGCTGGGCAAAGTGGATCAAGTATCAGTAGGAGAGCATTTAGGGGATAGTGATCATTCTATCATAGTTTAGGCTGACTATGGAAAAGGACAAAAAGCAATCCAGGGTAAGAATACTTAACTGGGGGAAGGCCAACTTCAATGGGGTAAGAATGGAGCTGGGGCGAATAAATTGGAGTAAAAAACTGGCAGGAAAACCAGTAGATGAACAATGGGCTACCTTCAAAGAGGAGATAGTTTGGGCACAGTCAAGGTTTGTTCCCTTGAAGGGGAAAAGTAGGGCAAACAAATCCAGAGCTCCCTGGATGACAAAAGAGGTAGCGATTAAGATAAAGAAGAAAAAGTGTGCTTATGACAGATGCCAGGTTGAAAATACTATTGAGAACCAGGCTGAATGTAGAAGGTCCAGAGGGGGAAGTAAAAAAGCAAATAAGAGAAGCAAAGAGAGAGCATGAGAAGAGACTGGCAGCTAGCATTAAAGAAAATCCCAATGTTTTCTATAGGCATATAAATAGTAAAAGGGTGGTAAAAAGAGGAGTGGGGTCGATTAGGGACCAGAAAGGGGATTTATATATGGAGGGAGAGGGCATAGCTGAGGTATTAAATTAATACTTTGCATCTGTCTTTACCAAGGAAGAAGATGCAACCCAGACAATGTTGAAAGAGGAGGTAAGTTAGACGCTAGAGGGGTTTAAAATTAATAAAGAGGAAGTATTAGATAAGCTATCTGTACTTAAAGTGGATAAAGCAACAGGACCAGATGAGATGCATCCAAGGATACTGAGGGAAGTGAGGGAGGAAATTGCAGAGGCACTGACCATAATTTTTCAGTCTTCCTTAGACTCGGAGGTGGTACCAGTGGACTGGAGAATTGCAAACATTTCACCCTTGTTCAAAAAAGGGTGTAAAGATAAGCCCAGCAACTACAGGCCAGTCAGTTTAACTTCGGTGGTTGGAAAACTTCCAGAAAAAATATTTTGGGATAAAATCAATAGCCACATAGGCAAATGCAAGTTAATTAAGGAAAGCCAGCATGGATTTCTTAAGGGAAAATCACGTTTAATTAACTGGCTGGAGTTCTTTGAGGAGGAACAGAGAGGGTTGATGAGGGCAATGCTGTTGATATGGTGTACATGGACTTTCAAAAGGCATTTGATACAGTGCCACACAATAGACTTGTGGCCAAACTTGTAGTTCATGGAATAAAAGGGATGGTAGCAACATGGATACGAAATTGGCTGGGTGACAGGAAACAAAGAGTAGTGGTTATTGGATGTTTTTCGGGCTGGAAGAAAGTTTGTAGTGGAGTTCCCCAGGGATCAGTGTTGGGACCTATTACGTAAAGGTACAGCAAATTTTATTGTCTAATCTTATCATAAGTTAAAAAATGCAAGTTATTGAGTTTATAAATAAATTCTGTGGACATGTCTATTCTTGATTTCTACTTATAGCTTTTGCCAGCAAAATGGGGCTGGACTTTCCCTCCAGGAGGTAGGAAACAGGAGTAGGGACAGTTTCTGGGTCCAAACCCAGCTCTGGGGGGAACAATCATTCTTTAGGATTTTTACAGAGGCGCCCCTGAATTATCATGGAGACGTATTCCCTGTCTAATTAAGGGTGGCAGGCGGGCTCTCATAACTGGAGGGCCAATCAGGGACCTTCCAGCTTGAAAGGAGAAGCAGGTTGCAATGGAAGGTAAGTAAGGGAGAGGGCGCTTCAACATGGAGGATGGGAAATCCCTCTACAAGGTGGCCTTTGTCTGTACCCTGCAGGAAAGGTGGGCCTCTAAGCCTGCCTGGGGTACTGGCCCGCCTGCCTGCCACCTCCAGGCAGTTAAAATACTCCCCACCGCATCAAGAAACTGGAGGCCAACTGGATTTTAAATGGACTTAACAAAGCTCTTGCAGAGAGCCTAATTGGCTGCCCACTTCATGGGGATGGACAGCCCTGTTGGCCCTGAACTTGCTTCAGCCAAAATGGCTGACATCAGGAACAGAGTCAGGAAGCCGGCATACCAGCTGGTGCTGGTATTTTTGGGCCCCATCTGCCTCTGTCCCAACCATCAGAAATTCAGCCCATAGTGTCTGACAAAGAAAAAATTAGGAAATTTTCATTTTGAAAAACATAGTTATGCCACTGGCAAAGAATACAAACAGCATAATCATTTTAAATTCCAGAATGGTCTGCGCTGAGAGTGAAGAAGGGAGTTTGATAAGTGAGTGAATTTTAAGGGTTAATCTCTCAAGACTAGTTTCTGTTTTGTTTCTATCTAGCAATTAATTGAAATTCCTGTTTCAGTTAAGAGGTAAGTTAGGTTTCTTGCAGTTTTAAACATGGGTATACTAACACTCTGAGAGTATCTGTAGATAGTTAATTAGGTAGCTAGCTTAACCTGGTTTCAGAGCTCTAGCAGAGCTGATCTAGCATTATTTTCAGAGTATAAATTCAGGGGACTCTCAATGCTGTTTGTCTGCATTGAGTGCTGCTGGAGGGCAGAGGGTGTTAAGAAGGGAGTTTGGTAATTGAAGGAGTTTGGTAAGGAGGGGAACATAAATTGAAGGAAATAAATTTGAGTGCACAGAGTGCAAAGTGGGAGTTTGGTGCGTGAGGAAGGGGCTCCTTTCTTTCTTTCTTTCTTCTACCTTTGTTCAGCCTCCAGTAACTGCCTCTCTCTTCAGTACAGGGGAAGAAGCTGATCAGTGAGTAACTGGTAAGTTATTTTACTTCTCATTGTAATAAAAAAGTTTTTAAAGTTACGTTATGGCAGGTCAGCTCGGCCAAGTGGAATGTATGTCCTGCGGTATGCGGTAAGTCATGGAAGCACCTCATGTCCTCGACGGACACATCTGCAGGAAGTGTCACAGGCTGCAGAAGCTTGGGCTCCGGGTTTCAGAACTCGAGCAGTGGCTGGAGTCACTGTTGTGCATCTGCGAGGCAGAGGACTATGTGGATAGCACATTTAGGGAGGTGGTCACACTGCAGGTTAGGAGCAGGCAGGCAGAGAGGGAATGGCTGACATCCAGGCAGTCTAAAAGAGCCAGGCAAGCAGTGCAGAAGTCCTCTGAGTCCATCTTGCTTGCTAATCGGTTTTCCATTTTGGATACTGGTGAGAGCGATGGTTCCTCGGGGTGGGGTGCAGCCAGAGCAAAGTCCGTGGCACCACAGATGGCTCAGTTGCACAGGAAGGGAGGAAGAAGAGTGGAAGAGCAATAGTAATGGGGGATTCTATATTCAAGGGATCAGACAGGCATTTCTGCAGCAGTAAACATGACTCCAGGATGGTGTGTTGCCTCCCTGGGACCAGGGTCAAGGATGTCACAGAGCGACTGGGGGAGGGTGAACAGCCAGAGGTTGTGGTCCACATTGGTACCAATGACATAGGTATGAAGAGGGATGAGGTCCTGAAAGCAGATTTTAGGGAGTTAGGAAGGAAATTAAAAAGCAGGACCTCCAAAGCAGTAATCTCAGGATTACTCCCAGTGCCACGTGCTAGTGAGCATAATAGGATTGAATGATTGAACACGTGGCTGGACAATTGATGTAGGAGGGAGGGCATCAGATTTCTGAGGCATTGGGACTGGTTCTGCAACAGATGGGACCTGTACAAGCTGGACAAGTACGACCTGGACGGGCTACACCTTAACAGGAGCGGGACTAATATCCTCGCAGGGAGATTTGCTAGTGCTGCTGGGGAGTGTTTAAACTATCTTGTCAGGGGGATGGGAACCTGAGGGGTAGCTCAAATTGGAAGGGAGTAAAGCTGGTAACAGGAGATAGAAAATTAGGAAGTGACATTAGAAGGCAAGCGAAACAAAGGCAAGCATCAGCTGGGCTTAGAATGTAGAATAATGTCAAGAAGACAAGGTTAAGGGCACTCTACCTGAATGCACGCAGCATTGGCAACAAGGTAGATGATTTAAAGGCCCAAATAGAGGTAAATGGGTATGATCTAATTGCCATAACAGAAACATGACTACAGGGTAACCGAGACTGGGAACTGAATATTCAAGGATATTTAACATTTAGGAAGGACAGGCAAAAAGGAAACGGAGGTGGTGTTGCACTGATAATAAGGGCTGGGATCAGTGCATCAGTAAGGGTGTTTGGGTGGAGCTAATAAACAGCAAGGGGCAGCAAACATTGGGAGGAGTTGTTTATAGGCCACCAAACAGTAGTGCTAGTGTGGGCCATGGTATTAATCAGTAGATTAGATCAGCATGTGGCATGGGTAATACAGTAATCATGGGTGACCTCAACCTGCATAGTGACTGGGTAAACCTAATGAGTACTAATGCTGTGGAGGACGAGTTTCTGGAGTGTGTTAGGGATGGTTTTCTAGAGCAGTATGTTGAGGAACTGACTAGAGAACAGGCTATTTTAGATCTAGTTTTATGTAATGAGAAAGTGATAATTAATAATCTTGTTGTAAAAGAACCTTTAGGGATGAGTGACCATAATGTGATAGAATTTTACATTATATTTGAAAGTGAGGGCGTTCAATCTGAAACTAGGATGTTAGATTTGAAAGGAAATTATGAAGGTATGAGGAGCAAATTGGCTGAGGTGGATTGGGAAAATACATTAAAAGGTATGAGAGTACATAGGCTATGGATAATCTTTAAATAAATATTACACAGTTTACAGCACTATACGTTCCTTCAAGGCACAAAAACTCCAAACGTAAAGGCAGTCAACCGTGGATAATAAAGAAAGCTAAGGAATGTATAAGATTAAAAGAAAAGGCCTATCTAGTTGCCGGAAATAGTAGTAAACCTGAAGATTGGGAGGATTTTAGAATACAGCAAAGGAGGATGAAGAAACTGATAAAGAAAGGGAGAATAGAATATGAATGTAAGCTAGCAAAAAACATAAAAATGGACTGTAGAAGCTTCTACAGGTAGGTATAAAGGAAACATTTGGCGAAGACAAATGTGGGTCCATTACAGACACAGTCAGGAGAACTTATAATGGGGAATAGAGAAATGGCAGAGAAGTTAAATGATTATTTTGTGTCTGTCTTCACTGAGGAAGATACAAGAAATCTCCCAGAATTAGAGATCCAAGGGATTAGGGGGAATGAGGAATTGAAGGAAATTAGTATTTGTAAGAAGGTTGTATTGGAGAAATTAATGGGGTTGGAGATTGAGAAACCCCCAGGACCTGATATTCTACATCCCAGAGTGTCGAAAGAGGTAGCTTTGGAGATAGTGGATGCATTGGTGATCATCTTCCAAAATTCTATAGATTCTGGAGCAGTTCCTGCAGATTGGGAGGTTGTAAATGTCACCCCACTATTTAAGAAGGGAGGGAGAGAGAAAACAGGGAATTACTGACCTGTTAGCCTTATATCAGTCGTTGGGAAAATGCTAGAATCCATTCTAAAGGGTGTGATAAATGGAGACTTGGATAATAGTGATCTGATTGGACATAGTCAACATGGATTTATGAATGGGAAATCATGTTTGACGAACCTGTTGGACTTTTTTGAGGATGTTACTAACAGAATTGATAAAGGGGAGTCGGTGGATGTGGTATACTTGGATTTTCAGAAGGCTTTTGATAAAGTCCCCCACAGGAGGTTGGTTAGCAAAATTAAGCACGTGGCATAGGAAGTAATATACTGGCATGGATTAAGGATTGATTTACAGGCAGAAAGCAGAGAGTAGGAATAAACGGGTCATTCTCGCATTGGCAGGCTCTGCCTACTGGGATACCACAGGGGCCAGTACTTGGGTCCCAGCTGTTCACAATATATATCAATGATTTGCATGTGGGGACGAAATGTAGTATTTCCAAGTTCGCGGATGACACAAAACTAGGTGGAAATGTGTGTTGTGAGGAAGATGCAAAGCAGCTTCAAGGGGATTTTGACAGACTTAGTGAGTGGGCAAGAACGTTACAGATGGAATAGAATGTGGAAAAATGTGAGGTTATCCACTTTGGTAGGAGGAACAGATGTGCAGAGTACTTTTTAAATGGTAAGGGATTAGAAAGTGTCGATGTACAAAGGGACCTGGGTGTCCTTGTCAATAAGTCACTGAAAGCTAACATGCAGGTGCAGCAAGCAATTAAGAAGGCTAATGGTATGTTAGCCTTTATCACAAGAGGATTTGAGTACAAAAGTAGTGAAGTCTTGCTTCAATTGTATAGAACCTTGGTTAGACCGCACTTGGAATACTGTGTGCAATTTTGGTGCTCATACCTTAGGAAGGATATTATTGCCATAGAGGGAGTGCAAGGAAGGTTCACCAGACTTGTTCCCAGGATGGTGGGACTGTCCTATGAAGAGAAATTGGGGAAACTGGGCCTGTATTCTCTGGAGTTTCGAAGAATGAGAGGTGATCTCATTTAAACCTGCAAAATACTTAAAGGGATAGGCAGGGTAGATGCAGGTAAGATGTTTCCCCTGGTTGGGGAGTCTAGAACCAGGGGACACAATTACAAAATAAGGGGGAAGTCACTTAGGCCAGAGATGAGGAGAAATTTCTTTGCTCAGACGATTGTGAATCTTTGGAATTCTCTACCCCAGAGGGCTGTAGAAGCTCAGTCATTGAGTATGATTAAAGCAGAGATTGAAAGATTTCTAAATACAAATGCCATAAGGGGATATGAGGATAGTGTGGGAAAAAGGCTTTGAAGTGGATGATCAGCCATGATGGTATTGAATGGCGGGGCAGGCTGTATGGGCTGAATGGCCTGCTTTTGTTCCTATGCTTCACCCGTCCTTTGTCGGCAGTGTGCAGCCTGAAAAGAAACAGCCAGTACAGTAATGTCCACAAATAAATGAGATGGGAATGACTCTAGGAAACACTTCAGTGATGTGTTCCAATGATAGTATTCAATCCAGAACAGCTACAGGAGTGGAAAATCACAAACCATGAGGCCAGTAATCCTTGCAACGGAGAAGGTTGCTGAACAATTAAGAGCCAATAGAGGGAGGTGTAAGTGTGCAAATGAGGATAGAAACATAAAGAAGCTCTCCAGATTCAGCTTTTTTTAATTTGAAGGCATTTGAATTAAGAAATATTAATCACTAGACAATATATGACAAAGTACATTGTTCATTTTAATCTTTGTTCAATAGCCTCTCACATTACTATTTTGTTTTACCATATTCCCAATCCTGTCTTCCTGGCATTGGAAGGATGAATGAGAATGGACAGTGACTGCTGGAGTTGTGTACCCATCACAACCTCTGCATCACCGACTCGTTCTTTCATATTAAACCCTGTCACCAGGTTTCATGGAGACACCCAAGATCACGTCGTTGGCACCAGCTGGACCTCATCGTCACAAGGCGAGCCTCTATAAACAGTGTCCAAATCACACGCAGCTTCCACAGTGCGGACTGCGACACCAACCACTCCCTGGTGTGCAGCAAAGTTAGACTCAAACCAAAGAAGCTACATCACTCCAAGCAGAAGGGCCACCCGTGCATCAACACTAAGAGAATTTGTTATCCACAGCTGTTAAATAAGTTTCTAAATTCACTTGAAAATTCCCTTCAAAACACTCCTGCAGGGGATGCAGAGACGAAGTGGGCCCACATCAGAGAGGCCATCTATGACTCAGCAATGACCACCTTTGGCAAATGCGAGAAGCAGAATGTAGACTGGTTTCAATCTCACTTTGAAGAGCTGGAACCTGTCATAGCCGCTAAGCGCACTGCACTGTTGAACTACAAGAAAGCCCCCAGCGAGTTAACATCCGTAGCACTCAAAGCAGCCAGAAGCGCTGCACAAAGAACAGCCAGGTGCTGCGCAGATGACTACTGGCAACACCTGTGAGTCATATTCAGCTGCCTCCGACACCGGAAACATCAGAGGAATGTATGATGGCATTAAGAGAGCTTTTGGGCCAACCATCAAGAAGATCGCCCCCCTCAAGTCTAAATCAGGGGAAACGATCACTGACCAACGCAAGCAAATGGACCGCTGGGTGGAGCACTACCTAGATCTGTACTCCGGGAAAATGTTGTCACTGATAACGCCCTCAATGCAGCCCAGTCTCTGCCAGTCATGGATGAGCTGGACAAACAGCCAACAAAATCGGAACTCAGTGATGCCATTGATTCTCTAGCCAGTGGAAAAGCCCCTGGGAAGGACGGCATTACCTCTGAAATAATCAAGAGTGCCAAGCCTGCTATACTGTCAGCACTCCATGAACTGCTTTGCCTGTGCTGGGATGAGGGAGCAGTACCACAGGACATGCCAATAACATCACCCTCTATAAGAACAAGGGTGACCCCCGGTGACTGCAACAACTACCGTGGAATCTCCCGGCTCAGTATAGTGAGGAAAGTCTTCGCTCGAGTCGTTTTAAACAGACTCCAGAAGCTGGCTGAGCGTGTCTACCCTGAGGCACAGTGCGGCTTCGAGCAGAGAGATCAACCATTGACATGCTGTTCTCCCTTCGCCAGCTACAGGAGAAATGCCGTGAACAACAGATGCTCCTCTATGTTGCTCCTCAGTTCCGAAGAAGGGCCACTGACCCGAAACGTTAACTCTGCTTCTCTTTCCACAGATGCTGCCAGACCTGCTGAGTTGTTCCAGCATTTCTTCTTTTTATTTCAGATGCTCCTCTACATTGATTTCATTGATCTCACCAAAGCCATTAACCTCGTCAGCAGACGTGGTCTCTTCAGACTACTAGCAAAGATCAGATGTCCACCAAAGCTACTAAGTATCATCACCTCATTCCATGACAATATGAAAGGCACAATTCAGCATAGAGGTGCCTCATCAGACCCCTTTCCTATCCTGAGTGGCATGAAACAGGGCTGTGTTCTCGCACTTACACTGTTTGGGATCTTCTTCTCACTGCTGCTCTCACATGCGTTCAAGTCTTCAGAAGAAGGAATTTTCCTCCACACAAGATCAGATGGCAAGTTGTTCAACCTTGCCTGTTTTAGAGTGAAGACCAAAGTATGGAAGGTTCTCATCAGAGAACTCCTCTTTGCTGACGATGCTGCATTAACATTCCACACAGAAGAGCGTCTGCAGAGACTCATCGACAGGATTGCGGCTGCCTGCAACAAATTTGGACTCACCATCAGCCTCAAGAAAACGAACATCACGGGACAGGAGTCAGAAATGCTCCATCCATCAATATAGACAACTACGGTCTGGAAGTGGTTCAAGAGCTCACCTACTTAGGCTCAACTATCACCAGTAACCTGTCTCTCGATGCAGAAATCAACAAGCGCATGGGAGAGGCGTTCACTGCTATGTCCAGACTGGCCAAGAGGGTGTGGAAAAATGGCGCACTGACACGGAACACAAAAGTCCAAGTGTTTCAAGCCTGTGTCCTCAGTACCTTGATCTACGGCAGCGAGGTCTGGTCAACGTAAGTCAGCCAAAAGTGATGTCTCAACTCATTCCATCTTTGCTGCCTCCAGAGAATCCTTGGCATCAGGTGGCAGCACCATATCTCCAACACAGAAGTCCTTGAGGCGGCCAACATCCCCAGCATATACGCCATACTGAGCCAGCGACGCTTGAGATGGCTTGGCCATGTGAGCTGCATGGAAGATGGCAGGATCCCCAAGGACACATTGTACAGCGAGCTCGTCACTGGTATCAGACCCACCAGCCGTCCATGTCTCCGCTTTAAAGACGTCTGCAAACGCGACATGAAGTCCTGTGACATTGACCACAAGTTGTGGGAGTCAGTGCCAGTGATCGCCAGAGCTGGCGGACAGCCATAAAGGCGGGGCTAAAGTGTGGCGAGTCGAAGAGACTTAGCAGTTGGCAGGAAAAAAGACAGAAGCGCAAGGGGAGAGCCAACTGTGTAACAGCCCCGATAACCAATTTTACCTGCAGCGCCTTTGGAAGAGTCCATCACTTTAGAATTGGCCTTTATAGCCACTCCAGGCACTGCTCCACAAACCACTGACCACCTCTAGGCGCTTACCCATTGTCTCTCAAGACAAGGAGGCCAAAGAAAAATAAAAATTTCCAATCCTGTAATAATGCTTGCTCTCATTTTTAGCTTCATTTTCATATTAAATGTTGCATGTTCTCAGTTTACATGGAGGACGTTCTAGAGTGTTGCTCATAGCACAGACTCCAGGCAGCTACACTGAGGGTAGGAATGATGAACAGCACGCAATCCACTGCCACTTAGGGGGTAACTTGAGGTTGCAGTCTTTGCTGAGACAGATGTGGCAGCCACAGAGTAAGAGGAGGAATAAGCCCTCGAAATATCCACCGGGAAACTTAAGGATTCAAGAAAAAAAAAATGATACATTACCACAGAAGACATCAATTGGGCTGGCATTCCCTAAGAAACCATTGAAGCCACAGGAGTTCAAGAATATGGACATTATTGTGCAATTGCTGTCCAGACCAATTTGACAGAAATTCAGAATGAACTCTCATCAGGTCTCACCCATGTTGGTAGTAATTAGTGAGACTTGCACATTATCATGTAACCTGATTTTTGGCAAAATAAACAAGTAAATAGGCTCCATTATAAACCTAAAAATGGAACTCCACACAAGTCAACAGCCTGTTAGAGCTCCTATAAAATCCCCTACCAAAGGAATTCCTGACACTGTTTCAAGTACCGTTGTGACTGAAGGGCTCATGCCGCTCATAAATCCTGTGCAATTTTACAGCTCTGACTCTTTCTATTTGCAAGTGCACATCAAACAGGAATCAATTGTACTGAGTTGTTGCAGTCAACATGGGATACAGGGTAAAGAAGGCAAGTCCTCAGCCATCGTATCAGAATAATATAGAAATAAATTATTTGTTAAACTGTTTTTGTTCTTCATACAATTTTGTCCTTGTACAGAAGAGGTTTACCAGGATGTTGCCTGGTTTGGAGGGCATTAGCTATGAGGAGAGGTTGGATAAACTCGGATTGTTTTCACTGGAACGACGGAGGTGGAGGGGTGACATGATAGAGGTTACAAAGTTATAAGCGGCATGGACAGAGTGGATAGTCAGAAGCTTTTTCCCAGGGTGGAAGAGTCAGTTACTAGGGGACATAGGTTTAAGGTGTGAGGGGCAAAGTTTAGAGGGGATGTACGAGGCAAGTTCTTTACACAGAGTGTGGTGAGGGCCTGGAACTTGCTGCCGGGGGAGGTGGTGGAAGCAGGTACGATGGCGACGTTTAAGAGGCATCTTGACCAATACATGAATAGGATGGGAATAGAGGGATACGGACCCCGGAAGTGCAGAAGGTTTTAGCTTAGACAGGCATCAAGATCGGCACAGGCTTGGAGGGCCGAATGGCCTGTTCCTGTGCTGTACTGTTCTTTGTTCTTCAGAATTGAATTGCAGGTTCCTCCGGGTGATGTAGATGACATGTGTTAGGTGACCCAGCTCTTAGATGCTCCATCATGCACAGTTCTTGCTGTTCCATTTTTCTGTTGCATTACACCTATTTTAATTTAAGCAGAATCCTCATTAGTGTTACAGCAATATGGCCCTTATTCCTCATGCAAAATTTTTAAAGCAAGATTTTATGTTACACGGTTACCAGGGTTTTATTCTATTTCACTGTCAGGTGAAGTGTGGCTGCATTAAATCGCCCATAATCGGTCCATAACTTGTATCACCAGATTGTCATAACTTATCAGCTTGTAAATCATGATGGGTCTGGACAGAGTAATTAGAGAGAAACTGTTCCCACTTGTGAAAGGATCAAGGAGAGGATCTGAGAGGGCACAGATTTAAAGTATTTGGTAAGAGAAGCAAAAGTGATATGAGGAAAAACTTTTTCATGCAGCGAGTGGTTAAGGTCTGGAATGCACTGCCTGAGAGTGTGGTGGAGGAAGGTTCCATTGAAGCATTCAAAAGGGAATTGGACTGTTATATGAAATGGAAGAATGTGCAGGGTTACAGGGAGAAGACGGGGGAATGGAACTGAGTGAATTGCTGTTTCAGAGAGCTGGTGCAGACACAATGGCCGAATGGCCTCCTTCTGCACTGTAACAATTCCGTAAATTCTGTGAATAGCGAAAATGATGCATCATTAAATAGCAATGTTGTGTGGGGAGAATATTTTGCAGATTTTCTCAGCAGCACATTGTAGAATATCCGTTGATCTGTCAAAGCATTAGACACATCTTCAACGTGTGTAAGGTTTGATAACTGTTTGAATAGATCCATATGATTGATTGTATCTATTGTTGAAAAGGTTATGACAATTAATTAGAGGAAGTGATTGTGTTTTGTGGCAGGATTGTTTTAGGAACTAAATATATCACAGAATTCAGGATGACTCACAGCCATGTTTTAGTATCGATCTGTTCTTTGGCCAAGCTTTTCACTGTCTAACAAAGAACTAGTCTGCAATATAGATGTTATGTGCCTTTGAACATTCAACAATAATAAATATGGTGAGTAGCAGCCATCACCTCTGCCAGCTAACCTTGATGTATTTTGTTGGTATCACGCATTTGGGTATAGAGGAGTCAGCAAATAAAGGAGTCAAATATGAACCCATGATCAACATCCCACAATACCCTTGGAAATACAGCAATGGCAGCCATTGGAATTCCAATTATAATTGCTTTGTTCTTGGAAACAATATACCTCTTGTGCAAGATAGCCATGACCAGCGGATTGAAATGTCACATAGTTGTCTGATGTAATCCCTCCATAATCCCTAAAAGTGCCTAGAAGGAGTCTGTAGCATAAAAATTAATAGCAGTTGTCATCTTCATGGCTAATGACATCAGATTGCATTTGTAATTTCCTCTGGGATTCCTCATATCGGTCAACTACTACTATTCTGCTGAGCCTAAATCTTCTTTTTGAGTAATGAATTTCAGTAAGAGCCAGGTAAGTTGGGAATGGCCAGTAAATTCTGTTAAAAAAAAATACTTCCCTGGATCCTTTGTGTTCTTCTTCAGCTCTTATCATATCAAAAAGTATCAATGTATCTCCTAGAGCTTGTTCTTCACAGCAACTTATACTGCTCTACTATTGTCAATAACAACCGCAGCATAAATACCAGTTATTAGAACTGAAATTTGTCATTGAATATTGCATATGAGCTTTTTGCCCTACAATTCTGTCTCCTAACTATAAATTTGATTGGCTTTTAATGACTACCATTCAGCATTACCATTTGCAATAAGAATCGAGTGGCAATTCAAATCCTGATGAACATCCATATATCATTCCAAGAATATGCTACAGC
The DNA here is from genome assembly GCF_036365525.1 of Heterodontus francisci. Lineage (NCBI taxonomy): Eukaryota > Metazoa > Chordata > Chondrichthyes > Heterodontiformes > Heterodontidae > Heterodontus > Heterodontus francisci. The sequence continues at coordinate 40,283,620 of NC_090401.1, read as the reverse complement.
ATAGAGTGCTTGTAATTTTTAAAAAGTATTTAAAAACTGATGGGACACCTGAAAAATGGCAGGAATCTGAGTAGATTGGAGGACATTTGTAAAATGCGTCGATGTGAAGGCATGATTAGCATGAAAGGGATTGAAAATGGCAGGGACTGGAGAGCATTTGAAGAATGACATAAAACCTGGACAGTAGTTGGTAAAGCGATTGGACATGAAAAATCACAGCCTGTTTTGAAAAAACTATAAAGTATGGCACTTGAAAAGTATCAAAATACTTGGAAAATGTTTTTTGTATTTTGCTGGGACATTATTGAATGATAACATCATTTGTTTATAAATACAGTATGTCTACTAGATAACTACAAACCTAATCTAAGCATAAATAAAGATCACCTCCCACGGACTTGTCTATCTAGCTATAGCTTATTAAAAACCTTGCATAGGGTGTATGCTCCATTAAAACCAGATATTAATTGGAATTCCACTGTTAAAATATCAACATTTGCCAGTAACTATTACCTGCCATGCCATTGGGTTGTGCTGTAATGGAAATGCCAATTTTAAATGACAATGCCAATCTATCACTATTACGAATCATGACACTAGATAGCCATCTAATGGGCGTTCCAATGTGCAATGAAAACAATGAACTGTCACACCACTGTAAGATATGAGAATTCGTCAATAGTCAGAAGTTCTGGCATAGACGCTGAATGGATGTTGAAATGCTTCAACCTCCATGGGTTTCTGTGGCTCATATATTCCATGGTAACCCCACATCCCAAAGATACACCTTGAGACTGCACTCAGTTTACTAAGGAATAAGTGAAGACCAAGAGTGTCAGCTGGGGTTCAGTTAGTAGCACTCTTACCTCTGAGTTAGAAGGTTGTAGGTACATTTAGCTCCAGAGTCTTGAGACAAAGTCTAGACTGAGGGAGTGTTGCACTGGCTGCGACATTAAACCAAGGTCTCTTCTTCCCTCTCAGTTAGATGTAAAAAATCCCAGGGCATTATTTTGAAGATGAGCAGAGGTGTTACCCCCGGTGTCCTGCCCAATATTTATCCCTCAATTAACATCACTAAAAACAGATTACCTAGTCATTATCACATTGCTGTTTGTGGGACCTTGCTATGCATGAATTGGCTGCTGCGTTACAACAGAGACTACACTTCAAAAAGTACTTCGTTGGCTGGAAACGCTTTGGATATTCTGAGATCGTAAAAGGTGCTATATAAATGCAAGACTTTCTGTTTTTATGTAATTCATCCAAAGAAATGGTTCCATTCAAAAACGTGAGAAAAGCTAAAAAGCAGACTTTGTTGGACTATTTGACTGTTTCTAAATTTTACTTGCGTTATTTTTGCTCTGTAAATTCTTTTAAGTTGTAAATAATTGCAGTAATAATTTAGCCTGCACATTATAATCTAACATGCCGATTTTTCTGCCTTCCAGATTGACAGAATACATAGAGGGCATGCCACATGCTCTTCAGTAAGCAGTTTGCCATGATAGGACTTCATTGTTGGAGCTGGCTACACTAACAGTGCACCAGAAGAGAGTAAACGATGCAGAATTAAATTCATAAGCAAAACAATCTGCTCATAGAAACTCCTGTTGTACTGGAACTGAGGGCTACATAAATGTATGTTGTTAAAACACTAAGATCATTGACATGGAATGATCGGACGCATGACCATTCTCCTGTGTAGCTGAGTTCTGTTCTGAACCACATTACTCTTTGCAGGTGTCAAATGGAGGCTTAAGCCTTCTCCAAAGAGATAAATAAGAGAGAAATTTATCCCAAGGCCACTCTTATCAGAAATACATTTCAGTTTCACTGTTCTTATATTTTTTTTAAAGAGAATTTTGAATTTAGACAGTTACATTTGTGACTGACATAGTCCAGCAACGTAATGTAACACATTGCTTAGATTCTAGAGATACCTTGAGAGAAGATGCCACACCAATTGTATTGCATCCATTTAGGGCCACTTTATAATCGGCATCATTAGAGCCTCAAGGAACCACTGAAGTATAAAGAACACAGGTCTGTGAAACAAAATTTATAGCGAATAGAACAATTGTTGGAGGTGGGGATCATTTATGTTCGAACCTGATGCCTGGAATACATATTTTAAAGGAATAAAAATACAGTACTAATTTAAATAAGCTGAAGTTAGAAAGAACATCAGGTGAAATTGAAAAGGTTTTGATGCCACATTTTCAATTATTCCAGAGTTATCCATTGCTGACATACTTCAAAGTGATTTCCTGGGACCATTAGGGAATAAGTAACTCGTTGATGAAATGCAGCTCGCATCGAGACCCAGAGAATAAATTACAAAATAATGGTGAAATTATCGTCTAAATTGCGAAATTAATATACATGAGATGTTTATACACGCTGTAGGGGACTGAAAAAAATAATCCAGCTTTCTTTAGGGCTAATTCAGATGCAGTTAACATTTAATTTAATTTGCGCCGTTGTAAGAACATAGCTGTCAATGCAGTGGTGAAGATGGTAGGCTTTTTGCAGCTGATTAAATCCTAGTCATAAACCAGTTAATTATACTAATGTGCTGCAAATGAAACCCTTGACACTTTCCAATTGGCCAAATTTTGCAGTAGAAGTCATGGTGAGGCTTACAGCTGATTATTATTAAAGAGTAAATCAGTCAGCAACTTGTGGCGACTGCACATGCACAGTTATCAGTAAATTGCTGTCTTGAGTTGCCCTGCTCCTCCAGAAGATGGATACCCCTAATTTCTAGCAAAATCCCTTAGAAAGTCAGTGGGCAAGTGCAAGTGTAATGAATGGCTAATGCCATTTGTCCGCCACTGAGAACAAAATCCAGCCCGATACGATATTATTTCTACCAAAAGACAGGTGAAAAATGGCAGTTTTAAATGACAGTATGAAAATGAAACAGAACTGAAACTACTTGTGAAAGAAATATTGAACAGATTATTTTATTAATAATTTGCATTTTTAGGCTAATAATATGTTCTTTTCCATTTTATTAATAACCAGTAATCTGTAGCCCAACCTGAAAAGTTTTGTTCTGGTGGTTTATATTGCCAAAAATGTTTATTAGAAGCAAGTCTGTTTTTGGTACGCATGAGATGAGAAAGCTAGGCTACTAAGGTAATTATGTGGCATCAGGCATTTAGGCCAGTAAAGGGTTAGTAGGACCCTGGCAGCAAGCTGGTGATGGATATTAGACACAGGCAGAGGCAGCGAAGTGGTGGGTGTACCTAGCCAAAGTTAAGCCCCTTGATTGGACTGTGATAAATACATTAAAGAAGGGTTGTTATCTACTGAGAATCAGGATAATAGTGCCTCTCAGGAGCTAGGAATATGTTTTCTTGTTTGATAGATATGGTTTATAGCTTAATCATAGCTGCCATGATAAGGGAGGCCAGATGGCCAAAAACAAATATTGCAGCAGGTCATAAGACTAACATCTAAGCAATCACAGGCCTATGTACATGGTAATTGTATGATTAAATTATGGGATTTTGGTTGTAAGTTAGTGATTGGTTAATTTGATCATTTGGGATCCACATAGAATGTCTAAAAATAGGGGAATGTGTTGGTGTGCGTGAGAGATGCTGCAGTCACCTGGCCTCTACCTGCATCTATGTACATCAGGTTGATTCTGTTGTCACAAAAACGTGCTATGTTGAATCATGATTTTTTTTAATCCACTGACTGGAAACCTGAATTAAATTTAAAAGAAAGACATAAAATGTGACTCTATTAGCAACTAATTTGCATCACTATATTCCACATTCCAATGCATTGAGGTGGAGATGAGTTGTCTGCACAATTCCCTCAAGAACAATGAACTGGGGACTCTGAGTGAACTACCTATCTTATTCCCATTAGCAAGACATTAAGGCCATCACTTGGGACATTAAACTGGAAACAAACCAATCAAACCTAATCACTCGAATAATGGGACCCTGGTTGTGAGAAGGGAATTCCTAGACATGAACTGATTAAGCTGCAAGAGAAAATACACACTGATAACCACCATGTCGAATTACTGGGTGACAGTTATGTGACAGGCCCATCATTTGTGTGCTTAAGCTGGTGTTTTCTCTGCAGCAATCAGACAAGTAGCTAGAGACTGACAAGAGAAGACCCAGGAGGGGTCCCTCCTCCCTCTCTCTCCAAGCCACCTTGCAAGCTTCAAACCCTGCCAGCTGGCCATAACCACCTAGGCCTATCACTACTGCAGACAGAGACCCCTTGAAGAAAATCATCCGCATCACTGTCTCCAGGAGAACCACCAAATCAGTCATCCACATCTTTAAATCAGAAGCCTCAGGACCATTGAATCCAGCCTGAAGCCAGCTGAGTCACCACCCTCCACAGACTGGATACCTTTTTTATTTCTCTGGACTCTAATTCAACCAATCTATCCTTCCCCACTCAGTAACATATTTGTGTATGTGTGTGAAAGTTGGAGTGTAGTTTACTATTTTACTTAGATCGGTTAAAGTACAATAAAGCTAACCTCTTTCTTTGTTCAACTCAAGAAAACTTTCCGATTGGTTCTTTTTAGGATCATAGCATGTAAATAGTTAAACACTCACATGAATTGGCAAGTAGATCTACTTTAAAAAAAGAAATAAACCTGTTGTGGTAAAACAAGGAAGGGAAAAGAGGGGAGCCCTTTGACTCCTCCTCACCTGATCATAACACTGTATTCTGAAGAAATAAAGACGTTCACTTGAAAAGCGAAGTATGCGTGTGTGGTTACTTATTCACACATTCACCCCAGCAAACAGAGGGGGTAGTAGAGACATCAGTATGTACATATTTTTGTGGAAATGAGAAGTGTCACTTTTCACCAAGTCCAACAGCAGGCAGGGGATATGATCTTGCCTTGACTTCTGAGATTTGCTTTGCTGATAAAGATTCATCAGAATCCTCATTTAGCTTGAAAGCTGATGCTTTCACATAATGAGATTTAGAAGCAAGTGCAAAAAAAAACAAACTCAGTTGTTTCTGGACTGCCTGGTTAAAACAGGGCACATGGCAAATCCAGTGCAGGCAATGTATTTATGTTGGTGCTAACCTGACTGCTGGTTACGACTAAGCATATAATGGATGCACCAGTAGAAAAGCCATATACATCCAGGTTTCAGAGAAGTGAAATTTTATCCATTCTTGTGTTTTTTTCTGCCATTCTGTTTTTGTTTGTTGTTTTGCATAAGTAACATTTCATGAAAGAGTTAGAAATTGTGCATGATTTAACAATGCAAGGATGAGGGGGCTTTTGGATTGTGCTGTTTAGTTAAAGCTTGGTTCTATCTGTGCCTTAAAGGTTCAATACAGATTCACTCAGAGTAAAACAGCACCAAATTCACCAGATGGGATTGATGTATCTTTGTGATAGAAATGTGTATCCTTGAAATAAATTTCCATCCATTTGTTAATTGATGAAATACCTCGCTGCAGAGATTTAAAAATATCTATATATTCTTCAAAATAAGCATATTCTGAGTTGTTACTACAGTTAGGTGGAAATTGTCTGAAACTTTTCTATTTCATTGTCACAAAAATATCAATTCATTTTGGACCACAAGGACTTATTTTGTGAATTACTAATCAGATGGTAATGTATAGGTAGTTTTGGTACTGTCAGAGAGAAACCTAAACATAGATCATTTTATACATTTATCTTTTGATAAATGAGATGTGCTTAGTCAGACTAAGTCAAATAAAAATTGCTTTCAGATATGACACTGACTTAGCAATTCTGCTTTGAGTATGACAGTGTGACAAATGGAAATGTCACGCTATCGCAGCAGAGGTGTTCTTCGAAGACTAAGTGTAAGTTTAAGGGGAGTGTGTGATGTATTTGTCTTGTGCTGTACCTGACTTTGAAATACTTGATTCCCAAGCACCGTCATCCCTCATTTTGGTAAGAATGGAAAAATAAAACAAAAACAGCTTAATTTAGATGGAGGTTTTGCAAACTCAAACAAAAAGGGAACTATTTCGGTGATCAGTGAGTGGGATTTCAAGGGCGACAGGTGAAGAGATCTGTTTTAACTTGCTTCTTTTCTCCAATTATAGACATACCAGCAGCTCCCGTCAATGTCACAGTCCGACATCTGCAGGCCAACTCGGCAATGGTATCATGGGAGGTTCCCGATGGCGATGCTGTTATTGGCTATGCTATATCACAGCAGGTATCATTGTATTTGCTTCATCAGTACTTTTGGATTCTGATTCTTCCCCCTCTTACACTGCACTTGTTTCTCAATATCTTGGTTGTGCTGTGAAAAAAGCAAGAAATATCTAAGTACCTCAAAAGAGTTTTGTTGGAGTAAAACCCAGTAAATATGCACTGTGGTAAGCTGAAAACTCTGAATGTTGAGTGCGCTGCAGCACGACATAACCCAGTGACGTAGATGGCTTTTTCTTAACATTTTGTAAGAAACTGAAATTGCAACCTGAGTAAAAATTACATGTAAAATATCATTGAGGATTGATATCAGTCTAGATGACACTGAATCTGTAAAGTGCCTATAGTACATTCAAAATTGTTATTTCAGATGTTGCCTCAATAAGGTTGCTGTGAATTTTTGTGTATTGTAAACAAAAAGATCTGTTAATCAACTTACTGACCTCAAGCTCTAGGGCAGAGAACTTCAGCACCAATGATGGGCAGAACTCAGAGTACCCCTGAGGGTCTGCTAGACTTGAGAATGGTTTCACTTTCAATATCATCAGGGACATGGTGCATGGACAAGACTGGATCACTATTAACTGGAATAATATGATTAACGTTAGTAAGACTGCTTAAATAGATCTTTTTCAGGGCTTCGGAGCAAAGCTTCACTGTTCTGATCTTCCTGCGAAATATAACAAAAATTTGCAATAGTATTATAGACTCTGCATTAGAACCTGACAATTTGACATAGACTTGTTTTGTTGTCAATATTAGTTTCAATTTTAAGGTAGTATTTGATTTCAAAATGGACTTTATAATTGTAAAGTGTATAAAACAACACCAGCACAAGGTACTCCAGCTATAGATCTTGCTGTCATGAAAACCCCACCTGCCAAGAATGAGGCATATTAATTTCATCATTTGCACATTAATTTTAAACTGTTGCTGGAGTGAAGAGATTACTTGTTTAAAGAGATAACAGCAGTGGCTGGGAACATTTTCATTCTAAGAGACAGTTGCCTGGAGAGACAATGGAACTGCGCCCTGATCCAAGTAACCCAAATGGATTTTGATCACCAGTCATTGAATGTGTAACAAGCCGGCATTCCATTCACACCCTGCCCCCCACCCTGCCACTGACGGTGTCTGCTAAGATGGAGAATCCACAAAAAAACGCAGGAGAGTTTATTGAAAAAAACCTAGTCACATGATTAACCTGCTGGCCAACTTGGAGTTTTGAATTGTGCTCACAGGATGGTTTGAAGACAGAGACTGATTTGAAGACAAAAAAGAAGGAAGATCTCGCTCCCTGGCTCTCTCTCTCCCTCTCACGAATTTCCAGATCCACTGAAGCCACTTAAACCTCAAGAGAGAAGACTCCTATATCGAAACAAGTTTGAAAGCATGCACTGGGCTTCAACAAAACAGCAAGGTTTAACTGCAATCAAAGACTCTACATGGAACTCAAAGGACAATAAATAAACCCCAGCTATAGCTTCAAACTTTTCCCCTTTATTCTTTCTACTTTTCTATCTCTATTTGCATATGTGTTTATCGCGTGTGCATGCTAGCATGGTGGCGTCGCATATTCGTAGCAGTTTTAACCAAATTAGAGTTTTAAGGTTAATAAACTTACACCTTTCTTCTTTAAATCTAAGAAAACCTGTCTGGTTGATTTCTTTGCCTTATAATTGGAGAGCAGTGAACAAGGATTCACTGAGGGGGAAGTAAAACACGGTATTTAAAAATCAAACCAGGCAAAAGCTGAGAGTGAACCCCTAGACCCCACTCTCACCTGGTCATAAAAGAAATTTGGGAGCAAGTGTCCGGATTCAACCCACAGACAAATGAGAAATTGGAAGTGGGAATCAATTTGATCTCAATCAAAAAGAAAAAATATTTCAATACAGGTTTTCTTGTGGTTGTGTGTGCTAGAATACTAACATGTCTGCGACTGTAGCCAGTAACTCTTCAAGCCAGGGTGAAGTAATTTGGGAGAAGTTAGAAGCACTGTCTGTGGAAGAGCTGATAAAAATGGCTGAGCAGTGTGGGATCACTGTATGTGCCAAGACTAGAAAATCTGAACTCCTAAGACGAGTGACCAACCATTTTTCCCTTGAATCTGAAAAGGCAGAAACTGGGTTAGAAATAGACTTCAACAGGGTATTGCTAGCAAAGATACAATTGGAACAGAGGAAACTTGAATTTGAAGAAAGAGAGAGAGAGAGAGAGGAGAAAGAAAAAGAGAGCGCGGAGAAAGAGCCTTCCAGAAGGATCGTGAGGAAACAGAAAGAAAAAGAGAGAGGAGATGGAGAAAGAAAGACAGGAGAGAGAAAGAGAGAGAGAGAGCCTTCCAGAAGGAATATGAAGAGAGAGAGCTGAGGCAGCTTGAGATAACTAGCAGGTGACAGAGTAACCCCAGGGACAGCATGGCCAATATGGAGGATCGTAATTAAGGGCTGGGTACAGAATTATTAAAATTTTCCCAATTGATTCTGAAATTCAAAGAGGGAGACGTGGAAGCATTTTTTGTGTCTTTTGAAAAACTTGCAAGGCAGCTAAAGTGGCCAGCTGAGGCTTGGACTCTCCTGCTACAAAGCAAGTTAATAGGAAAAGCCCATGAGGTTTATTCCATGTTGCCAGAGAGAGTTCATCAAATTATGAACTGACAAAAAATGCTGTCCTCAGGGCATATGCATTTGTACTGGAAGCCTATCACCTAAAGTTTAGAACCCTCAAGGAGCAAGCTGATCAAACTTAACTGGAGTTTGAGAGAAGTAAGCAGCTGGCTTTTGACCAGTGGCCAACGGCTCTTAAAGTACAGCTCAGCTATGAAAACCTAAGAGAGGTAATTTTGCTAGAGGAATCAAAAACTCTCTCCCACTCTTCATAAAGACACATGTAGAGGAACAGAAAGTTCATAGAACCCGGCAAGCCACAGTTCTGGCTGATGAATTTGTTCTCATTTATAAGACAGTTCCCCAGGGGAAAACCTTTCCTAATCACCCCCACAAATCAGAAAAGGACAAAGGGTGGGAAGGTGATAGAAACCCAAGCAGTCTGGGGAGAGAAAGAAAAGCAGGAGAGACAGGGGGGCCTCCTCCAGCCAAAAAGGAAGGTGCCATAAGTAGGAGTGAGACCCGGAGACCTGTGTGCTTCCATTGTAGTAAAGCAGGTCATCTAAGAGCTGACTGCTGTAAACTATGGGGGAAACCTGTAGGGTTAATCAGGGCACATCCGCTCAGTGAAGGAGAAGCGACCCTGATGGAAAGCACTGCAGAACAAGCTGTGGCTTTAACTGCAGCAGTAGTAAGGCCCAGGAAACATACTGCTGTAGGTGCAGGAAAATTTAATAGGGTTCCTGAAACTTATCAGGGTTTTGTCTCTGAAGGGAGAGTAACCCCATAGCCCTCGAGTGGGGCAAGCAAGCCCATAGTAATCCTCAGGGACACAGGGGCCACTAGATCCCTTTTACTGGGAAAAGGCCTGACCTTTCCCCCAGAGAGTGCAGTAAATACCAGAATGGTGGTGAATGGTATTCGAGGGCAGTGTACGTCTGCACCTTTACATTGGGTGCACTTGTCTCTCGAGACAAGGAGGTCAAAGAAGAACTTGGAATGTGATCTAGTTTCGGGACTGGTGACAGTAGGGTTTGCCCCTTGTTTGCCTGTGGACAGGGTTGACCTGCTCCTAGGTAATGATCTGGCAGGGGCAAAGGTGGTAGCTACCCCAATAGTGAAAGAGAGACCGAAGGAGGTCAAGGAGACAGGGCAGTGGCAGGAGATGGTCCCCTGCAGTTTCCCTGAATGTGTAGTGAATCGGGCCATGATCAAACCAGTTCCCCCAGATGAAACTGAATTGACACTGCAGGCAAATGACCATGTCTGTCTGTCTGAGACTTTCTTTGGAAAGTTAGAAGACCCAGGGAATGAATTAAATGAATCTTCCCTAGCTGAGGCTCAGCGAGCTGACCTAGTACTGAGAGAGTTAGCACAGGCTGCCAAGTCTGAAACTGAAGCAGAAGGAGTCCCTAATTGCTAGTATTTAAAGAATGAGGTACTGATGAGGAAGTGGAGTCCTCCTCACAGACCTCAGAGCAAGGAGTGGACAGTGGTTCACCAGTTAGTGCTGCTACAGAGGTACCGGAGAGAAATATTAAGAATGGCCCATGAGATTACAGTGCCTCTACATGTCAGTATACGAAAAACCAAAGCCCACACAAGATAGCAGTTTGACTGGCCAAAACTCCACAAAGATGTGGTGGAGTACTATAAGAGTTGCCACATGTACCAGGTTGAGGGGAAACACCAACGTACAGTGAAAACTGCACCCCTAAGTCCAGTACCGGTGTTTGGAGGACCCTACAGCAGAGGTTTGGTGAACTGTAAAGGACCCCTGCCGAGAACAAAAGGCGACAGGCAGGCACAAGGCTGGCAAAAGTTAGAAAGGAACGGGAGAAAAGGGACAAAGAGGGCAGGTTAAAGGAAGTCCAGGAGGAATCCCAAATGGAAACCCCCTACTGCCCGGTCAGCCAACCCTGAAATGTTTGAAAGGTTAGACCCCACATTTTCCTATGTAAATCCAGACACTAGAAACACCCTACCAGAGTTGCTAACAGCATTTACAGGAACCTGCCGAGACAAAGGAAGTCCTCAAGAGGGCAGAGAAACCATGGGGGTGATGTCTCACCTAGTCAAAGTGCCACAGTAGAATTTGGACAAATACCTGCAAGCAGGAGTGTCCCAGAGGAAAAAGGGAAGATTAGCGAAGAATCCACCCCCACAGTCAGAAGAAAAGGGAATCAACTATCCCCTAAGATGAAAAGCCCTTGCATGACTCATCAAAGCACTGAAAGAGAGTACAGAGTGGATCCACCCACTGCCGAAGTCCAAGAGCAGAACTCCAACTTAGGGCAAATTAAATCTTACCCTCGCCCTGCAGACCTCAACAGGAACAAAGACGCCCTAGGCAGTCATGGAAATGTGTAAAGTGAAAAACTTACCCAAAAATCACACGTTTATTGGAATGCCAAAAAGGGCAGTGTAAAGCAGCACTGCTACCGAGAAAAGACAGGCGGTAACAAATTTTCAGGATTTCTGAATGAATGAGAATGAATGAGAGAGATGCATGTGTGTTTTCCTGTACTTAGTTTTCTCTATTATTTTTTGAATGAAATACTCTTCTAAAAATCAGATTTCATTCCGCTGGGTGTGGGGGTGTCTTGAAGACCCCACCTGCCAAAATGAGGCATATTAATTTTGTCATCTGAACATTAATTTTAAACTGTTGCTGGACTGAACAGATGAATTGTTTAAAGAGATAACAACAGTGGCTAGGAACATTTGCATTCTAAGAGACAGTTGCCTGGAGAGACAATGGAACTGCGCCCTGATCCAATTAACCCAAATGGAATTTGATCACCAGACATTGAATGTGTAACAAGCCGGCATTGCATCCACCACCAACGCCACCCCCCCACCCCCCACACCACCCCACCCATTGAGGGTGCCTGCCATGATGGAGAATCCACAAGAGATTTTGTTGATAAAAACCTAGTCATGTGACTAACCTGCTGGCCAACTTGGAGGTTTGAATTGTGCTCACAGGACAGATTGAAGACAGAGACTGCTTTGGAGACAAAAGAGAAGGAAGGTCCCTCTCCCTGGCTGTTTCCCCCTCTCATGAATTTCCAGATCCACTGATGCCATTTAAACCTCAATAGAGAAGACTCCTACATAGAAACAAGTTCGAAAGTGTGCACTGGGCCCCAATGAAACGGCAAGATTTAACTGCAATCAAAGACTCTACATCGAACTCAAAGGACAGTAAATGAACTCCAGCTATTGCTTCAAACTTGTCCCCTTTATTCTTTCTCGTTTTCTGTCTCTACTTGCTTATGTGTTTATGTATGCTAGTGTGGTCGCATCACATATTCGTAGTAATTTTAACCGAATTACAGTTTTAAGGTTAATAAATTTACACCTTTCTTCTTTAAATTTAAGAAAACCTGCCTGGTTGATTTCTTTGCCTTACAATTGGAGAGCAGTGAACACGGATTCACTGAAAGGGAGCTAAAAACACGGTGTTTAAAAATTAAACTCTGTAATGGTCAAACCAGGCAAAGGCTGAGAGGTAACCCCTAGACCTGGTTCTCACCTGGTCGTAACACTTGCAAATGACAGATAAATATAGGCTATATAACACTGAAACAGGCTCGACTGTACACATGTCTAACAATGTGTGAATGAGAATGTATTACAAATAGTGTGGTAAAATTGGACTCCAGTCAGGAAAGTTGGTGTTCAGTTCCAGTGTCAACAAAAACATTTTCCATTATCCTCTCTGGATGAATTTAACCAGTGCATGAGCAGGTGAGATGGCAAAGTATTATTAAGAAGGGAAGGGAAAATCAGGATCCATCTCTCAAGTTGAATAATGAAGTGACAATAGCAGTAGCCATGGAATAGTTGACATCCCACATTATTTGGCTTATCTATTTGAAAGAAGATGGCATGGAGACAGAAAGAACAATAAATATCATAAAAAGATGCAGAAAATTGAAGAATTGCAATGTAAAATGACTGCCTGCTGGGAGGGCATTTTAATAACATTTGGTAGTATTTTAATAAGTGCAGTCACTGGAGTGACATACTCAACATGCTACATTCTCTCTCTGAATCATTTGCAGTCTCTGCAATAATTGTGACATATCTGTGAAAGTGCATTCATCACATAGAATGAAGTGGCTGTTGGAGGTTCATATAATTTCTGCAGAGAAGTTGAAATTTAATTTTTGCCCTTAGGAAATCCTAAACACCATGCAACAGTTCAATATATGAGTTTTATGAACCTTTCCTGGAGAACTCATAACTTTTTTATTCTTATTTCTTTCACACATACACTTCGGCTTGAATAAATGTGCACTTTTGTCCAAACGATTTGTGCTTTTTACAAGTGGAAGCATAATTTAGCAAGGTTTTCTTAACTCCTGAAAGCCTTCAAGCCATCGCTCCTCTGTCGTGTGTAACGTACATTATATCACTGTAAAAGACTGCTCTTCTTTGCTCTATCTCCATATTTGTCCATACGGCTTTCCTTATTAATTCCTCCTCTCTCGCCAATCCTTTATCGTTCTAGGCTATGATTCTCCTCTTCAGGGTACCACTGTGAATCTGCTCCAGCACCAACCCAACTCCCTACCTCAGCATTTGTTTGAATTCATGACAATTTCTCAGCAGCAAATATCAAGAGGGAAATATGAATGGTTCTGCAAGCAGGACTGCCTCTGAAACACCACAAGAAGCAGGAATGCATTTGAAGGGACAGAAACATCCCAAAGAGAGCAGGACTCAAAATCCAACTGGATCTCCTATGGGGTTTCCATTTGAACCTGCCCCTTTAACAGTACTGCTACTTTTAAGTCCCAGGCAGCAACTGGACTTCCTCCTCCTTGATTTAATAGAGCTGCCCCACCGATGCATGCCTGAGCAATACAAATTATGCCCCACAGGAAGTTTAGGCACTGAGAATGTCCTCATGGTGGAGACCTCCAGACCACTCCAAACAAATAGCCTCTAGACAGGCCCAGTCCTACAACATCCACCCTCTAGAGTGAAGAAAATCATGTAGACACTCACCAATAACATAGCACATCACTCCAAATACAATCTCTACATTTATAAAGAGGCACAACTCTATGTTCTAGGATTCTATTTTGTGTGTAGACTCAAGAAATACTGTGGTATGATGATATAATTAATGTATCTGGCAACAAGCTGCAATGTTCCTCCATTTTAATGAATTGCATTGGAGGGAAATGTGTATGATTAAATATGAATGTGGTGATAATAATTAAAAGCCAAAATCTACAGCAGTTCCTCCAACTTGAGCGTATTTTATTTATCTACCATAACACAGGCATTAGGAAACAGATGCGGGCAAATAAATCTGAGTCAATTGCTATATTGTCATCCCCTCTGGAGAGTGATGATAACAATTATATTCCATACAAAATAAAATTAAACACAATTCAAAGTTAATGGAAATCAAATATTTAAACTGATATGTTCTATGTTTTGACATTTTGAAATATTCATGACTATGTGTCACACTGTAATCTCACGAGTTTTGTGTTCCCTGTGCGCAATGCTGAAAGGTTTTGCACAGAACAACATAAACAGCTTCAATCTTTAAAAAGTACCTGAATATTTAACAGGGCAAGAAGAAAAGGTGAAAGCTGTAGTGACAGCTGTAAGTTCCAGTCATTCTTTGAGCTGAAATAAATAACAAGTATTTCGGAGTAAATTGTCCTACTGAAAAATTCCCATTTAGCCATTTAGTTCACAGCCATCTATCTAAGTGATGTATGATTGCAGTGTAACCTTATGTGCATAGTAACTCCTCCGGCTATGTAATTGTGTGTATTGAAGATTTCCATGAGAACCTTATGAAACCAGACTTTAAAACGGTTTACAAAGAAAAAGTTAAAACTTGGTCTGCTGTTGTATCCATTGCTACTAGTCTGTCTCCCACCCACTGCACCATCTTGCAAACTGACTTACTTCTGCAGTCTCAATCTAACCAATTGCAGAATTGAACAGCACTGAATAGTATTAAGCAAATGTCTCGAAATTCTCAAACTCAAAGAAGTGTATGTATCATCCCATTGATTTTGTAAAAAATGTTCGAAGTGTAACATTTTCATTCAACCTTGAAAGTATACTTTTTTATTTCTAGAAAAAAGATGTGCGAATGCTACGCCTTATCCAGGAAGTGAATACCACAACCCGTTCCTGTGTATTGTGGGATTTAGAGGAGGATACTGAGTATATTGTCCATGTTCAGTCGATTAGCCTGAGCGGTGTGAGCCCAGCTAGTGACCCTATCTCCTTCCGGACCCCGAAGGAAGCTGAGAAATTGGCCTTAAAAGGTAACAGTAAATCTACACCTTTTAATTTTTTTTTTAATTCTTTCATGGGATGTGGGCGTTGCTGGCCAGGCCAGCATTTATTGCCCATCCCTAATTGCCCTTGAGAAGGTGGTGGTGAGCTGCCTTCTTGAACCGCTGCAGTCCATGTGGGGTAGGTACACCCACAGTGCTGTTAGGTAGGGAATTCCAGGATTTTGACCCAGCGACAGTGAAGGAACGGCGATATAGTTCCAAGTCAGGATGTTGTGTGACTTGGAGGGGAACTTGCAGGTGGTGGTGTTCCCATGCATTTGCTGCCCTTGTGCTTCTAGTTGGTAAAGGTCACAGGTTTGGAAGGTGCTGTCTTTTAATAGAATGACTTAATGATTGAAACACAATCTGGCTGCTTTCTGCATTCTGCAACTGAATATTACAATTCTAAATAACCTGCAAAGATTTTTTTTTAAAGTTTAGCTTTGTACATGTGATTAAATACTTTATATACTCATCTTGTTAATTGACTTTACATCATCTGAAGTTTTTCTTGTAATCCTCATTGCTGAAGCACCATCAGGAAACATAGAAACTTTCTTATCAGCAAATTTTAAACAAAAATGAGCATCATTTTATATCACTCTTGATAAGTACTCACTTAACTGCTGTTATGTAATATTACTTTTGTAGTTTAACATTAAATATTGGACTTCATTAGTCATTGGTTAAGCCAGAGGGAATAGAGATATTGTACAGCTTTGAGAAGACTAAAAAATGAGTCTCGTTGAGGAGATGAACTCAGATAGGGCTTAGGGGAAGATGGAATAAAAGCTAGAGAGATTTCTAAAAACTGACAGAAGGAAAAGACAAAAAGTAAAGGAGCATTAGAGAGAATTCCATAGGTAGAAATCTAGCATGGTTGTATCTAATTCAATATGAATTAGCAGCTTGGATGAAAATCATGTTTCAAATTTTATTCATTCTTAAATAGAAAGTTACATAACAAAACTACAGACTGCATGCACTTAGTTCACTATCATATCCAAAAACAGGATTGCATGGATCCAATGTTCCTAGCTGAATTTATCCACAATGAAATCAAAATTGGGCTTGTGAATAAGCTATGAAAATTCAGCACATTTTAAACAAAAATGAGCGTCATTTGATATCACACAGCACACTCTTGATAAGTACTCACTTAACTGCTGTTATGTAATATTACTTTTGTAGTTTAACATTAAATATTGGACTTCATTAGTCATTGGTTAAGCCAGCCCCGTGACAATTCTCCTACACCAACCAGCCGTACAGGGATGGCATGTTCTGCTGTACATCTCTTGCTTCTGTGATTGCGTTCAGTTGACACACTGCTGCAATATCTCTGCGGATCCTGCTACAATAATGTACAGCAGCGATAGTAATAAGAAAAATGCATTGCATGTAATTTCTAACAAAGCAGTCCTATTATTGATGGTTTATTACTGGTCAAAAAAGGAGTACTGATGGTTCAGCAACATTTTAAGCTGTGATCGTCTTTTTACTGTAACTGTTTTTTAACATTTTATTCTATGTTGTACATTTTCATAATCTTGCCAATAAAGCTTCACACAAGACCCATTTCATGTCTAATTGGGTTGCATAGTACAATTGTATATAATATATATCCTTGAAAAATCTTGTTAGGTAAAAAACTGTTACCCAAGAGGTGAGTATTAATAATATAATAGGTTTTTGACAAGAACAACAAGGGAACGTGGTTAAATTGAATTACTTCTGCTGCTGTTTAGATCTGCTATAAATCCAATGTAAAAGAGACTTGCACTTATGCAGTGCCTTGCATGGCCACAGGATGTTCCAAAGCACTTTACAGCCAGTGAAGTACTTTTGAAGTGTCGTCACTGTTGTAATGTAGGAAATGCAACAGCCGATTCGCGCACAGCAAGCTCCCTCTAACAGCAATGTGATACTTATCAGATAATCTGCTTTTGTGATATTGATTGAGGGGTAAATATTGGCCAGGACACTGGGGATAATTCCCCAGCTCTTCGTCAGAATAGTGCTATGGGATCTCTTACATCCACCTGAGGGGGCAGATGGGGCTTCAGTTTAACATCTCAACTGAAAGACAGCACCTCCAACAGGGTGACACTCCCTTAGTATTTACACTGGAAGATCTGCTTTGATTTTTGTGCTCAAATCCTGGAATGGGACTTAAAATCACAACCTTCTGGCTCAGAGGCCAAAGTGCTACTAACTAAACCATGGATGACATAGGCTCTATAAACTTTGTGAGCATTCTATATTACTTCTGACTGATAAAGAAATACTGATATCAAGATAACTATTATTCAAACAGAATATGCACAGCGGATGGTAGACTGCAGCTGAATTGATACAGTACTCAATTAGACGATCACATTGTGAGCGTAAAATGAAATACAGAACAAAATGCCACCAGTGTCTTTTAAGTGTAGAATTCTTTACGTTTTATTCATCTCACATAATCACTTAGTTTCTTTAAATAAATTTAAATGATCACACATTAATGTGCAATGAGCAATAAGGTATGTCTTTGCCTAGCTGCCTGAACGATTGTTCCTCTAATATCTCCAGTAATACTCTCTGAAGTGGAAGCCTTTCAGATTTAATTGCTGCAATGAAGCTCTTAATTTGAACTAAATATTGATTAATGATCAAATAGTAAATAGTGTTAATGTAGAGGCAATCTAAAATATGACTTCACTCGCAAATATAAATGGTGTTTAATGCTCCATATTAAACTCATAGGCCTTGAAATTATGCTGTGGCACACTACTATACAAACCCTTAACATCTTCATGAAATTTGACTTTGTATTTTATCAGCGGCATTCCTTTTAAGCAAATTAAAATAATAAATGGCAGTATTTCAGACAGATGTATCAATTATTCATACACTGGTATTCCACGGTATTACTTCAAGACCTATAAATAGAAGGACAAAATAATTCCACTATTCACTCCTCAATCATTCCACATGCATGTCACCAACACAGGCAATGTTTGAGGCACCAATTCAAACCCCCATCCATAACCTTATATTCTTGATGATTGTGAACTGATTGAAAATCAATATAAATAATTTTCTAAAGCAAATCCATGAGCTGTTTGCTTTTAAAGGATAAACCCAGTGCAAGAATTATGTTCCTGAATTTTCATGAACAGAATAATAAAAATTAATAGCTGTTCTGATGAAACTCTTGCCAAAGACAGTATTATTCATTAAGCCCTAAAGACCAGGTTCAATCCTTCTGCTGTTATCCACAAATCAGAGTAGGCCATTTTGCCCCTCAAGCCTGATCTGCCATTCAGTGAGATCATGGGCTGAATTTTACCAGCCCTCCAACGTCGGGGGTCGTGGCTGGGTGGGGGGGCTCGGAAAATCCTTCTGGGAGAGGCCCGCCAAAGGCCTCAACGCCAGGAAGGCTCCGCCACATTTTACCAGTGGCGGCGAGGCCTCTGGGCGGCACCCCCACCGCTTGGCGGCGGAGCCTTATTCTACATATGCTATTGAAATTAAAATGAATGAATAAATACTTACCTAGTAGTGACGGCCGCCCCACACTGATATTCTGGAGAGGCCGGAACTTCCCCCGCCTTAGGATCTCCGTTCTGAGACGGTGGGGGGGGGGGGTGGAGGGGAGAGGAGTGCAAGGGGCAAACTACTCCTATTGATGGTGGGGATGATGGGAAGGGGTTGAGGGTCAAAGGTGCTGAAGTTAGAGGGGAAAGTTCAGAATATCAAAAGGTGTTTTTTTGGGGGGATATGTCACTTTATGTCACTTGGGCGGCGCAGTGGTTAGCACCACAGCCTCACAGCTCCAGCGACCCGGGTTCAATTCTGGGTACTGCCTGTGCAGAGTTTGCAAGTTCTCCCTGTGACCGTGTGGGTTTTCACCGGGTGCTCCGGTTTCCTCCCACAGCCAAAGACTTGCAGGTTGATAGGTAAATTGGACATTATAAATTTCCCCTAGTATAGGTAGGTGGTAGGAGAATTGAGGGAAGGTGGGGTTGTGAGAGTGTAATGGGATTAATGTAAGATTAGTATAAATGGGTGCTTGATGGTTGGTACAGACTCGGTGGGCCGAAGGGCCTGTTTCAGTGCTGTATCTCTAAATAAATAAATGAGGATTGGGGAGGGGGGGGGGGAAGAGGGGATTCAAAGTTAAATTTTCTGCAGTTTTTATTAAAACGGGACCTTTAAAAATGTAAATGAAACTGAAGGCCTGAAGCCCTCTAAAAATGGCACCTGCGTGATGGCGCTGGATGCATTGCCGGTAATGGAGCACCCGCCCTCTTTATGTCATCGGGGTCGGGCGCTCCGCCCTTCCGTCTCACGCGTGCGCTGTGTACTTAGTGAAGCGACCTAACCACATATTACCCACCTTTACCTCATTTACTTTATACCTTTGGTTAACAAAAATCAATCAATCTCAGCTTTAAAGCTAACAATCAATCTAGCCGTTTGCCATTTGCAGAAGTAAGTTCCAAATTCTACCACCCTTTCCGTGTAGAAGTTCTTCCTACTTTCACTTCTGAAGGTCTGTTTCTACTTTTTCGACTATGACCTTTAGTCCTAGACTTCCCAACCAGCAAAAATAGATGCTCTCTATGTACCTTATCTGTTTGCCTTATTCTCTTGAAAACTTGGATCAAATCATTCCTTTACCTTCTAAATTCCAGGGAATGCAACCCTAGTTGGTATAATCTCCTCGTAAATTAACCCCTGGAGTCCAGGTATCATTCTGGTAAATATACACTGCACTCCATAGCCAATATATCTTTCCTAAGGTGTGGTGGCAGGAACTACTCACAATACGCTCGCTGTGGTCTGACTGGGGTTCATATAACTGTAGCATAACTTCCACCCATTGTTTTCTTGCCCTCTAGATATAAAGGCCAGCATTCTATTAGCCTTTTTCTGTACCTGTTCATGATATTTTAATGATCCGTGTACCTGGGTACCAAATCTATGTACCTAGACCCCTGACTCAGGTGTGCCAGCTGGGTAGGTGCTATAATTAACCTCAGTGTTCCTAGGCCATGGAGAGAAAATAACTGGCTGGAATTTTCATTAATTTTGGCAGAAGGGATAAGGAGAGGCAATATAGACTAAATGGCTCAGTTCTAAAAAAGTGTACAGGGAAAAGGGGTTCATGTGCATCGACCTTTGAAGGTGGCAGAATGTATTGAGAGAGTAGTTAACAAAGCATATGGGATCTTGGGCTTCATAAATAGAGGCATTGAGTACAAAAGCAGGAAAGTTTTGCTGAACCTGTATCAAGCTCTGGTTCGGCCACAACTAGAGTATTGTGTCCAGTTCTCGTCACCGCACTTTAGGAAGGATGTGAGGGTCCTTGAAAGGATACAGAGGAGATTTACCAGAATGGTTCTAAGGATGAGGGATTTTAGCTACAATGTTAGGTTGGAGAAGCTGGGATTGTTCTCTTTGGAACAAAGGAGATTGAGGAGAGTTTTGATCGAGGTGCACAAGATTATGACAGGTTTAGATAAGGTAGCTACTTCCATTAGCTGATGTGGGCATCACTGGCCAGGCCAGCATTTATTGCCCATCCCTAATTGCCCTTGAGAAGGTGGTAGTGAGCTGCCTTCTTGAACCGCTGCAGTCCATGTGGTGCAAGTACACCCACAGTTAGAGGGGGAGTTCCAGGATTTTGATCCAGTGACGGTGAAGGAATGACAATATATTTCCAAGTCAGGATGGTGTGTGACTTGGAGGAGAACTTGCAGGTGGTAGTGTTCCCATGCGTCTGCTGTCCTTGGCCTTCTAGGTGAGCGAAGTCACGGGTTTGTATGGTGCTGTCGAAGGAGCCGTGGTGAGTTGCTGCAGTGCATCTTACATATGGTGCACAATGCTACCACTGTGCATCGGTGATGGAGAGAGTGGTTTAAGGTGGTGGATGATGTGCCAATCCTGCTTTGTCCTGGATGGTGTCGAGCTTCCTGAGTGTTGTTGGAGCTGCACTCATCAGACAGTGGAGAGTATTTCATCACAATCCTGGCTTGTGCCTTGTAGATGGTGGACAGGTTTTGGGGAGTCAGGAGGTGAGTTACTTGCCGCAGGATTCCTAGCCTCTGACCTGCTCTTATAGCCACAGTTTTATGTGACTGGTCCAGTTCAGTTTCTGGGCAATGGTAACCCACCCGCCACCCTACCCCAGGATGTTGATAATGGGGAATTCAGTGATGGTAATGCTGTTGAATGTCAAGGGGATATGGTTAAATTCTCTCTTATTGCAGACCTTCATTGCCTGGCAGTTGTGTGGTGTGAATGTTACTTGCCACTTATCAGCCCAAGCCTGAATGTTGTCCATGTCTTGCTGCATATGGACACTGCCTTCAGTATCTGAGGAGTTGTGAATGGTGCTGAACATTGTACAATCATCAGCGAACATCCCCACTTCTGACCTTATGATGGAGGGAAGGTCATTGATGAAGCAGCTGAAGATGGTTGGACCAAGGAGACTACCCTAGGTGTCCTTGTACATGAATCACAAAAGTTAGCATGCAGGTACAGCAGGTAATTAGGAAGGCACATGGAATGTTGGCATTTATTGCAAGGGGCATGGATTATAAACTTAGGGAAATCTTGCTATAATATACGGGGCATTGGTGAGACCACACCTAGAGTACTGCATACAGTTTTGCTCGCCTTAGTTAAGGAGGAATATACTTGCATTGGAGGCAGTTCAGAGAAGGTTCACTAGGCTGAGTCCTGGGATGAAGGC
This sequence comes from Heterodontus francisci, assembly GCF_036365525.1. Lineage (NCBI taxonomy): Eukaryota > Metazoa > Chordata > Chondrichthyes > Heterodontiformes > Heterodontidae > Heterodontus > Heterodontus francisci. Next base: position 40,261,744 of record NC_090401.1, on the reverse strand, counting down.
ATTATCTTATGAGGAAAGGTTGAGCAGCTTGGCCTATACTCATTGGAGTTTAGAAGAATGGGAGGTGATCTTATTGAAATGTATAAGATTCTGAGTGGGCTTTATATCTTTGTTAAAATAGGAAAGAATATCACACAAATGTGTTAGTACGTCTGTTACTAACATCCCATAGTGTTACTTCAGCCTCATGATCCTGAATAACTTCTTTTTGCTACACAATTGCCCAGATTTTGCACTGCTCACTGGCACTCGCAGCTGACATTGGCAAATTCTCACAGGCAGCAAACCAGGAAGTAAAATACATCGATTATCCGTCACATTTTATAAATTTACCAGAGTCTGAAATAAAAATTCCACATCAGAAAATGAAATATCATAAACCACATTAAAAAGTAATATTTATTCTATTGGGAAAAACTGTGGAATTTTTAACATAATGGAAAAATTTGACATTGCATAAATAGAAAGTTTTTCAGGGACAAAGCTTGTTTAGCAGTCATCATGACTTAGTACGGCATTAAAAAACCCAGTTATACATCATTAACAAGGCGTAACATTTTGGGGGGGTTTTCCCTCCAGTGGTATCAAGGCATAAAAGGGGAACTTCTCATCAGTAGAGTGATTCCTAAAGAATTCCGTCTGAGGGGACTTCAGCAGCGTCCCCTGTGGAGGAGCAGGGAATCACTGGCAGCAACGTCTGGATTTCCACATTGAATTATGCATGTGCAGCCACTACTCGTTGTTGTCAGTTTCACGGGGTAGTGACGGTGAATGCTGACAGTTTCACCATGATTACAAAATCTGGGCCATTGAAAAATCAATGTAACATCATTGTTGGGAAGTTGCCTTGCTTGGGTTACCAAAATCCAGGTCAACCCATCATTGGAAACACTTTTTAACCTAATGAAAATCTTCAAATGGTAGTCTGATGTTTGTTTTTGTTTCCTGTTGGGTGCATACAAGCACATCAGCACTGTATAATGGATTGTGCTCGGCTCCTGTCAGTACTTTTCCAGTGAAGTTTTGTTTTGTTGGAGGCAATTCTTACTTTTCTCATTATATCATATGGCACGTTAGTGCAGTGATCAGTGTAGATAATTTATAAATTCATTTATGAATTCATTTTTTCTGATTGCTTCATTTTAGCTTTATAGCTCTGTTGGAATTCAACAGAATTGAAACATTTAACTGCTCATATATAAATCAAATTATCAAGGTCATGCTTCATCACAGAGGAATGCTTATACATAGTTGGACACTATTACATGCCCATGAATCTAATTATGTATCAAAAACCTTGCAGATAGCTAAAGACGCCTCAAGTCTCTGGCCTGAATTTTACCAGCTCACCACAGATCGCGCCGACGTTCGTTGAAGCTGGTGGTTCGCCCGTCGCTGAACCCCCGCTATATTACGTATGGGGGCTCATTTAAATGGAGGGGTCGGGGGCAGCCACTCTGTCGATGGCAATGAGGTCCGGCGCCACCGTGCAGATGCTGGCACCATTTTTAAAGGGCTTCAAGCCCTGACAGATGATTAAAATTTTTAAAAGACCATCACATTTTATTTAAAATAAAAACAGTCACTTCAATATCAAAGCTCCTCTTCCAAACCCATCCCCCCCAATGATCGATCAACATATTTAATTCCCTCTCCCCCCAGAAAAATTATTTTTGCCGGTCCCGACCTTTCACACCCCTTTAATCTTTATAATCTTTGCCCTTCAACCCATTCCCAACATCCCCTCGGCCAATTAAAACAATTTTCACCACCCCCCCCCCCCACCCCACCACGACCCCCGACGTCAAGGGCTGGTAAAATCCAGCCCGCTGAGTCAAAGTGCTCCCTACCTCAGCTATGCTGAAGCACCAAATAGACCTCAGGTGCCTCTCCAAAGCGCAGGAGGGGAAATTAGACGGCAAGTCACCATCAGCTACTTTTGTCTTCATTTCATTTTGGTACAGCTTTTTAGATAAGTAATATCTGTTGATTATTAAACAGGCTGTGGGTGACTGATGCATTCATTTGTGAAAGTGATCTCATAATTCACACTACTGCACGATGGTGGCAAATCCAGGTTATTTCTCACTTGGAAAAACAAAGCTATCAATGCATTGCTGCATAAGCATCTATATTATTATTGAGTGTTAGTCGAAGAGACTTAGTAGTTGGCAGGAAAAAAGACAGAGGCGCAAGGGGAGAGCCAACTGTGCAACAGCCCCGACAAACAAATTTCTCTGCAGCACCTGTGGAAGAGCCTGTCACTCCAGAATTGGCCTTTATAGCCACTCCAGGCGCTGCTTCACAAACCACTGACTACCTCCAGGCGCGTATCCATTGTCTCTCGAGATAAGGAGGCCCAAAAGAAAGAAAAGAAGTTATTTGAAAATGAAATATACTGTACCCTACTGAGTAATGTTAGACTATATGATTAATATGTTTACTGTACTTTAGTTTATAAAATTACTAGTCGATCTCCCATGGCTTTTCACATAGGGGCCCCGATATTTACAGGGAGGGAGTGGATTTCCCCGTCATGAAGGGGGATTTAATATCATAGCCTAAGACGTTATAGACTGGAAGCATATGCAGAAATAAGATTTTTAATATACTTGTCATTCTCCATGGCTTTGCACCAAAGTCAAGACGAAGGCTTGGAAATTGACTTTGCACCGAGAAGTGGAGCAAAGTGGGTGGCACAACCGAAGCAGGTGCCTGATGGTGGATGCATGGAGGTTCCCTTCCAAATTGCGCCTTCAGCCTCATTTCCATAGAAATGGCAGGCAGATGACACGATGTAGCTAACCTGTTGAGACCTTCTTAAAATCAGCTGATGCGAAACAAAGTTGCAACCAAGCCCAGGAGCTGGGTGGGGGTGGGCACAGGTTGACAGCAGCTGGCAGTATTGAGCCAGGAGGAGCACTGCTGCTCCCTCCAACTGCTGCTCCCTCCTCTGCTCCTCCCTCCAACTGCTGCTCCCTCCAACTGCTGCTCCCTCCTCTGCTCCTCCCTCCAACTGCTGCTCCCTCCAACTGCTGCTCCCTCCAACTGCTGCTCCCTCCTCTGCTCCTCCCTCCAACTGCTGCTCCCTCCAACTGCTGCTCCCTCCTCTGCTCCTCCCTCCAACTGCTGCTCCCTCCACTGCTCCTCCCTCTAACTGCTGCTCCTCCCTCCAACTGCTGCTCCCTCCACTGCTCCTCCCTCCACTGCTCCTCCCTCCAACTGCTGCTCCCTCCAACTGTTGCTCCCTCGCTGCTCCCTCCAACTGCTGCTCCCTCCAACTGCTGCTCCCCCCACTGCTGCTCCCTCCACTACTGCTCCCCCCACTGCTCCAGCCCCCATTGTTCAGCCCCCTCCACTACTGCTCCACCCCCACCCCACTGCTCCTCCCCCCACTGCTGCTCCTCCTGGCACCACACTGAGCAAAGTAACAACTAAGAAACTAAGCCAGGAATGACTGGAATTAAATATTCCCTTTTTAATTAGCTGCCTCCTATTTGGCCTTTAACAAAGAATTAACCTGCCAAAGTCTGTATTTTTTTAATCCTTTTATTAATTTTATGAATCATTTTTTGGATAGGAACAATCTTCAAAGCAGCATTAAACAGACAAATAGTCCATTGGCAGACATATTTCACCATTCTTTGCACATATCTAAATTTGAATGAAAATGATAAAACAGAATAAAATATGGCCCTAACTTCCCTGCTGTTCTTCTGCCCTGTTGCTTCCCTTATGCATGACTGAAATCCTTATCCTTTCCCTGCTCTCTCTCCCCAAATTCAGAATAGGTAAATTTCATGTCGCAGGCAACTTGGCCCCAGTAGTGTTTCCTCACTTATTTTCACTGTAAGAAGGATGGAGATGATGTTTGGGACAGGGAAGTAGATGGTGAGAGACAAGGACACAGCCAGGAGGCAGGGAGAAGAAGAAATTGGGAGAGAAATCTTAGCCATTGGGGAAAACTTGCTGTATTTGCTAAATATAGCAAAACCATCAACCTGTTTACAAAGTACATATTTTACCAATTTTGTGAATCAACTGCACAGAAGAAATCCTTCCCCCTGTATGTGTCGTCATGTGTCTATAGCTTATACTTACGTGTAGCAGTCTAAATGTGTATCTTTTTTCCTGCCAACTGCTAAGTCTCTTCGACTCGCCACTCTTTAGCCCCGCCTGTATGGCTGTCCGCCAGCTCTGGCGATCACTGGCAACTGACTCCCACAACTTGTGGTCAATGTCACAGGACTTCGTGTCGCATTTGCAGGCATCTTTAAAGCAGAGACATGGACGACTGGTGGGTCTGATACCAGTGACGAGCTCGCTGTACAATGCGTCCTTGGGGATCCTGCCATCTTCCATGCGGCTCACATGGCCAAGCCACCTCAAGTGCCACTGGCTCAGTAGGGTGTATATGCTGGGGAAGTTGACTGCCTCGAGGACTTCTGCGTTGGAGATACCGTCCTGCCACTTGATGCCAAGGATTCTCCGGAGGCAGCGAAAATGGAATGAGTTGAGACGTCGCTCTTGGCTGACATACGTTGTCCAGGCCTCACTGCCGTAGAGCAAGGTACTGAGGACACAGGCTTGAAAACACTCGGACTTTCGTGTCCCGTGTCAGTGAGCCATTTTCCCACACCCTCTTGGCCAGTCTGGACATAGCAGCGGACGCCTTTCCCATGCGCTTGTTGATTTCTGCATCGAGAGACAGGTTACTGGTGATAGTTGAACCTAGGTAGAACTCTTGAAGCACTTCCAGAGCATGGTCACCGATATTGATGGATGGAGCATTTCTGACGTCCTGGCCCATGATGTTCATTTTCTTGAGGCTGATGGTTAGGCCAAATTTGTTGCAGGCAGCCGCAATCCTGTCGATGAGCCTCTGCAGACACTCTTCTGTGTGGGATGTTCATGCAGCATCGTAAATCTTTACATTTACATAATCCTACAACCCACATCCAATATTCAGCATTAAGCATTTTCAACAGGTAATTTTCCTGCAATTGTTATGCAATGTATTTGAGTGTTTTCAAAGATTGTTAATGCTGCTTTGATGGAAACAGTAACATCAGTCATCCCAGTAAATCCCAGGCTAAGTTGGCAGATATTTTGTCAGTAGTTAGATAGTTTTATGAGTTGATTCCCAATTTTATCGAATGGCTGTCACTCACTGAGCTGTTTGATCTTCGTCTTACAGATGAGGTGACAGCAAAGATGCTGCAGCAACGTTATACACAACTAAGGACGGGCGAGATGATCATTATTGTGGTTGTTCTAGTCATGTGGGCAGGTGGGTGTTTGCTCGACATCTGTTTTCTTCTTGGAATTTGGTGAAATATTAAATAAGTTTTGTTTAGCCTGTTGTTCAGTCTGGCAATGTAAAAGGATGTAATTTTTTTCCATGTCAAAATCAAAGGAAGCATTTTTGCACACTTAGGGAATATCACAAAAAATGGCACAAAGCCACTTCAATCAGTTTTTAATAAGATTTTATCAAACCAGCAATATTAATAGATGTGTGTGTTAAATATAGGTCAAATGCTTATAACCTTTTATCAGCTAGGATTGAAATCTGCATAAATGCAACAATTAACAAGCTCTTTGTCTGTAGCCAATTGCATCACTTATCATTATCAGATGGTTACAAGATCCAACTGTTAACCCCACACCATACCTTCTCATCACTAAGACTACATAACTCACCATCCACATTTCCCACCTCCTTCCGACTCTCTTCCTTTATCTATTCCATTGTCAGCTCTAAGTTTCACTTCTGAAATGTTCTCCTTGATGCACCTTAATTTCAATTTGTCCAAATCTCTACTGCCCATGCCCTATGCTATTCCCCATCAATCCTGTCATCACCAACCTCCAGATGCCTCAAACACACTGAATTTTCTTAATTTTCATCTTCTATAAATCATCCCACCACCTCTTCACACCCTAACTCTGCAACCTTCTCCAGGCCTATGCACCAATGTACTCCCATTGCTGTCTGACTCTGGCCTTCTTCACATCCACCCTTCCTATCTCCAAACAGTGGCACAACCTTATGCTGTCTGGCCCCTGCTTTCTGGAACTCTCTTATTAAACTCCTCCACCTTGCTACCACTTTCTCTACCTTCAAAAGTCTCCTCAATACCAATTCATTCCCTTACTTCCTCTAATTCCTCTTCTTCTACTGTCTATTCTACCTCTTTGAAATGCATTGGGACTTTTCTGTGACAGATGCCATGTTATTAGGACAATGAACTGTGACAGCCTGAACGCTAACCTATCTGTTCTTTTTACAAGTGCTAATGGCCCAGGTGTGTGATTCTAGTTTTTCTGCTTTTGTTTCAGATTTTCATTTTTTTTTTCTTTTTATCTCTGGGACAGCCTTATAGTTTTTCTATTAGCCAGTAGATTTTTAGAAGGCACTGGTTTAACATTGGGCTGAATTTTCTCACGGGCGTCGGGATCCCGATGTCGGGACCATTTCTGAGTCCCAAGCCTGCCCGTTTCGGTGCTGGCTTAATTTTTCAGGAGGCTGCCAATTAGTAGGCCCCCTCCGCATTCGCCATCCAATTAGGACAGCGGGACTGCCCACGGACACAGGATGTCCAATCAGAGAGGCCAAAAGGAGGACCAACTGGCAGCGCCACTGGAAAAGGTGTTCAGGCAGATGGCGAGCGAGAGAGCCCCTCATTTTGCTGATCAGTGTGCAGGGGAAACGGCTCCAAATGTCAGCGGATGTTCTGCTTACTGTCTTTCTGCTTTTTTATACATGAATCTACAAGGTCGTATGATGGCACTCCAACCTCCTGCCGTGAAATCACCCCTGATGCGTTGCTGGCTCCTGACACAGCGGGGCGTTGGTGGGTGGGTAGCCATTGCTGCTGGGAAGCTGCCTCTGGGAAAAGCACATCGGACGGAATTTTATAGTGAGTGGACGGGAGCCGGACTCCGACGTAAATGTCGGTGACAAACCCGCTTCCACCCAGCCTGGGGATCCATCCCGTATATTTACGGATCCCCAGGCTTTAATTGGCCCAATGCGGGACTTCCACCCACTTGAGGGAGGAGGTCCCGCCTCAGTGAGCTGCTGGCCAATCAGTGGGCCAGCAGCTCTTAGTTTCAGCAGAGCCACCGGGAGCGGTGGCCACTGCTGGGACTGCAGCCCAGCCGACCGAGGAGGATGCCATGGCGCCGGGACTGAAGGTAAGTTTGGGTTGCCTCACCAGGGGGATCGGTCGTGCCCTGGTGAGGCTAGTGTGGTCGTTTGGCGGGAGGGGGGAGCGTCTTGGATCCCGGGTATGGGTTAGGAGGCGGGGCTGGCCCTCAATCGGGCACCCTGCGCCCGACTGCCATGCTCCCCCCCCCCGGGGCGCAGAAAGGCCGGCAACTATCGCTGGGCGGCCTTTCACGTCCCCTGCATACCCGTGGAGGCGGGCGAGGGCCCTTAAGTGGCCGGTAAGTGGCCACTTAAGAGTCTTGATTGGCCTCGGGCGGGCAGGCCGTTGCACACCCCCCATCCCACTGCCGGCCCTCCGTAAACTTGGTCGGAGGTGCAATTGGGGCAGGTAGGCCTCCCGCTCAATTTTACGCCACCCCCACACCACCATCCGACCTGCTGGGGCGGCGTAAAATTCTGGCCACAGAGGCGGTAACACGTCTGGGAGCCAACCCGACACCCTGCATTCAGAATTTTCACGCGCCTCCACCTCTAAAGCCATCTCCAAAAGGCTGGTAAAATTCCAGCAAACAGAATGACAATAGCACCTGTGAATGACGTTAACCTGGTTTATTTCCAGTACTGTAGTAGCTTATGTTTTATAAAATGGCTACACTGAATTTTGAGCCCATGGCAGGGCTCCGGGCGCCGGGCAGAAAAGGTGTGGGGAACCCCGCCTCGGCCATTGGGCACCCCAGCCTATTATGGTTGGCCCTCCTATCCATAATCTTAAAGCGGTGCTCACAGGCAGCTCGCCAGTCAATCCAGGCGGGAAACTCCAGACGCTCCTCTACAGAGTCAAGCCAGATGTAATAAGTTAAAGGCGGGGGGGGCGGCGGGGGATTGCTGGGGGTTGGGGAGGGGGGTGCAGTCCAGCGGGAGGAGTTTCCTGAGGGTAAAGTTGTTCCCGGTGGGTGTTCCTCTGTGGACCACAAATTGCCCATGAAGGAGGGACCACCACCCCATTTCCCCCCCCCCCGCCCACCACCCCCAGGCCCAAACAGAGGGCGCCTCGTGTTGCAAGGCATCTTCCCCATATGGCAGAGGCAGCCCCGCCACTGGTAAGATCTCAATGATGGCAGGAAGAGGCCCTTAATTTTTTTTTTTATTCGTTCATGGGATGTGGGCATCACTGGCCAGGCCAGCATTTATTGCCCATCCCTAATTGCCCTTGAGAAGGTGGTGGTACAACTGAGTGGCTTGCTAGGCCATTTCAGAGGGCATATAAAAGTTAACCACATTGCTGTGGGTCTGGAGTCACATGTAGGCCAGACCAGGTAAGGACAGCAGATTTCCTTCCCTCACGGACATTAGTGAACCAGATGGGTTTTTACAATAATCGACAGTGGTTTCATGGCCATCATTAGACTAGCTTTTTTAATTCCAGATTTATTAATTGAATTCAAATTCCACCTTCTGCTGTGGTGGGATTTGAACCCATGTCCCCAGAGCAATACCCTGGGTCTCTGGGTTACTAGTCCAGTGACAATACCACTACGCCACCGCCTCCCCTTGGCCGGTAATAGGCCACTTTAGGACCTCAATTGTCCTCTGTGCGGGAAGGCCATCGTCGGCCTATCTGACCCCTGGGAAGATCGCTGGGCGATGGGGAGGCAATGGGCCGTCTGCCCTACCAGCCGTCCCGCGACCCGTCGCAATACTTCATGCCCCCCCCCCCCCGCCTCTGACCTCACCTTAGGGGGCCTCACAAAATTCAGGCCTTGGTCTCTGAGAATTGTAAAAGGCAAATGACTTTTGACTTTGATCTGGATCAATTCGAAAGGCTTCCCTTGGTCTGGAGGCTGAAAGGACGAAAGGGAGACCAGCAGTCAGCACAGCCTAAAGAGAGAGAGAGAGTGAGAGAGAGAGAGAAACAGTTGCTCTCAGATCACCAATACAACAAAAGGCTGCTTAGATTTGAACTGGTTCAAAAGTCGAGGTTTGCAAAGGAGAAAAGACCAACAGGGTCACCAGAGATTGCCTTATTAACGGAAGACCAATCGAATGTGCTCGCAAGAAGTGAGCTTTGAGGAGGACACTGGGAGATCCAACCCATTGCATCTGGCCAGGAAACCATGGATAAATCCCCTGCACTTCATTGGAATAGTGCCATGGGATCTTTTACATCCACCTGAGAGGGCAGACGGTGCTTTAGTTTCAAGTCTCATCCGAAAGTCAGCCCCTCCAACAGTGCAACACTCTCTCAGTACTGCAGCCTAGATTTTGTGCTCAAGGTTCTGGAGTGGGCTTAAACCCACAACCTTCTGGATATTCAAGAACGAACAAAAGTGTCTAATTGATGTGATAAGTAAATGCTAAAGAATTCTGCTGATGATGCAGTGTTCAATGAATATGAAGTGGAATGTGGCTCTGTTGGTTTCTCATACAGGGTTTTCCCAACATGGTTTCGTTATTCATATGAATTGCTACTTATTGATCATTTCTCCTTTTCTGCTGTCTGCCAGGTGTGATAGCCTTATTTTGTAGGCAATATGATATCATCAAAGACAATGAACCTAATAACAATAAGGACAAAGCCAAGAGTTCTTCAGAGTACAGCACACCAGAGCACCCAACAGGAGGGCTATTACGTAGCAAGGTAGGAAGATCATTGACCTGAAACATTCACTCTGTTTTTCTCTCCACAGATGCTGCCAGACCTGCTGAGTATTTCCAGCACTTTCTGCTTTTATTTCAGATTTCCAGCATCTGCAGTATTTTGCTTTTACTATAGGAGAAATTATTGGCTGACATAAAAGCAAAATCTAAGTATGCTTAAACCCTGTAATACACAGAGGCAAAGAAAACATTTCAACATACAGTTAGTATATATGTAAGTAGCAAAAATTTTAACAATTTGCATTTATCAGGAATTCACAAATATCAGAATTGGATGTACAGTGAAGCAACTTTTGCTTGAATACAATTTTGTCCTGAGCGGCACACAAATTGCTTTCACTGTAGCATATATTTTGTATTACAGTACCAGCTTCTACAGCCTCTCTCTGTAAGCATATGTGTGTCTCTGCCATTGCCACTCCTCACACTCTATCACTGTTCTCCTGTCTCGGCCTGTATTAGGCCAGTGGTAATGCCTGTGGGGTTAGTAGAGCACCTCTGCTCCTCCTGGTTCCACAGGAAGGTGCTTTGTAAAGAGAAATGGAATACTTTTTGTTGCAAAACACGGGGGCCTCTGAAGAATCCTGAATGAGGCAGACCCAATGTCTACCCATTAAAGTTGCATATGACTGTAGCATTAATTGCTTTGCCATCACACCTACATGTAAGTTTAATGAAAATGCCTCAAGGATTACAGTAAGCAATACGATAGTTTTCTACAGTGCAATCAATAAAGCTCTCTGCGGGATTCAATGAATAACATGAAAGCAGATGAACTTCAATAAAACCTTGAAGAGAATTATAAGAACAGCTGATCCTATCTAGAGCAGCTTGTAGTATATCCGAGTGTACAGAATATTATCTGTGCTTGATCAGTGGAGGTCAAAAAAATTCAATTTTCAGGTCAATTCAAAAATAAAAAACAAATATTAATGATTTGTTAGCAGTCATTCTTTGCAGTTACTATCATTGGATTGAACTGCCACTGTGGTGAGGAATAAAAGAAGTGTAACAGGGATCAACTCTGTCAGACCTCATTCTGTTTACAAGACCCATGCCATCTGCTTAACTATTTCTGCTACCTCAGACTCCGCTATTGTACCATTTCCCCCCCCCAAACAACACCCCACTACCCCCTCCAAGCTGCATCCTCTATGCTGCGCAGTTTCTCCTCATCAGTTGCATTAGTGGCCTGATCTCTTAAAGGTATGGTTTCTTAAAGGTGAAGTCACCACTGCAGTACATCTTTAGACATCCAGAGGGCTCTAGCTTTGAATGTCCTTCTGTTCCCCCTCATAGGAATGTGTTTACTTTGTACCTGAGCCATCTCGTCTTTGAAGGCCTCCCATTGTTCAATTATTGTTTTGCCCAACAGTTTTTGATTCCGATTCACCTGAGTCGGCACCCTTTTCAACTCAGTGAAGTTCGTCTTCCTCCAGTTAAGTAACTTTATGCTTGCTTGTTCCTTGTCCTTTTTAATAACTGTTATAAACCGGATCACAATTCTCCAAATGCTTTCCCACTGAAACATGCTCCACTTGCCCCACTTCATACCCCAGAACTAGAACTTCCTTCCTCGTTGGGCTGGAAATGCACTGATAAAGAAAGTTTTCTCCGTCACATTTCAGGAAATCCTCTCCTTCTTTGTACTTTGCACTGTTACTATCCCAGTCTATATTAGGATACTTAAAGTCTCCCATTATCACTACTCTGCAGTTCTTGCATCATACTATAATTTGCCTGCAAATTCACTCTTCTATCTCCTGCCCACTATTGGTGGCCTATAGTATACACCTTATAGTGTAATAGCTTCTCTGTTGTTCCTTACTTCTAACCAAGTCGATTCTGTCTTTGGCCCCTCAACTACATCATCCCTTTCCACTATATTATTACAGAGAGAAGAAAGAAATCATCCATAGCTCTGTCAAATTCAATGTTTTTCTGTAGTTTGGCCAGAATGTTACGTCCCCCAAACAAGCGGGCTGGTGGCGGGGTGGGGGTGGGAAACGTAAAATTGAGTGGGAGGTGGGGGGGGGGGGGGGGGGTGGCATTCCCAAACCCCTTACGCCCCACTGCAGTTTTATGTGGGGCAGCAGCAGCGAGAAACGGTCCACCCGCCCCAGGTCAATCAAGGCCCTTAAGTGGCCAATTAACTGGCACTTAAGGGCCTCCTCCCACCGCTGCAGATATTTTACCCTCGGCGGCCGACTGCAAAAGCCTCCAAGGACCCCAGCTGGTAAAACCAGGCAGCCTTCTTGTGGGCTGGGGGGGTCCCCCTGATCGGGCACCCAGTTCCCCACAGAAGTCCGCCCCTGAAGCCACAACCACCCCCAACACACAACACTCCCCCTGCTCCCCCCACAACTGACCCCCACCTTACCCCGCCAGGGCCCAGCTGATTGTCACCGGCGAGGACCTAAAAACCTACCTGTCTTCCAGGGCCATCCTTCACCTTCCTTGCAATTGCTGGGTGTAGTCCCAGCAGTGGTCACCGCTCCCGGTGGCACTGCTGTGACTAAGAGCTGCCAGCCCGCTGATTGACCAGCAGCTCCATTAGGCGGGACTTCCTGCCTCAAGGAGGTGGAATTCCCACCCAAGACCAATTAATGGCCTGGGGAGCGAAAAATCCTGGCCTGTCTCCCCAAGCCCGGCAAAGGCGGGATCGCCACCGACTTTTCGGCCGATGGGCGGACCTTCCCCCCCAATGAAAAATTCCGGCCTTAGTTTATGCAGTAATGCCTGGTGAAGATATGCAGTTTGTTCCAATTTGTACTTGCAATTCTCTTGAAGTGTCTCTTGTAGAATGTTTGCCCAAGTTGTAATCGCTGGAAGCATTAAGTCTGCCTTAATGATGCTCTTAAGTTGTTATCTGGGAGCATAACACTGAATTGTCAATCCTGAAGGAAAAATAGCATTACTTTTAATGGTGGTTGTACTTAGATTGAGGGGAAATTTTAACCCAATTTGCCAAGCGGTAAATAGATGGGTGGGCAGATTACTTACCTGTCCTGGAGCCACTGGGATTTTAACCTGCTCCACTGAGCAGAGATAAGGACATCCATCCAAAGCCAGTGGGGTCCATTTTTACATCTGCATCATTTGGACCCAACCATACTCTTAGCTCAACAGCCTGAGTGGCAAGTCACAGTGAGTTTCCTACCAGGTCAACTTAGTGAAGGGGATCAGGGCCAGAAGAGGTAAGTTTTAAAAAATGTTTTACCTTTTTAATGGAGAGTAAAGTGTATCTGCGAGCCTCACAGGAAGTCTTTGGTGTCTTCTGCTGTGGATTTGCACCCCCACCTTCCTAATCATGAGGCACCCACAGGACAACCTGGCTGTCAATCCCACCGCATAGCTGTTGTCTAAGCATGTGGCCTCTGGGACATGTGATTTTCTGCAGCTTTTCACCCAGAATGCAGGCTGAACATTGAGTTCAATAACATCAGAGCATGACTGGCCTTTTTTTAATATTTAATTTTTTAACCATGTGCCTGCTCTTACTCAAAGCTGCTCATTTTTCCGTTATTAACAGTCTGTCTGGACTAATGCTTTGTCTTTCACCGCAAGCATTAACACACGCTTTGCCTTTGTTCTCTCCCCCACCCCACTCCCCTTCACTTACTTAAAACCTAATTCTTTCCTTTGCCAGTTCTGATGAAAGGTCACAGACCTGAAATGTTAACTTTGCTTCTCTCTCCAACAGATGCTGCCAGACCTGCTGAGTATTGCCAGCACTTTTTGCTTTTGTTTCAGATTTCTAGCATCTGCGGTATTTTGCTTTTATTTCAGGAATTAAAATATGCCTGGTCTGTCTTCTGGAGCTAGTTTACATTGGCCTGGAGTTAAAATTGAGGCCAATTTAATTGTCTCAGTTCATTTTGTATTGGCAGGTAGCCCTTGCAAAATTGGTTCTATAAACAGCTACCTATGATGGTTCCTTCGACTCACTTGGGGAGACGATGGGACATCAAATTGATCTTTGTCAGTAGCATTGAGTGGTTTAATAGCAATTGGATACCTCATTTTACATTGACTTCAATGGTGCCATGCAAAACGTGCTGTCAATTCACTGTGAGCCCATTCTGCGTTATTATCGAAGACCAGTTTCACCCCCATACCTTCAAGGCTTCATTTGTCCAATTGATGGGCTGACACCTCCCTCGTTGCTCTTCACCCGAGAACCTCATTCTGCTCTGATTTTTTAAGCAAGGATATAAATGAGCAATGAAACAGCTATTGCATTTAATTCCACCTGAGACAGTAACACTATTTTATGCAGTCAGGAATTGCTAACATTTATTAAAAATTTGTTGTTATGGGAAAGATGGAGCTGGATTTTACATTACAATTTACATTTACAACGTAAAAGTCGGTGGCGAACTCACTTCCGCCTAGCCTGGGGATCCGTCCCGCATTTTACGGGTCCCCAGTCTTTAATTGTTCCAAGGCGAGACTTCCACACGCTTGAGGGAGGCAGTCCCACCTCATTGATCTCCTGGCCAATCAGCAGGTCGGCAGCTCGTAGTCCAGCCGACAGCAGAGGAAGACACGGAGCCAGGATTTCAGGTGAGTTTTGGTTGCCTCGTCGGCGATAATTGGTTGGGCCCCGGCGAAGCTAGGGTGGTCATTTGGGGGCGAAGGGGGGCATGTTGGGGAAGTGGGGGCAGCCCTCAAGCAGGCACCCTGTGCCCAATTTTCAGGCCCCACCCCCAGCTGGCGGCCTTCCCCGGCTCCAGGACGTCCACTTGCCATGAGTAAAATCCGCGTGGAGGTGGGCGAAGGCCCTTAAGTGGCCATTAAGTGGCAACTTAAGGGCCTTGTTTGGCCTGGAGTGGGCGGCCCGTTTTTGGCCCCCCCTCCCGACCTACGTAAAATGGGGTGGAGGCGAGAGCGAGTTGGGAAGGCCTCCCGGAGCCTTCCGCTCCATTTTATGCCACCCACCCGCCACCATCTGGCGTGTTGGGGTGGCATAAAATTCCAGCCATGGTCTTTTAACTTATTCCACAGAAAGGTTTTTCTCATTCAAGACAACACCAGCAACAAACTTACAGATGTTGTAATACCCCTGATAGTTTTAACTAAGTCTATATACAGTGTTCTTGTGAGGCTAGGATGAATTTTACATTCAGTTTGGGGGAGAGAAGAGTGGGTCCAAGACTAGTATTTTAAACTTAAATAAGGGCAATTATGAGGGCATGAAAACAGAGCTAGCTAAAGTGAACTGGCAAATCAGGTTAAGGATAGGTCAATAGAGATGCAGTGGCAGACATTTAAGGGGATATTTCAGAATACACAGAATAAATATATTTCAACGAGAAAGAAAAATTCCAAGGATGGGACCCACCATCTGTGGGTTAACTAAAACAGTTAAAGATAGTATCAAACTTAAAGAAAAAGCCTATAATTGCAAAGATGGGAGGCAGGTCAGAAGATTGGACAGAGTATAAAAAACAGCAAAGAATGACTAAAAGATTGATAAGGAAGGTAAAATTAGAGTACGAGAGAAAGTTAGCTAGAAATATAAAGACAGCTATTAAGAGTTTCTATAGATATTTAAAAAAGAAGAGTTAACAAAGTGAGCGTTGGTCCTATAGCAAGTGAGTCTGGGAATTAATAATGGATAATAAGGAGATGGCAGATGAACTGAACAAGTATTTTGCATCGGTCTTCACTATTGAGGATACAAGTAACATCCCAGTATTAGCTGTAAGTCAGGAAATGGAAGGGAGGGAGGAACTCAAGAAAACTACAATCACCAGGGAAGTGGTACCGAACAAATTGTTGGCACTGTGGACTGACAAGTCCCTGGGTCCTGATGGACTTCATCCTAGGGTCTTAAAAGAAGTGGCTAGTGAGATAGTTGATGCGTTAGTTTTAATCTTCCAAAATTCCCTAGATTTGGGGAAGGTTCTGTCAGATTGGAAAATAGCAAATGTAACTACTTTATTCAAAAAAGGAGCGAGACAGAAAGCAGGAAACTACAGGCCAGTTAGCTTAACATCTGTCATAGGGAAAATGTTAGAAGCTATTATTAAAGATGTTATAGCAGGGCATTTAGAAAAATTCAAGATAATCAGGCAGAGTCAACATGGTTTTGTGAAAGGGAAATCATGTTTAACCAATTGGATTTCTTTGAGGGAGTTACATGTGCTGTGGATAAAGGGGAACTGGTGGATCTACTGTACTTAGATTTCCAGATGGCATTTGATAAGGTGCCACTTCAAAGGTTATTGCAGAAAATAAAAGCTCATGGTGTCGGTGGTAACATATTGGCATGGATAGAAAATAGGCTAGCTAACAGGAAACAGAGAGTAGGCATAAATGGGTCATTTTCTGGTTGGCAAGATGTAACGAATGGTGTGCCATAGAGATCTGTGCTGCGGCCTCAACTTTTTACAATTTATATAAATGACGTAGATGAAGGGACCGAAGGTATGGTTGCTAAATTTGCTGATGACACAAAGATAGGTAGGAAAGTAACTTGTGAAGAGGACATAAGGGGGCTACAAAAGGGATGTAGATAGGTTAAGTGAATGGTCAAAGACTTGGCAAATGGAGTATAATGTAAGAAAATGTGAAATTATCCACTTTGGCAGGAAGAATAAAAAATAAGCATATTGTCTAAATGGTGAGAGATTGCAGAGCTGTGAGATGCAGAGGGATCTGGGTGTCCTAGTGCATGAATTGCAAAAGGTTACAATGCAGGTACAGCACGTAATTAAGAAAGCTAATAGAATGTTATCGTTTATCATGAGGGGAATTGAATACAAAAGCAGGGAGGTTATGCTTCAGCTATACAGGACATTGGTGATACCACATCTGGAGTACTCTGTACAGTACTGGTCTCCTTATTTAAGGAAGGGTGTAAATGCGTTGGAGGCAGTACTGCTATAACATCTAGACTAATACCTGGAATGGGCGGGCTGTTTTACGAGGAAAGATTGGACAGGATAGACTTGTATCCGCTGGAACTTAGAAGAGTAAAAGATGACTTGATTGAAACATATAAGATCATGAGGGGTCTTGACAGGGTGGATGTGGATGTTTTCCCTTGTGGGAGAATCTAGAACTAGGGGTCACTGTTTAAAAATAAGGGGTCGCCCATTTAAGACAGATGAGGAGAAATGTTTTGGTTCTTGGAATTCTCTTACACAAAAGGCAGTGGAAGCAGAGTCTTTGAATATTTTTAAGGCAGAGGTAGATAGATTCTTGATAAGCAAGTGGATGGAAGGTTATCGGGGGCAGGTAGAAATGTGGAGAAATCATGAACTTGCTGAATGGCGGAGCAGGCTCAAGGGCCCGAGTGGCCTACTCCTGCTCCAATGCGTATGTTCATAGGTATGATGCACTGATCATTGGCATCATTAAAGGCTGGAACAAAAAGCAGGCATTCGACAGTATGTTGTGAATAAAAGGCATTACAGCATTCTTTTCTACTGGCTGGAGCTGCTAAATTATTATGCCTAACAGTTCTGCTTGTTGACAGGCCATATTTGTTATCTAGCATTGTGGATTGCACCATTTCTGGAGGTGTAAAAATTACTCTATTACAGTCAGTTTACCTTCTTCTTTAAGCAGGAAGTTTTGTGCCCATGACATTTTTCCTGATATTTCAACTTAATATATAATTATCATTGAATCATCGAATGATACAGCACAGAAGGAGGGCATTTGGCCCATCGTGCCTGTGCTGTCTCTGTGGTAGATCTATCCAATTAATCCCATTCCCCTGCTCTTTCCCCATAACCCTGCATTTTTTTCCCCTTCAAATATTTATCTAATTCTCTTTTGAAAGTTACTATTGAATCTGCTTCCTCCACCCTTTCAGGCAACATGTTCCAGATCGTAACAACTTGTTGCATAAAGCAATTTTCCCTGTCACCTCTTGTTCTTTTACCAATTACCTTAAAAAATGTTACTATAACCCATGAGTAAATTTATATGTATTGGAGTTGTATTTACATACAGCTTAGGACCTATATATTTTGGGTGAAGCCTAGTTCCAGTTACTCAACACTAGTTGTTGACAGGTCAGTCACTAGGAAACAAAATGCTGACAACCCGCTGGTTTGATTTTCTCCCATGCTGCTGAGTTCCGATCTCAGCTGCATCACTGCACACAGGTTAGTTGCCTCTTCACAAGCAATGATTGAAGGATAATTAGGGCGTGCTATTAATGGCTTGTTCTTGTGCACTTTCTAACAGCTTGTTTCAGAGCAGCATCTGCGAAGACCTTGAAATAAATCTCTCCTGCCCTTTCCACTATAATTGCATTGATTAGGGAGCAACTGATAGGATTTAATACCTTGAAGAAAGCCTTAAGGAAAGCATAATTCCAGGCTGGCTTTTAAGACTAGAAAATGAACTGTACAAGACTGCTAGAGGGCAGCTCCATCTGTTCGGTTCTGTACTTAAGTTAAATAATAGCACCTCTGACCTATACTCTGCAAGAGATGAGAGCGCTGTTGATTCAAGGATTTCATTAAGCATACTTCAGTGCCCCCAATATATAGAGATCATGGCCTAGAAATCGGATGGTAGCACACCAATTTTCAGACGCAAAATGGCAATTCTTACCCGCATGTCTTTACGCTGATGCCTCCATGGATTAAGGAAGATGTTGCTCATGTCTCTTGACCTTTCTCATTTGCCTTCTGCTACAGTCACGTGGTGTGACGTGAATGTTTCCCACTGTTCAACTCTCCCCCGACCGCAGCAAGCGAATTTGTATTAAGAGTTTAACCCCTTTGTGTTTTATTCTTCAAATAAACAGACAGTGATAGGTTTTCTTGTAGGTTTTATAATCGAGGAAGTTAATTGATTGTTAATCAATGCGTCTTATCCTGAAATTGTCACAACTGCCTTCGCTCGCACACACGCACACACACAAGAAACAGATAGAGGTAGATGGATTTTAGCTGGGGGAGAAGGGTTTCAATAAACCTTTTGAATTCTATTGAGACTCGAGTTATAGAGGGTTGCAGGCCTGAGATGATTGTAGATTTCTCTCTTGATTGAAGGTTCTGTTGAAGATGGTTGGTCACTTCTAGCTCTCTCTCTGCTGTATGATGCAGATGTCAGTTTTCTCCAGCAGGGCGTGTGCTTTCTGGAATGCCAGCAGTTACAAGTAGCTTCACCTTTTCTCTCTCTCTCTCTCTCTCTTACTGTATGTCTTTTTTTAGAAGGTAAAGCTGTCACTTCTCACCTCCTGTTAGGAGACATTCTGCTTTCTTTCTGATGATGATTGCACAAATGGCCCAGGACGTGGCTACTTCTCACCTCCTTTGTTTTAGAAGGAGATGTTCAATTCTGGAATGTTTCTATGATAAGTGGGAGATGGGTTTCAAAATCATCTTTTGGCTTTGAAGATTTGTCCTTTGTCAGACTATTTGAATATACAAAAGGTTAATAATCCCCTTCTCTTTGGTGGCCATTTTGGACCATTGTTCACTTTTTTTTTAAAAAGGTAAATTTTTTTAAAGACAAAGTCTGTTTTTTCTTAACTCTTCAGAGTTACTCCATCAATGTTGTATCATCGCACCTCCAATGTGCGTGATACTTCAATTTAGAGAATATTATTTTGGTTTGTTTACTATTACAAGCCTTTTGAACCTCAATATTTCATTGACTGGTATACTTTCTATCAGACAGAACAAATTGATAAGTGTCAGCCCAAACCTTCAGAAGTTTGTATACAGAAAACTGTATTTACACTAAGATTGTCTGTGCCTTATGCCTTCAGCAGTTAGCTTAGTCTTCATCCTCATAAAATTCCTCTCAGGTTGAAAGGTCGTTGACTATGTCAATTCATTGGAACAGTTGACCAAAGTAGAAAATTCTCCAGATAGTTTTTTATAACCAGGAATGTATGATGCTTGCTGTCTGTTGACTAAAGTTTTAGCCAGATAAAAGTGCTGGATATCACAAGTGACAGCTAATCCTTATCCTGACCAAAAATCCCTGGCAGATTTCATAGACAATCAAAGTGCGGTTTAGGAGGTAATGTTCAAGTTACTCAGCATAAGAAACAGTATCAGGAATCTGAGTAAGGATCTCTATAGTGGCAGAAGCAACAGAAAACAACATTAGAGAGATGCCCCAGAGCTAGCTCCTAACAAATTCTGAAATGTTGTCAGAGAATCACAAATAACTACAGTATTTGCAATGTTTACTGTGTCCCAACAGCTCATGCTGGAATTCATTCCAGTGGGGAAAGAGCTGAGGTTACACAGAAAGGGAGCAATATGGACACTATGGTAAAGAAAGAGCATGCAGCTTCTGAAAGCATTCTAATTTGCATGCTATGACATTATTTTGTCTGCAGCATTTGTGAAATATAAGTGAATGGCAAAAGCAAAAATAAATCCTTTGACTCACAAAGAAACTAATTTTCTTAACTTAATTCTGTTGTCATTGAATAATGTACAACCAGTATCTCTTGGTGCTAAGCTCTGGAATTCCTAGTCTAAACCTCTCTACCTCTCTATCCTACTCTAAGAAGCTCCTTAAAACCTGTCTCTTTGACTAAGCTTATCTGCCCTAATATCTCCTTATGCGGCTCTGTCAAATTTTGTTTGGTACTGCTCCTTTGAGCGCCTTGGGACATTTTACTACATAAATGGCGCTGTATAAATGCAAGTTGTCATTGCTGTTTGCAATCAGAATGTGAAGTACATTGAGGCTAATCCGTGTAGACAAATCAAAGCATTGTAGATCATCTTGAATTTGACCCTCATGGGAGTCCCAGCGGTAAGTTTCCACCAGCCACTGGTGTAAACTAGACCCATAACCAGACGAGCAGCTTTCCTTTTGTTAGCATTGTCATCAACTCAGTATAAACAAAATGAGGTAAGAGTTGTCTCTGCCATTGTGCACACTGGTTAGTAGATGCAGTGTATCAAAAATAATGGTCATCTTGGTTCCTGATTTTAAGCCTATTGGTTTATTTAACTGATATAAGATTTCATCAAACAGGCAACAGTATTTTACAGCATGATTTTGTAAATGTCTTGAAAACGTAAATTCAGCACAATGCTTCAGACTAAAAGATGACAGTAGAACAAGGGACACAGGTCCAAATTATTGCAAAGCAAATTCAGGACTGATGTCTGGAAGAGTGATCAGCATATGGAACAAATCTCCAGGTAATGTAATGGAAGCAAAAACTTAAATCAATTTGAAGCTGCTTTTATATTGTGTGAGTGCCACTGACTCTAGAGTAGTATGTTGAGGAACCGACTAGAGAACAGGCTATTTTAGATCTAATATTACATAATAAGAAAGGGCTAATTAACAATCTTGTTGTAAGAGAACCTTTAGGGAAGAGTGACCATAATATGATAGGATTTTACATTATGTTTGAAAGTGAGGCTGTTCACTCTGAAGCCAGGGTGTTAAATTTGAACAAAGGAAATTATGTAGGTGTGAGGGACAAATTGGCTGAGGTGGATTGGGAAAATATATTAAAAGGTATGACAGTAAATGGGCAATATATAGTCTTTAAAGAAATATTACATAGTTTACAGCAAATATACATTCCTTCAAGGCACAAAAACCCAAAAGTAAAGGCAGTCAACTGTGGATAACAAAGGAAGTTAAGGATTCTATAAGATTAAAAGAAAAGGCCCATAAAGTTGCCAGAAATGGTCGTAAACCTGAGGATTGGGAGGATTTTAGAATACGGCAAAGGAGGATGAAAAACTGATAAAGAAAGGGAGAATAGAATATGAATGTAAGCTCGCAACAAAATATAAAAATGGGCTGTCAAAGCTTCTACAAGTAAGTAAAAAGGAAACATTTGGCTAAGATAAATGTGGGTCTATTACAGGCAGAGTCAGGAGAATTTATAATGGGGAGTAAAAGAAATGGCAGAGAAGCTAAATGATTATTTTGCGTCTGTCTTCACTGAGGAAGGTACAAGAAATCTCCCAGAATTAGAGATCCAAGGGATTAGTGGGAATGAGGAATTGAAGGAAATTAGTATTAGTAAGAAGGTTGTATTGGAGAAATTAATGGGGTTGGAGATTGAGAAACCCCCAGGATCTGATATTCTACATCCCAGAGTGTTGAAAGAGGTAGCTATGAAGATAGTGGATGCATTGGTGATCATCTTCCAAAATTCTATAGATTCTGGAGCGGTTCCTGCAGATTGGAAAGTCTGAAATGAACCCCACTATTTAAGAGGGGAGGGAGAGAGAAAACGGGATTACAGACCTGTTAGCCTTACATCAGTCATTGGGAAAATGCTAGACTCTATTCTAAAGGATGTGATAAATGGAGTCTTGGATAATAAAGATCTGATTGGGTATAGTCAACATGAATTTGTGAATGGGAAATCATGTTTGACGAACCAGTTGGAGTTTTTTGAGGATGTTACTAACAGAATTGATAAAGGGGAGTCAGTGGGTGTGGTATACTTGGATTTTCAGAAGGCTTTTGATAAAGTCCCCCACAGGAGGTTGGCTAGTAAAATTAAAGCACATGGGACAGGAGGTAACATACTGGCATGGATTAAGGATTGGTTAACAGACAGAAAACAGAGAGTAGGAATAAACGGGTCATTCTCGTGTTGGCAGGCTGTGACTAGTGGGGTACCGCAGGGATCAGTACTTGGGTCCCAGCCATTCACAATATATATCAATAATTTGCATGTGGGGACCAAATGTAGTATATCCAAGTTTGCAGATGACACAAAACTCGGTGGGAATGTGTGTTGTGAGGAAGATGCAAAGTGGCTTCAAGGGGATTTGGACAGACTTAGTGAATGGGCAAGAACGTGCCAGATGGAATATAATGTGGAAAAATGTGAGGTTATCCACTTTGATAGGAGGAATAGATGTGCAGAGTATTTCTTAAATGGTAAGAAATTATAAAGTGCAGATGTACAAAGGGACCTGGGTGCCCTTGTCAATAAGTCACTGAAAGCTACCATGCAGGTGCAGCAAGCAATTAGGAAGGCTAATGGTATGTTAGCCTTTATCACAAGAGGATTTGAGTACAGGAGTAGTGAAGTCTTGCTTCAATTTTATAGAACCTTGGTTAGACCGCACTTGGAGTACTGTGTGCAGTTTTGGTCCCCTTACCTTAAGAAGGATATTATTGCCATAGAGGGAGTGCAACAAAGATTCACCAGACTTGTTCCCAGGATGGTGGGACTGTCCTATGAAAAGAGATTGGGGAAACTGGGCCTGTATTCTCTAGAGTTTCGAAGAATGAGAGGTGATCTCATTGAAACCTACAAAATACTTAAAGGGATTGACAGGGTAGATGCAGGTAAGCTGTTTCCCCTGGTTGGGAAGTCTAGAACCAGAGGACACAATTTCAAATAAGGGGGAAGCCACTTATGACAGAGATGAGGAGAGATTTATTTACTCAGAGGGTTGTGAATCTTTGGAATTCTCTACCCCAGAATGCTATGGAAGCTCAGTCATTGAGTATGTTTAAAGCAGAGATTGACAGATTTCTAAATACCAATGACATAAAGGGATATGAGGATAGTGTGGGAAAGAGGCACTGAAGTGGATGATCAACCATGATGGTATTGAATGACGGAGCAGGCTCGATGGGCTGAATGGCCTATTCCTGCTCCTATGTTCCTATGTTCCAATGACTTGCCAATACACAAGGCCCTTGCAGCAAGTGCCAACACCAAAGATAAACTGCCAAATTTATTATGGTAGCTAGGCTATGCTTCAGGAGCTGGTAACATTCATACAAATGGTATGTTGACCTTCATAGCGAGAGGATTCAAGTACAGGAGCAGGGATGTCTTGCTGCAATTATACAGGGTCTTGGTGAGGCCACACCTAGATTATTGTGTGCTATTTTGATCTCCTTATCTGAGGAAGGATGTTCTTGCTATAGAGGGAGTGCAGCGAAGGTTTATCAGGCTGATTCCTAGGATGATGGGACTGACATATGAGGAGAGATTGAGTCAGTTAGGATTATATTCGCTGGAGTTCAGAAGACTGAGGGGAGAATCTCATAGAAACCTATAAAATTTTAACAGGGCTTGACAGGGTAGATGCAAAGAGGATGCTCCCAATGGTGGGGGAGTCCAGAACCAGGGGGTCATAGTCTAAGGATACAGGGTAAACCTTTCAGGACTGAGACTGAGAAATTTCTTCACTCAGAGAGTGGTGAGCCTGTGGAATTTGCTACACAGAAAGCAGTTGAGGCCAAAACATTGTATGTTTTCAAGAAGGAGTTGGATATAGCTCTTGGGTCTAAAGGGATTAAAGGGTATGGGGCGAAAGCAGGAACAGGTTACTGAGTTGGATGATCAGCCATAATCATAATGAATGGCGGAGCAGGCTCGAAGGGCCGAATGGCCTACTGCTCCTATTTGCTATTATAAAAGTGGCTTCAGAAACAGATGGATGCTGTGGCGATTGTATGGTGTTTCTGGATAGGTAAGATGGGCCAAATGGCCTCCTCCATCTAAATCTATAGCCATTTTAATACAGAATCACAGAATTATTACAGCACAGTAGGAGACCATTCAGCCCATCATGTCTGCACTGGCTCTGTGAATGAGCAATTCACCTAGTGCCATTCCACGCCTTCTCCCCGTAACCTTGCACATTCTTCAGCTCGTGGTGTTCCCATATGCCTGCTGCCTTTGTTCTTCTAGGCAGTAGAGGTTGCAGGTTTAGAAGGCCCATTGGTGCCTGTCTCTCAAATCTAAACTTACTAAGAGTTAATAAAAGGGGTTACCTTACAATCTTGTGAAAAGGTTTTAAATTGGAAGTCATTTTGCCTCAAAAGCAAGAAAGAATGCCCAAATAGTCTTTATTTATAGAATATTGCTTAGTACATGGTGCACATGGAACATTTATGGATCCTTAAAATATTTCTGCATGGAACTAGCCCCAATTTATACAGTACCTTTTAAACTTTTGTGTATAGAGGGCCTTTGCAAATAGTGATGTACTTCCTGTCCTAACTTCTGAAACACATCCCAGGAATCTTCCCTGGGGCTTCTCCTTCTTCACTGGTGTAAGTTCAGTGGGCGTTCGGTGGAAACCCCGTGGAATCATAGATGGCAAACTTCCACAGAGTTACAGTGGCAGAGCAGGAGGAACCCCAAGGAAATTCCCAGTGACAACGCCAACTGCCCAAAAGGAAGCAGTACTATCATTGCTAATGTTTTTGTTGTACTGCATGTCAATAGAAGTGAACATACTAGTAAGCCAGCAATTGTAGAAGAAACAAAATACCAAACTCTCTAGACACTCTGCTCATGATGCATGATACACCTGGCTCCACTGATACAAAATATAATGATCTCTCAGATCCTCTGGCGGACCTCACCTTGAAAACCTAAGGATAAATATATTTCCATAAACAACATTTAAAACCTTTCAGCATTACCATAGGATATCTTATCTAATACGACCAAACAAAGAAAGCTTAAAGAGAAAGTTTTTTTTTAAAACTGTGCATCCTGGAAATCTGAAATAAAGAAACAAAGTCAAAATATTTTGGAAATATTTCATCTCAGCTTAAAGCAAGAAAGAATAAGTTAATGCTTTGGGTAAATTCCTTTCATCAAAATGTAAAAAGTAAATGAAGTGTAGATTTCGAAGTGGTAGGTAAGAGTTGTTTGGTCTAGGAAGAAAGTTGGACTGTAGGTTGCACTGAACTATACAGTACAAAGATGACTTGCAGAAAACATCTGTGTGTTCCAAGAACTGAACTGTACAATCTTAATTGCAAGTTAAGACAGATGGCTAAATTGATGACTCATGGAATATGCAGGTTGTGTAAATATTGCTAATGTGACAGCCAAAATAATGCTATTGATATCACAGATGCAATCTCTTTGTCAGCAAACAGAAGACAGGATTTGTGTAAACATTCAGGATTTTTGTTAAGTTTTATGGCAGGTTGAAAATTAGGTTCAGCATAGTTAAGTGTAAAAACAAAATGGCTAAAGCTCTCATCTGGTGCAATTGATAGAGAAGTAGATAGTTTAAAACAGAATTCTATTTGTACTCAGGAAATGTAATCTGATTTTGTCAATGGCTGTAAACACTATCCTAGATCAGAATGTGGGTTGACAAAGTCCGACATACATTATGAAATGTTAGAAGGAACAGGGAGCACTTGGTGATTTCAGGCCCAATCCTGGCATTCTGACATAGACATCTTTTCAACCAGTCATATGGTGTGACCCAGGTTGTCCAACCTTTCAAGCTAAAAGAGAAACATGGCAATGGTACATAGCAGTACCGACCTAAAAGCAGAATATTATAACTTTAAAACACATTCTTTTTAATAAAAAGAAAAGAACTGCAAATGTTGGAAATCTGAAACAAAACAGAGTCAATTAACACCTGTAAAGGGAAAAGATAGGGGAGTGGGGCTAAATCTTCAAAAGAGCTGGCACAGACCCAATGGGCGAGATTTTACCAAGCCCTCGACATCGAGCTCCACAGCTGGGGGGACCGAAAGTTTGGGCTGGCAGTAGTTGGAGCCATGGAACCCGATGTCAAGAGGACCCAGCCCAATCCTCCCGGGGGTGGTGAGGCTCCGTGGCGCCCCCCGGCTGCTGGGTGACGGGACCTGGATTTCAATATTTAACTCATTACATGCATAAATTTAAATGGACTTATGGTGCAGTGGCCAGCACTCCTGCATCTTCAGTTCCCCGTCCAAGGAAAGCCGACGTGTTATTGGTGGGGAGGGGGAGGAGTTAAGATTTTTCGTGCGATGTGGGGGGGGGTGGAAATAAACATAATGGGGGTAGAGTAGCACCTTCGCACAGGCATCTGACGCTATTTCAGGGGACAGACAACCCACCACCTCCACATGATTGGGGTGTAGGCTGCCCCAGCTATTTAGATGAGCCATTGTGCGTGAGATTGCGGTGGCTCTTTGGCGTGCAGGTCACCATTTTTTGAGCTTGCCGCTGGGATTGGCGATGGACTCTTAAAATCCAGCCCAATGGTCGAATGGTCTCCTTCTGTTCTGTACTATTCTATGATAGGAAACACTTCATCAAAGAAATGTTAACCTAACAAACGTTAACTTTTACATGAGAGTTCTCCACCGAGCAAGTCTCATATCGATCATCCCCATTCATAAAGCCAGACTTGGCAATGCAGATCTGAAGTGCTGTTAACAAAAACTACTGTTCTAAATAACAATTTCATTCTTTTATTTAGTTTCCAAAGAACAAGCCTTCAGTAAATATCATTGAAGCCTGACTGCTGTGCAGCTAAGAAGATGGTTTAATTAATCCATTAACCTGGTTTCTCTTGGGAGGGAGCTGTTGGCTTCTGTATGCAAGGAGAGTCCTGCTTCATATTTAGAATTAAAAGCACAGAACAATCAAGAACTCTTGAAATGATTATCTTCATCAAGGACAGGAGACTATTTAATTTCACACCTGCGGAAAAGACTCCCTAATGTTTTGAGCATTTTTGTATAATACAAGAGGTAATTTAATAAAGATTTTATCTTTGCATTCTTGCAAAGGGACTCACTAATAATGAGAAAAAAAAATTAAGAAATGGTTACATATATTCAAAGTTCTTTCACTGGCAGTTCATCGGATGAATTATAAACAGTTGATAAAAGATGTTTCAGAAATCCAAGCTACGAAGACAGTCATGCGGACCTTAAACAACATGCTATTATGTATATTTTAAATGGTCAATGTCTCTCCACGGTGAGAAATATGATTTTGTTTACAATTTGTAAGATGGTACCACTGCATTGGGGTTCGCAGAGTACAATCAGAGCTAGCTTTTCTACAAGGAGAATGGCAAGATGACGTTTGAAGTTCAGGAACATCTTTATTGCAAAGATTATGATATTAGATGTTTATCACCATCTTCAATGATCCTAACTCTTGGTTTTGCTTAGAAAAATGAATTTTTGGGCTTGCAAGCTAGATATTGCCTACGCTATGTAAGAAAATATCAAAGACATACAAAGATGTAGCACTAGCTTAATGTATTTTTTTTTTTATTTCTCCCTGCCCATCAACCATTAATACTGGCCAGTCTTCTGAAAGTGTTTGCTGAAATATTGGGCTGAATTTTACCAGCCCCATGACCTCGGGGGTCATGACGGGGGAACCCGTAAAATTCTTGCAGAAGCATCCCACCACGACCCCCAATGCAGAGAAGGCCGCACTGCATTTTACATATTTAAATTAATTAAAACAAAATGCTAATTACCTTACCTGCTCCCAGAGGCCATCGCATGGCCGCTAGATGTAACTCATGCGCCTTTGAAGCACTATTCGGAGTGCTGAGGTGAGACACTGGTGGGGAGGGGGAGGAGTTAAGTTAGTAGGGCAGGGGGTGGGAGCAGGAAAAACAATTCTTATTGGCTGTGGGGATGGTGGCTAGGAGTTGAAGGGCAAATGTGATGAGGTTGGGTGGGGGGTGGTGGGGGGTGGTGGGTGGTGGAATTCATGTTGGGACTGAAATATATTTTATTCATATCAGACAATGAAAACACCGTTGTGGGGGTTGGGAAAGGGCCTCCAGCTTTTAATATTATATTTCAATAAAATGTGTAGTGACAACCCTTTAAAATTCAAATTTATCCTAAGGGCTTGAAGCCCTTTAAAAATGGCGCCAGTTCCAAATGCCATTGCTGGGGACGGAGCAGCCGCCCCCCCCCCCCTATTGGGCGGCCGCTCAGCCCCCTCCATTTAAATGAGCCCCCGTGTGAAATATTGCGGGGGCTCAACGGCGTTGCTTCCGTGTCGGAAGGCTGCTGAGTTCAAAGCGGGCCACTACGATGTGCGGTGCGCTAATAAATTCCGGTCCTTTATAGCAGGTACATAATTTCTTTTTAATTATTCTTATAATCAATAACAGTGCACCTTTAACTTTAATATAAAAGATGACCGGACATGTTATGAGCTTTTTCTTTCTTCTTAATTGAAATGTGCAGTTCTATCAAACTAGGAAGCAGAGAACACTTGGTAAAGATTTTGGGCTGAATTTTCCTTGAAGGTGAGTGGTTCTGCTGCCGGGACCGAAAACGGGACCCGACCCTCCATATGGGCAGACAACAGGACCCTGGGTGGCATTTTACCAGCAGTGGCCAGTTAAGAGGTTGTTGCTGGGACTGCTGACCAATTGAGGTCAGTGGCCTGCCTCCTAGAACTGCTCGCCCAGTCAGAGGGCCAGCAGCTCAGCAGCGCCACCAATAGAGGCGGCTACTTCTGAGGCTACAGGAAGAAGAGTGCGTCTCCATGCTGAGGCAGCAACAATGCAAGTATTTTTTTTTTTTTTAAATCGAGCCAGGGCCAGGCAGCCATTGCCAATGAGGGGCCCCTCCATGACTCATGGAGTAGCCATAAAGGAGGCCGCCAACCCCCCACCCTGGGACCCCACTGGGATGCAACCAGCGTTTACCTGGCAGTCTCTCTATGTGGTAGCAACCCCTACCAACACCGGTAAAATGGGCAATTAATTGATCTCCTGCCTCCGGTCGATGGGTAGCCACATCCCTTAATTTCCGCCGCCGGTAATATCCCGTGGCAGCGGGACGATGGTGGGTACCCCTCACTACACCTTCTGCAGTCATTTTCCAAGGCCTCTCACCTCCTAACACGTCTCCAAAGGGCTGGTAAAATTCATCCTTCTTTGATTTGTATTCATTATCCATACACAGATCTATTTGAAACATAATTAATTTAATGCACACAGTTCAAGCAGACAGTTTTCCCAATATCCATGTGTTTTTTTTCATTTATCCAAGGAATGACAACCATCTGCTAATCTTTCACAATCAGTGGCGAACATGACAAATAGTGATACCTGTAAGGGTAATATGTAGCTGGAGGAACCCTTCGACATATTCGTGGCTGCTTTAAAACTAACATTACGATTAGGTTAAAGCATTGGGGATCTACTTTAATCTTTTTTTATATAGTGCTTCTGTGTATTGTACTTTGCAGCAGTTACCAGGACAAATGAGTTGTGGTGATATTTGTGCTGTCTACCATTTAATTTGCATTTTATGTAGCTGTGGAGTAACTATGTGTTCATACAAAAATATCAAGAATTGGTACTTACTTTTTTTTTAAGCAGTACTATTTACATGCCGAAATTGTAGAAGTCCTTAGCACTGGAACATGTCTCGCAGCTAAATGCTAAAATTGGGTTGTCCAATTTTCTCTTTAAAATGTTCAAATATAAATTTTTAAAAATGAAATATTGAGCATTCCAGGGAAGTACAAAATGCAAAATGACATTTTTGTGCTTTGGTTTTCTCTCGGCCGGAGATCTGCAATCTGCGGTTCCAGAGTTGCTTGTGGCCTCTTTAACAGCACATTAGCAGTTCCCGACCTTTTCCCGTTGCCTCACGTTATCATGAAAAATACCTTTAAAAAAAATTAATTCAAGAAAAGTAAGAGCCATGTTTTTTATTGTGGTGATAAAAAGCTAATGATTACGCTGCACTTTGTGGTTTAAAATGATTATTTTAGCGAAAAACATCATTGTGTTCTACATAAGTGATATAGCTACACCATGGTCATAGATTTGGTTCAAGGAACAAGGTTTATGGTTGGGAACATTATTGTTTCTAATATAGCTGAAATTATTGTGAATGTGCTATTAGAAGTTACATTTTATCACAAGAATCAGTATTTGAAAAAATTGTCTTAGTTTTACGCATCTTAAGTTAAAGTTTGTTTTAAAGATGACTTTACTGACAAAATCACAGTAAAAAAAATCTATTTGTTCCAAGATGTGTTACAAAAACAAAGACAAAAGGCATTCTCAATTTTGTATGCAAACTTATTTTTTATTCAGTGGCAATGTGCTGTTTATCCATTAAATTAATTTGGGTCAGCATTTTTGCATTTGCATTTTGAACATGTTTACACGTAATTCATGCAAATTGGTGCAAAAAAAACTGAATAAGTATATATTGGAGACAAAGATTTTTTTTAAAAAAGACAATAAAAACTTCAAAAAAACATGATAATTCAGTTAGGTCCATTTTAAATGTGAGTTTTGTCCTATTTATTTATTATATATACACATTATGCATTCTACCAGAAACAGTATTTTGTTTAGAAATGCTGAATTTTTATCGTGCAGCTCCCAATAGTTTTGATTTTAGGCAATTTTTTAAATAAAGATTCAAGTAAAAAAAGGTTGCTGACCCTTGCTCTAGCCCATAGGTTAGATTTTCCTCTGAGGTCCTTCACTGGGGCATGGAATATTAAGGAATATGGAATAAAGATAGATGGAGTGGAGGTAGAGATCAGCCATGATCTAACTGAATGGCAGAATAGGCTTGAGGGGCTGAATGGCCTACTCCTGTTCCTAAGTTCACTGAATATCAGACAGTTGTGACATATTTCAATGTGTTACATCAGTGGGGAAAGAATTCCACTATTTTACTGTTCAAGGTCATTTGTTTGGTCATGGTACATCCCTAGTGTTGGGTCTTTTGTTAACCAAAGGTTTTAAAGGATATAGAGCAGAGAGAGTTAGGTCATAGATCAGTCATGATCTAATTGAATGGTGGACAGACTCAAGGAGTTAAATGGCCTCCTCATGTTCCTGTGTTCTTCCTATGCCCCTGCCTGGGCCTAGTGCTGGAAACCAGGGCAGGCCTGCTACTGAACATTTGGTTGTTGGCATTGTGTCCTTCCCGCAAAGATATGGGATTTAAAAAAAAAAATCTCAAGGCATCAAATATGTTTCATGATATTATTCAAAAGTACTGCATAAAATATCCATGTACAATAAACTCCTAGCATTTTTTTCTTTAAATGAACCAGCTGTGTCCAAATCAAAAGGTCCTCTAAACTTACCTTCTGTTAGTCACTCACAATTGTTATCATGTGCCATAACAAGGAAACAACAGATGGTTCTATTTGACATGGATATCCATATTCTGGTCCGGAGTGAGTCAGTTGAGAGTTTAGATGAGGTTTGGCTTCCTTCCATTTTTTTCTAACTTCCCACTGCAATGTTCTGTCCAGTCAAATTATTCCTTAAAATTTCCCTAAAGCAAAAATTGTTTGCCACATTGTTAACTGCGATCTTTTTAGACTTTGAAAATGTGGTCACCAAACTCTTGTGCTTGCATAAAAGACCAATGTATTTGCAAATGTACCTCTTTTCTAATGTGCTTTTTACAACAACGTTCCCTGTTAAAGAGAGTGGCTCAAAGCTAGATCATATTCATAAAATCTCCAAATTTAAGATAACTTGGACTTCAGACTCATCCATTATCTCGGTATAGCAGTTTATTAGTGTTTTACCCAAAATATACTATTTTATATACAAATATTTTCCATGTATATGGTCATGTTCATTACTGCTGTTACCTACAGAATATTTTAGAGCAAAATAAATATGTACAGGAGAAAATATCTCATTAATAAGTTGTTTGTAACTGAGATGTATTTGGTTATGTTTGGCTGCATAACACTAGTCATGGCACTTCAAAAGTAATGCATTGTGTGAAGCAATTTGTGATGTTTGTGTTGTTACAGCATTATATAAATGCAACTATTGTAAATCACTTTCATTCTAGCATACTGTGTACTAATCTGAACCATATAACTGAGAAAATATGAGGACTAGCTGCCTGTGAGGTTTCTTTTACTGCTCATTTAACATAATTCCCCTGCTACATTCTATTCCTTTATCTGTAATCATGGCATAGTCACTTCCACTACACAAGGGGAAGGAGGAGTGGGGGAGAGAGGAGGAAGGGTGGGGGCAGGGAGAGAGAGGAGGCAGGGAGATGGATATTTGAGAGGGAGAGGGGGGAGAAAGCAATCATGATCACACCTGACAGATGGACATCTATCTGGATTCTCTGTATCGCTTTCAAGTGTGTGGGCAGACATTGGCTACTTGTGCGAACAAAAACAATGCCAGGTACTCACTTATTAGGGAGAAATGCGTTTTAAATCTGTGTTTTGATGGCATTAGGTTGGCTATACACTTTATATAAAAACTAATTGCCCCCATGTCCGTGATGCCTATCCCCGCACATAAGAGCAGGAGTAGGCCATACGGCCTCTCAAATCTGTTCCACAAGATCATGGCTGATCGTTGACCTCAACTCCACTTTCCCACACAATCCCCATACCCTTGATTCCCTTAGCATCCAAGATGGTATATAAAAAAAGTATAATTGTACAGGAGAAAATAAATACATGTACCCAAATTTTCCTATCTTTTTTTTAAAAAAAACTCAATTATAGTGATAGTGCCGGGATGGTAACTTACTACCTGGTTATATTTATGCATTTCATACCACTGAATAATGCTGATGGAACTAGCTGCTCACTGAGGTTTTGAAATCTTGGTCACCCATGACCTCATTTTTGACATATGATGTATTTCAGAACAGGAAGTGACAGGGTCATACTTTGTTCAATGGTTTGTTCCATTTCTTTCTTGTTATGCAGTCAAGTATGTCTAAATAAGTCAAGTTTAAATGATCTATTTCAGCTTGAAGTGCTTTGTGTATAGGAAATTCTTATTGATTTCCAAGATTGCAGCAAAATGG
Organism: Heterodontus francisci; assembly: GCF_036365525.1. Lineage (NCBI taxonomy): Eukaryota > Metazoa > Chordata > Chondrichthyes > Heterodontiformes > Heterodontidae > Heterodontus > Heterodontus francisci. Next base: position 40,228,398 of record NC_090401.1, on the reverse strand, counting down.
GAATAAACACACTTTCACATATCGAGGTTGCCATTATTTATTGGGCACCATCTGAATTTGTCAGGTGGGCACTAAAGCAACAAAGTGCAATGATCTTCCAGACCATTGCTCAGCAAAGTCGAGATTCATTGCTGTTTTGAGGCAGAACTCAATGCAAAGCCGAATGGCTAGTTCTCATTTTGGTCATTTTTTTGTGTTTCCTACAGATCTAATTGATAGGCTGCAACTGATCTTCTTGGCTCTAGACTTGACTATTCCAATACACTCCTGAGTGGACTCTCACATTCTACCTTCCATAAACCTGAAATCACCCAAAACTCTGCTGCCCATGTCCTAATACACACCAAGTCCTATTCACTTATCACCCCTGTACTCATTGACCTACATTGGCTCTTGGTCAAGTAATGACTTGATTTTAAAAGTCTCATCTTTGTTTTTAAATCCCTTCATGGCCTCACCCTTTCCTATCTCTGTAATCTCTTCCAGCCCCACAATTCTGAGATATTTGCATTCCTCTAATTCTGGCTTCTTGAGCATTCCCTATTTTAATCGTTCCTTCAGTTGTGTAGAATCTAGAATTCCTTCCCTAAACTTCTCCACCACTCTGTCCTTTAAGACACTCCTTAAAACCTACCTCTTTGACCAAGCTTTTGGTCATTTAACCCAATATCTCCATGTGTGTCTCGGTGTCACATTTCGTTTTATGATGTTCCTGTGAAGCACCTTGGGACATTTTATTACGTCAAAGGCACTAGATAAATACAAGTTGTTGTTGTTAAATCTGCCAGCTATTGAAATGAAAACAAGCTAGCATTCATTTCAATAGCAACTGAATGTTTTTTCAATCAAACCTTCAAAGAAAAGCTACCAACTGCTCTGGACTACGTTGGAACTCTACATGTCAGCCATAATTCCAATTCAACTTTTTTTCCCCCTCAAGTAAGCCTTTTGTTCTTTCCAGGCAAGGTGCAGGCTTTAAAAAATGAATCAGTTTGCCTTTCATATATAGCTGCTGACTGAGTGCATGTGACTTTTTAATAGGCACTATGTTAGGTGAATGTACTACCTTTTCTAGGGTTAATTGGGTGTGGTAAGTGTTTTTTTTTAACCTGACTTGTAAACCCGAGGGCTGGACTAATAATCCAGAGAACTTGCCTTCAAATCCCACCATAGCAGTTTGAAAATTTGTATTGTTTTTAAAAACCTGGAAATTAAAAGCTGGTATCAGTAAAAGCAACCACAAAGCTGTTGGCTTGTCTTAAAGACCCAACTGATTCATTGAAAGTCCTTTGAGGAAAGGAACCTGCCCTCCTTGCTCGGTCGGGTGCAGAAGTGACTCCATTCGCACTTGAACATTGTTAACTCTTGACTACCCTCTGAAGTGACCTCTAGCAAGCCCCTCAGTTGGATCAAAAACAGGGGGATATTTCCTGTTACAAGCACTTAATGACAAACCAAAACAGGGCTTGCAGCCAAAAATCCTGGCCTACAATATCACCACATCCATATAAAAATACACAAGTGTTCCTTGTCTTAAATAGAAAAGTATGTTCCATGGTTTTCATGATGCAGAAGAAATCTGGCATGAGGCTATGGCAGAGAACAAATCCACACCTACCACAGAAATATCTTTTCAGCTTGTGATCAAGTTAACAAAAACTACATACAAATGTAAAGATAGTGGTAATAAGAAATTTTCTAAATAATGTAACTGGCCTTTAGCAATGTATAAAGAGCTACATATGCAATGCTACAAAATGTTCTAAACCAATCAGCATGAATTCAATTATCGAAGAACAAAATTTGGGTGCCTGCAGGGGACGTCCATCTGATTTCTAAGAGCTGCTTGGTTTATAGAAAATTAATCATGTATATTACCCTACAGGGGCTCTATGATGGTTTTAATAAAAGCCTGAGGTAATAGTCAGCACCCAGTTTCTGCAATTTAAGCACCTTCTGAAAAAAAGATTGTATTTTAGCAAGACCTTTTGCAATATCTGCAAATGGAATTTATCCTGCTGCTGTAGTTTACTAAAGTTCAGACATCTGTCAGGACTTTCTGGATAGAGTGATCATATTAGTGAGGATAAGTTGCAATTTCTCATCCATCCAGCATTACATTTCCCTTCAGCTGGCTTTATTGCGTTATAAGGAATCACAATTAATTACAAAATATCTATTTGTCATTTATATTCTTAGTGGCACTTGCCCTGGTACACTGAAAAACGACCCCTTAATTCTCATTTTTGAGTTAGCTAATTGTGCTTTCCCCAACTCCATAAACAGTTCAAGTCATTTGTGCTGCATCGCTTATTATCAGCTCATTGGTGTGTGGCTACCATCTCCCACACACTAAGCAGATGATCTTAAGCATGCTGCTGCAGAACAATACCAAGCAGAGGGGAAACGGCATGCCTAAAACCGCAGGTTGCACATCTTCTAACAGATTATTTCAAACAGATAAGTTAAAGGCCTGGGATCAGACCATTATAGTAGCAGACGGCATATAGCACAGGGAGCAGATACCTGAAAACCAATGTTGCAGAGAGGAAGGATAAAGGGAAAATGACACCAGCAGTAAGAAAATTAAACTTGTGTTCATTCCACCTTTAGCACTTGTGGAAAAATTTTGAAGTACTGAATGATCTATAAAAATCAAGCCCTCCATGAATAAGACCTAAGCCGGTGCACTTTAAATTAATTTTTATTGCATTCAAATGTTTCCTTTATGGAATGATAATTAATTTTACTGGAGGTTATATTATAAAAGCATGTACAAGTTAATGAATGTCTGACAAGAATTCTTTTTTTTTTTGCTTATATACAATTGCTTAAATTGTATTTATTAGATTCTGCCACTAAGTTTAATAAAAGACTAAATAAGAGGATACTTCAAGAGGGTAGGAGGCAGACATGCAGCACTAAATTTGAATTTTAAAAAAAAAAATCTGACTTTCTGAAAATAACTTGGATGTCAAACCAAAATATCCATTATCTAAAGTTAACAGTACAGTAACTATTCTGAGGAGTTATTCAACTCAATGAATTATTTTTAAAGTGTGGTCACTGTTGTTACATAGGCAAATATGATAGGCAAGATCCCACAGATGGCAAATGGACAGTTAACTTATTTTTAGGTGATATTCGTTGAAGGATAAATATGGAGCAGGACACTGGGAAAATGTCAACCAAAAACATAAAATGCTGGAAATACTCAGCAGGTCAGACAGCATCTGTGGAGAGAAAAGCGGAGTTAACGTTTGGCTGATGAAAAGAGAAGAGAAAAAAAAAATGGTGGCAGAGGTTATGACCTAAAATTATTGAACTCAATGTTGAGTTTGGAAAGCTCGAAAGCACCCAGTCGTAGTGTTGTACTGGGAAAATGTCCCTTCTGTTTTTCAAATAATGCCATGGGATATTTTATATTCACATAAAAGGGCAGAAAAGACTTGCTACAATGTCTCTTCTGAAAGATACAGCCTCTAATGATATAATACTCCTCAATGTTGCACTTAAGTATCAATCTACAATGTACACACTCAAGCCTTTCTGAGTCAGAGGAAGTGCTACCATTCAGCAAAGCTGACACTGAAAGTTTTCTTCACCTGGCTTGGCCCTAGTTACATATTTTGTGCAACACCAAATCAACCCAATTTTATTTATGTTTACAAAAATTTCAAGCAAAAATATAAATTGGTCATTCACTTTGCTGAACTATAAGGAATAAAAACAAAGTGCTGGAAATACTCAGCAGGTGTCGCAGCATTAATGGAGAGAGAAGCAGAGTTAATGGGCTGCATTTTAAGAGTATGCTGCCGAAGTAGGTGGCGGACGTAAAAAAATGCAGCCCGACCACACGGCACCCTCCCCCTGCGATGACATGGAAGGGGCGGGCGAGCCGCCGCTGACAACGGCCTCTGGCACCAATGCACAAATGCCATTTTTAATGGGCTTACAGCCCTCAATGTAAATTTAAAATTTAAAGGGTCAGGTTAGTTAAATTTTCACAAAACATAATTAAATGACCTTTCCATGTATTTTTCCGCCTCCCTCAGTGGCATTTCCAAACATTCCTGCCCTTCCCCCCCGGAATTCGAATATTGAGAATTTGACCTTTCCCCACCAAAGTTCAGCAACTTTGCCCTTTATCCCTTCCCATCATTTCCCCCCCACCCCCAACCAATCCGCATCGTTCTCACCCTGACCCTCTCCACAGGTGTCTCTCCATGTTTCCCCAAACAGGGATTCGAAGGCGCGGCATTGCCAGTCGCCCGAAGGAAGATCGGTGCGACAATTAAGGAGGCGACGGGACTCTCATTAAATCAGGTATGTAAATTAGTTTACATTTGAAACAGGGGTCCTGTCACCGAGCTAGCTGCCAAGATCGGTATGGGGCGTGCCGCCGTCAGGGTCAGTGGCGGTCCTCTGCCATACTGATCTTCATTGCCCTCCCACCCCCACCACCGTTCCCAACGGCGGAGTGGCTTTAAAATCCGGCCCAAGGTTTCTGGTCGATGGCTCAGATCGGTTTAGGGAAACTCACTTAAATCTAGCCCCCACAAGTTAACCATTGCTACTGCTGTACCATCAATCTGAGGAGTAGTACTTGTGAATCAGCCGTGGCTCAGCTGGTAGCACTCACCTCTGAATCATAAAGTTGTTGGTTCAAGCCTCACTCTTGAGCACAAAATTCCAATGCAGGATTGAGGAAGTGTCACACTGTTGGATAAGACTTTAAACCAATGTCCTGTCTGCTTGCTCAGGTGGATGTAAAAGACCCCACTGCACTCTTTCGAAGAGCAGGGGTGCTCTCCCTGGTATCCTGGCCGATATTTATTCCTCAATCAACATCACAAAAAAAAAGAGATTATTTGGTCATTATCACATTGTTGTTGTGGGAGCTGCTGTGCGCAGACTGGCTGTCACATTTCCTATATTATAAAAGTGACTATACTTCAAAAGTAATTCATTAGCTGTAAAATGCTTCAGGAAGTCCTGAGGTAGTGACAGGCACTATATAAATGCAACTTCCTTTTTCATTGATTCATGTCCTGATGTGTGGTATAACAATTTATAACTGCCTCTGGGATATTGTGTTAATTGTGAAATGGCCGAGCAAGCCACTGGGTTGTCAAGGGCAATTAGGGATGGGTAACAAATGCTGGCCTCGTCAGCGACACCCACACACCCATGAAAGAATTGAAAAAAAATTGGAGCATCACCATGGACCTGAAAGCACAACCTAGGTGAGAGATTTCCTCAGAACTGCTTGCTATAACTTTACCCAAGGGCTGAGAAATGGGATTTCAGCTGCATGTTCAGCGAAGTTATAGCAGCACAGAGAGAGCAGCTCTGAGGAAATCCCCAACCATATTTAAGAAGTGTACTGAACTGGCAGCTTTATGCTTTATTTTTGGTCGTTTTCACATTGTGCTGATGGCAAAATGACACTAGAAGTTGAGTACTCCATAATATCCTTTATGGTTCAGTTATCAACATTTTAAAAAGTGCCAGACAAAAAAAACATTTGAATGAAGGAATCAGATTTTTTCCTTAAAATTTTAATTCATCCTACATTGAAGATCAGCAGTGGGAAATGTTTAAATACAAAATATATTGGGCACAAACTAAAACATCCTGACCAGCGGCAAGGGGCTGCATGAATGTTCAAATTTCCTTGGACCATTCAGGAGATTAAATTATTACTATTACAAATAAGAGCTAGCACCAATAAAAAAGCACAGAGAAATAAAGACAGATTTAGGAGGGCAAAGAGCTTGAAAGAAGACTGGCTGTAAATAAAAAGTGTAATAATAAACGCTTTTATAAGCATAAAGCATAATCAGAGAGTGGATTCTTGATGGAAAGAATATGCCAATCTTGTGGCGGGAAAAATGCTGAATAAGCATTTCTGCCTCTGTATTTATAAGGAAGGACCAGAAGAATTTGAAGCAACAATTAATAGACAAACGGAAACCATTAGGTGGTTTAATAAGCCTAAAAGGACGACAGGAGTCTAGGCTGTACAGTCCTGACAACTGAGGGATGTTCCTGAGAAAATAGCAGATACTAACCAGAACTTTCCAAAATGCTTTGGAAAGAGGAATTGCACCAAAGTTGTTGAGAGTGGCAAACACTTTGTTCTAAAAAGGGGGAAGAGATTAGCCAGCTAACTATAGACAAGTTAGTCTCATATTAGTTATAAGAAAACTGTTAGAGGCCATAAGAGAAAAACATCAGTTTTGAAACTAGAAAAAGCAACATGGACAAAGCAGTCAAATAAGAAACTTCTGAAGATTAGGTATTTAAACGAAAGCAGTGGCATGGTTCAAGGGATAGGACAGAAACTGAAGTAGGAATAAATGAATATATTTCTCGGACTGTCGTGAACTAACTAGTTGTGTCCTCACATCTCCAATGGGTCATGTCTTGTTCTCCATGTACATAAATGGAGATGGGCTTAGCGGGAATAGCACAATTTGCTAATGAACAGGTTAATTAGGGTTCTGGTAAACTAAAGAAAATGCAAAAGACTACATGGATAGGTTGGTGGAGCTATAGATTGTATCTCAATGAAGATAAATGTAAAGTAGTGCATTTTGGGAGAAAAAAAAAGCAAATAATAAAAATATTCCCTAAATCCAGAAATGTTTTGGTAACTTTGTCAATAGAGTGGGTGATAGAGAAATCTAGGGTACAGATCTTTAAAAGGAGGAAATAAAAAGAGCAAATGGGGTTCTGGATTTTACATAAAAGTGCACTTAATACAAAAGCAAGGCAGCAATGATGAATCCATGGAAGGTGTTAGACTACAGTTGGAATACTGTGTGCAGTTTTGGGCACTGAATTATTGAAAAATACTGAAGCCATGGAAAAGGTGCAACATTGATTAACTAGCAATGAGAAGATATAGTTATGAGAAATTTCAAAAATAGCTTGTATCTGTAGTTAAGGGGAGATCTAATTGTGTTCAAAATTATGAAAAGGTTTAAAGAAGCTAACAATGACATGTTATTTCCATTGAAACGGGAAACAATTCCACAAGGATGCAAATTTAGGATTTGTACAAGAGGCAGGAAACCAAAAAATCCAAGGGGTTATTCCAAGATGGGATATTACATTGTCATAAGTGACTAATGGAACTGATTCAATTACATTTTTGAGTGCTAAATAAAAACATTACGAAAAAAAATAAAGTATATGGAGAACAGGGTAGAAAGATGCGACCAAAGTAGATGGTTGATTGTTTGAATGACAGAAATTACTTTTCTATTGTACTTAAATTTTTATGATTTTCCATCCCAGTAGCTATTAAACAATTTACCTAAACTCGATGTACATTTAATTTACTGCTGTTATGTTCTTTCATTTTAAAAATGCATTGATGTCTGAATCTTTTGTAAACAAAACAAATATATTGGCATGGAGGTTAAACAAATCCAAACCTTAATTTAACAAAAAATTGGGCATTTTGCAAACATATTAATTATGAACTTTGAAGAGGGCTAGCATGATGACTTATTTCTGTACGTGAATTTAAAAAAATTACATTTTTACCAATGGCTATCATGTAAAATTCTACAAATGTATGAACCTATTTTGAAAATAAAAGTTATGGTACTATTGTCCTGTGTATATAATCTAATTTTGCATTTATTAGACATCACACAAATCTTATTAAGTGTATCCTCCCTCTAATGAGGATCCACCACTTTTATTTCATTATTAACACATTTTAATGTTATGCTCAAAAGATATGAGCTAGTGTTTCTTTAATAGGTTTGGATTTATATAATCAATGTAATTTGAGAACGTGTGTGAAGTACAGGATGATGTAGCAGCAAGACTGTTAAAGCAGCTCTTTCAAAAGTGTGAAAGGCTCATAACTCAACCCTTGAATTATAACACATCTTTCAAATGAGCAGATTAATGATATGTTATTACTAATGTGATATGTCAGAAAGAATTTACTTTACAAGCACTGCCAATCTGGTCATGATTGACTGCATAGAATTTTAATTAAAATCAAGATGGAGTGAATATTATGTATTATGTAGCAAAATACTTGTATAGGTCTGCAATTCAAATATCTGGTTAATTGTATTATAAAGGGACAAGTGTGAGCTTCAGAATTCTCATCAGGATGGAAGCACTTTACAGTCAATGAAGTATTTTTGAAGCATAAACACGATAACCCAAATTGCACACAGCAAGGTCCCGCAAACAGGGATAAATGAGCAAACCTTCTGTTTTAGTTGTTCATTGACGGAATTAAGTGTCAACCATACTTTGTAACTATATGGGGTTCCAGCAGTTTCAGGGCATTACATTTTATCTGGGGAAAGAAAAGGAATAAAACTAAAATTTGAATGCAGAAGAACATTCTTGCTTGTGGTCATTTCTTACATTGCTGTTCTCATGAAGAATTGCCCATCACATTTTTGATCTACAGCATCTGTATTACTTATCAATCAACTTGGCAGTCACCAAATTGCAGCAAAGTGCACTGAGAGGAGTTCCCAGTACTTCAATGCAAAATAACCATCATTACGACAGTTTTCCTCGGATTGCCTTTGGCAGAATTTGAAAAGGAATATGATAATTTATTTTGCAACCTAATAAATATGCACTTATTCCCCTTATCGCATTAACAAAAGCAACATGTTCATTAATATTTTAAAGTACGGTTAAAGGACTCAACTGAACAGAGTTTCTAGACAAACGTATCTTTTCATCCAGATAAACAGGCAATGCTGTGTTCTGGAGTGAAAATGATTCAGACTACTAGACAGACTGAATAAAAATAAACAAAAATAAGTTAAGAAAAGAGCATGAGAGAAAAAGGGAGAGGTACAGAAAGAATCAGTGCGCAAAAGTAGAGAAAATAGGTGCAGGGAGATACAATGGGCTTTAATTCTTTGGAAGCAAATGGCACAGAAAATCAACATATAATACAAGGTATTTAACACTGGAGTCATTTGAAGCTACTGTGCACCTTCCAAGGCAACATCAGTATCACTGCTGATCCAATAATAGTTTAGAAATTAAATACCCTTGGCTGCAGTTATTGCTGCTTTCATAAAGTAAAGGAACTTCTTTGGATTATGCATTTTCAGAGACTTGTATGAATAGAATATCACACCAGAAGTAGCCAGAAGCATAGTTTGTCAGCACTAATTCACGTCAGAACGTACTGAACATAAACCTTAGAAAGTTCAATAAACGGTTAAAAAACAGACAACAGATAAACAGTAGAAAAACATATTTAATTGAATATTTGAAGCACAAATCTAAAATTGACAAAAAATGACAAAAAGAACTTTACAACAATAGAGGACCACAACGAGACAACTTTTCATCATGCAATGTTGTCTTGATCATCAACTAGTCTTCTCAATTAAAGCAGTTTGTTTTTCATAGCCTTAAAGATTCAGCCAATCAAGTGGCTCTTCAGAAGTCAATTTGGAATTCCCACTCAAAAATAAATTAGTAGTTGTTAAAAGATGTACTTTATTGCCACATGGTTTTTTTGTTCACTGCCCAAACTAAGTGATTGCTGCAAAACTCCATTTTAGACTAGTCTCCTCAACCTGCTTAAAAGTTAAAATATATGCTACTAGATTTTCAAATCATCTCATCATGTCTCTTGACCATCTCCTTTCGAGGGTTTGATCAGCTGAACTGCTGGTTCGAGCCAATCCATTAGATATATTGTGCAGTACTCCCCTTTCCTGTGGTGTGATGAAGTTCTACTCTGGTGATAGGAATCGTGGCAGGCAGGTTTGGCATAATTGAGCGTCTGTTTCTAACTAGGTCTAAACTGTAAAGCAGAACTATAGATTGACTCAAACACCCTCAGTGAGCAGTTACCCACTGTGCGATCTTATTTATACACAATCCAGTAGAACAGCAGTTCGCAACCATTTTATCAGACCTTTTTGCAAAATCAGAAAGCTTCCCTATCCCTTCCTTTCATCACAACCACGATGCATCTATAGCTAATTGAAAATTAAAAGGTCCTCCCCATTCAGAGGACACCAGTTTGCAGAGCTGCTGCTCCCCACTGAAACACTCCTTACTGTCTCTCTGCAACATACTAGCATTGATCAAGAAGCAGATATTGTCCCACCTGCTGCAAGTGACAATTCCTGATCCTGCCGAAACAATCAAGATTGTGAATTCCTGCATGCTAAAACATGAAATAAGGCTAATCAGGCAGCTGAGAGCTGGAGTTGGGAACCAGAACTTGGGTCCAGCTCTCATGAGTGCATCAGGAAGCTGAGCTGCAGCAATAATAAATCTAACTCTTTCCTCAGGAAATGGCAACATGGGTAACGTATCATTACATAATCCAAATATTCCACCAATACTTTGCAGACTCCACAATACAATCTTGTAAGTTACTTTGATGCAATATTGTGATGGTACAATATGATGATGCAACATTAACATTATATAGTAATCACTGGTACAATCGGCATGTTTGAATTTAAAACATTTATGCTAATATGCATTATTTGAATCCAGTTTGGATCACAGTTGTATCCCCAGTGTACTGAATTATGCCTGACAAATGCATATTACCAAACCTTAATATCATTTGATAGTCTGGAAAGTGTTGAGCCTGACCCAGAAATTACACTATAGCCTTAGTAGTAGCATGAAGCAAAACTACTTCACATCAATACTACTGTTGTGGTCTGAATATGCTCTCAAGTAACTAAAACCAGATAGATGAATATAGAAGGCAAAAAAAAATACAAAATAGCTCAAAGATTATACAAATGAGAGATACAGGCAGACTATAACTGAGTACTAAGCATTTTTCACATTAATGACAAGTCATTTAGACTGTGTGGATATCTGAGTTTGTCAATTAGTTGTAGTTAACTGAAATGCTCAACATAGAAATATGAAAGGATTTAATAAGCTATTAATAACAAATTAGACCCGTTTGACATTTCAAAATTTAAAAAGCACAATTCTTTGGCTAAAAGGATATTAAATGGTGCAAGTCTGCTTTACAGTACATCCAGTTATCCTACTGGAGCTTGGATATAAATTGGTCATGTTTGCAAGGTTCATTTTGCTGCAGAGTAAATCTATCACACAGTACAATAACCCTACCTCACGCTGCCAGACTCCAGAATGTCTTCAAAATCATGATATGTAGTTTTCAGTGCAAGTCTGGTACCTACACTATTATCGAAAATGGTACTCAGACTGTTATTTGGGATTAACAGCAGTACATGGATGCAAGGCCATGGGCATCAGATCACTGCTACAATGGTAGTTTGGAATAATTTCACTTCAATTACTACGGTGTGGAGTTTAAAAGGTCACCAACTATAACTTGTACTTAGTGCTTTCAGCTCACATGGAATATGTGATGCAAGGTTGAAAGCTGCACATCATTTCCTTTTTCTTCCTCATGCTATGCCCTGGAAGTTTCAAAGGCTGACAGAAAATTGTGTTGCAATTATTTCTTTCCATTTAACTACTTAGACCACCAACATTACAAACCCTCCGAAACAGTAACCACATTAATTATACTCTATTGCTAGTTACATATTCACAGATTAGGGACAAATGCAAAAGAACCTCCAAGTCTGTAGAATAAAAACAAATCAAACCAGAACGTTGCTTCTAAAGGCCCTGGTGAATTAGCTTAAATTTCAAAAATCATTTATGATATTCAGTTGGAAACATTAATAACTGACCTTTCAGGCTCTATGCAATTTTAGAGTATAATTCCAGGGTATAGTCCTTATTATGTCCAGTATTAGAGCCATGGCTCGTGAAAACATAAACGCCTCTCACTGGCCACTTGACTGCAGATTTCTGGCAATCAAATCTGCACATGCAAGTGGAATATTAATTTGATAATTGCAAATTCTGCCTCAAGAATAACATTACAACTAGTCATGTTTATGGTTCTTTCCTGTGATTTCTTGATTTCAACCAAGCTATTTTACAAAGGCAGAGGTGATTTTTTGCAGGGAGCAGCATCTAAGAAGGACTTGGCAAGTTCGTTTTTCCAACTCCTACAGAACAAATAGATACCTTTCCCTCTCAGTCTGACATCAGACATTCATTCAACAGCATCTTCCTGCAGAAAAAAAAACTCCTGCCAAGACTAAATAAAGAATTTATTTTACAAACACCAGACCACATTGTAACAGGTGTATACAAATATCCCACCAGAAACTTGGAAATCAAATCCACACAAAATGAACCTGCAACTTTGGTGACACGTCAGAAGAATGCAACTGATTCCAGGCAGTGTATTCTGCAACTAAATTACGGGACTACGCTGAAAGCCATCTGGTATTCCACTGAAACGATAAAATTGTCCATTGCTGTTTGCCCATTCGTAGAGATCACACTTGTTAAATGAATTCATGTTCCGTCTGGAATAATTCCTGAAAAAACAAGTGTTGTAACATCAAAACAGATTCTCAAAATGTTCTTCTGTACCAAACTATTTCACTAAAAACAAATGCAATAAAAGCAATAAAAGGAACTTTAAGCACAAGTCAGATTTGTGTTTCCATTGTAAGAAACAATGACTTGTGTAAGATCACTAGGAACTGAAAAGTTATTACTCCCAATTTTAAGGCCATTGGTCCATAAACTGTGAGAAACATGACATTTTCCTACAGTTAACCAAATCGCTGACCTTCTCAGCTTTTCTCTCCTTTGAGATTGCCAGTCTCTTGCTTTTTTTATTTTCTCCAATTTCTTTCAGCAATGGTCATTATAGAGCCATTAAGGGCCAAAGTGTAGAACAACATAAGATAACAAAAAAAAAGTGACTGAGGCTTGAAAAATCTTCAGATGTCTAGGACTAGGCAACAGTCATAGAAAGTCAATAACGCTATTCAAAAAGCATACAGGACCCTTGTCCTGATAAATAGAGGCATAAAGCAAGCTTCAATAACCTTTCTGTAATGTTGAAGTCAATACTGCACACAGTATTCAAACGGAGATGATGAGGTGTTAATTTTTTAAAATTCTTTCATGGGATGTGAAGGTTGCTAGCAAGGCCAGCATTTGTTGCCCATCCCTAATTGCCCCTGAGAAGGTGGTGATGAACCGCTGTAGTCCATCTGGCGTAGGTACACCCACAGTGCTGTTAGGAAGGGAGCTCCAGGTTTTGACCCAGTGATAGTGAAGGAACAGTGATATAGTTCCAAGTCAGGATGGTGTGTGGCTGAGAGGGGAACCTGCAGGGTGGTGTTCCCATGCATCTGCTGCCCTGTCCTAGGTGGCAGACTTTGCAGGTTTGAAAGCTGCTGTCGAAGGAGGCTAGGCAAGTTACTGCAGTGTATCATGTAAGATGATACACACTGCTGCCACTGTGCTGGTGCTGGAGGGAGTGAATGCTTATGTTGGTGGATGGGGTGCAGATCAAGCGGCTGCTTTGTCCTGGATGGTGTCGAGCTTCTTGAGTGTTGTTGGAGCTTCACTCATCCAGGCAAGTGGAGAGTATTCCATCACATCCCTGACTTGTGCCCTGAAGATGGTGGACAGGCTTTGGGGAGTCAGGTGAGTTACTCACTGGCGAATTTCCAGCCTCTGACTTGCTCTTGTAGCCACAGTATTTATATAGCTGTTCCAGTACAGTTTCTGGTTCCTGGTCATGCCCAGGTTGTTGATAGTGGGGGATTCAGCGATGGCAATGCCGTTGAATGTCAAGGGGAGATGGTTAGATTCTCCCTTACTGAGATATAGGCACATTACCTCCTCTTGGCTTTTATATTCTAAACCTTGTGATCAAATCTACAACTTCACTAGTTTTTCCCTACAGCCTCAATCAGAGATGCTGCCTTTAATGTCCTCAGCATCTGTAACTTCAAATCCTCTGCTCTTCCACACCACCCTATCTACTCCTATTCAGAATAAAATTAGCTTTTTCTAAGCAAAATGCATCACCACAATTACTGAAATTCAATCCCATCTGTCAGTTTTTAGACAATTTTCCCAATTTATCAATACCATTTTGGTCTTTTGAAGAATCAACTAGACTGTCCATTTTGGCATCACCTTCAAATTTTGATACCACTCCCTCTAGGCCTATATCCAAATCATTGATATACATAATGAACAAAAGATACCACCACTCCTAGACATATCCCGAATGTGTTTATTTTCCACTCTTGTCCAGTTTGTAGCCAAGTTTCCATTAATGCTATTAAGTATACATTTTTTCTATGATAATTGCTTCCAGTTCTGTTTACTTATCACACTCTGCACATTGCAATACGTGCATGGAGAGAAATAGTAGATGTGCCTTGTCGCAATAACTGGTTACAGAGGGTCATTCAGAGCTCTGCAATGTTCCAACTCATCCACTGATTTAGTAAAGTCTTCATGGAATGGAGGCACACAACTCAGGGAATGGGTGAGGAGAAAGAAAAGGGAAAGTAAAAAAAAAAATGGCTTATGGTAGTGAGACATTTAGTTTAACAGTAATGTTTTTATATTTCAGCTTTACCTGGTAGTGAGGTCTGATGGGTGCTGCCAAGACCTAGAATAATTTCTGTATTCTCTATGAGCCACTTGGTCCATTAGACAGAACAATTCTTGCATCGGTCCTGCAAAATAAATAGTTAAGTTGTGCTCATTTTATAAATCATGTTTTCTCCTGCTTCGAAAATTTAAAAATGCAGCACTCCTAGCTGGAGCCTTTTAAATTGCATTTGCATAATAAGCATTCACAGAAAGTTAATTACTGTTGATAGTCACTGATTAGGTTGGGGTGTCCGAACTGTAGCCTATGAACTGTGCACCTCTCAAAGTTCAGTCAACTCAGTCCTATTTGTACTTGTGTATCTTACGCACTGATTAAGCCGCTTGAATTTTGTGGGTCATGGATTTGAAAAGAGATTGTTCACAGCATCACTGCCTCTTTGCTGGATGAATCCTAAATTAAATATCATTAAGACCAGTTGTCATCAGAGATCTAGGCGGATTAACAGTACATAGATTTAAACTCTACAGGTTTCCTCAAAACGGCATGCCACATCTACAATGACCAGGCATTGGGGTTGGGGTCAGTCCCAACTGTAGCCTCCTTCAAACATTTGTGCAATAAAATCCATTAAAAAATTTAGTGAGGATATTTGTGTCTGAGTATTTTAAAAATTGGACACAAAGAAGCTCTTTCAAAACAAGTATTAACATGCACCATAAAAATAAAGACTGCTCCTCATAGCAAACCACATTTTCAAGTTAGCGAATATTCCAATCTCGAATAGTAATCTTGCATCTTTAGCCGACCAAATGTGCCATGAAATGAGCCATATCCTGCCTCCTTAATTTATTTTACAAAAGTGCTCAAGAATGCCTCAAGTCAAATGAATATTGTTGCCAAAAATAATCTTTGTTCCATCTCGGAATTCAGTTGATCACTTGTTCAGCTCCTTCAGACGTGCCAATAATTTAAATAAGCTCCTTCCAGCCTGACTTGCCCGATCACCCCATTTAATTTGGGAGGTATTGTACATCAAGATCAAGCTGCCCAATACATCAAGTACATCAGACAATCTTCATCAGATAAACCAAACCACTCGACCTCGCCGTTACAATCTGTGCTCATTTGTGTTTGGCTGCTCAATATTGCTTTGAATTTACTCCTGGAAAGATTACTGTGTTATTGCTGTTTAATTTTCACTGCCTCCTCTTGATTGTTTGGCTCATGGCATAGAACCATTTCCAATAAAGTCAGAGTGTCATTATGGCATAGATGGAGGTCATTCAGCCCATTGAGTCCATGCCAGCTCTCTGTGGAGCAATCCAGTCAGTCCCATTCCCCTATTCGGTCTCCATAGCCCTGCAGGTTTATTTCTCTCTAGTGCCCATCCAACTTCCTTTTGAAAGCATTATTGTCTCCACTTCCATCACTCTTGTAGGCAGTGTTTTCCAGGTCATTGGCACTCGCTACGTAAAAAAGTTTTTCCTCACATTCCCCTGCCTTTCTTACCCAAAACTTTAAATCTGTGTCCCCTAGTCCTTGCACCATCAACTAATGGAACAGCCTTTCTTTGTCTTCCTTATCTAAACCTTCCATAATGTTGTACCCCGCTATTAAATCTCCCCTCAATCTCCTTTGCACCAAGGAGAACACCAGCAGCTTCTCCAACCTAACCTTGTATCTAAAGTACCTCATCCCTGGAATCATTCTGATAAATCTTCTCTGCATCCTCACATCCTTCCTAAAATGTGACGACCAGAACTGGACACAATACTCTAGTTGTGGCCTAACCAGAGCTTTTTTTTAATTCATTCATGAGATGCGGGCGTCGCTGGCTATGCCAGCATTTATTGCCCATCCCTAATTGCCCTTGACAAGGTGGTGGTGAGCTGCCTTCTTGAACTGTGCAGTCCATGTGAGGTAGGTACACCCACAGTGCTGTTAGGAAGGGAGTTCCAGGATTTTGACCCAGCGATGGTGAAGGAACGGCGATATAGTTCCAAGGCAGGATGATGTGCAACTTGGAGGGGAACTTGCAGGTGGTGGTGTTCCCAGGCATTTGCTGCCCTTGTCCTTCCAGTTGGCAGAGGTCACGGGTTTAGAAGGTGCTGTCTAAGGAGCCTTGGTGCATTGCAGCAGTGCATCTTGTAGATGGTACACACTGCTGCCATTGTGCATCGGTGGTAGAGGGAGCAAATATTTGTGGATGGGGTGCCAATCAAGGGGATTGCTTTGTCCTGGATGGTGTCGAGCTTCTTGAGTGTTGCTAGAGCTGCACCCATCCAGCTAAGTGGAGAGTATTCCATCACACTCCTGACTTATGCCTTGTAGATGGTGGACAGGCTTTGGGGAGTCAGGAGGTAAGTTACTCGCTGCAGAATCCCTAGCCTCTGTCATGCTCTTGTAGCCACGCTATTTATATGGCTACTCCAGTTCAGTTTCTGGTCAATGGTAACTCCTAGGATGTTGATAGTGGGGGATTCAGCAATCGTAATGCCATTGGATGTCAAGGGGAGATGGTGAGATTCTCTCTTGTTGGAGATGGTCATTGCCTGGCACTTGTGTGGCGTGAATGTTACTTGCCACTTATCAGCCCAAACCTGGATATTGTCCAGGTCTTGCTGCATTTCAACACAGACTGCTTCAGTATCTGAGGAGTCACAAATGGTGCTGAACATTGCACAATCATCAGCGAACATCCCCATCTCTGACTTTATGATTAAAGGAAGGTCATTGATGAAGCAGCTGAAGATGGTTGGGCCTAGGTCACTACCCTGAGGAACTCCTGCAGTGATGTCTTGGAGCTCAGATGATTGACCTCCAACAACCACAACCATCTTCCATTGCGCTAGGTACTTCAGTTTTGCTAGAGCTCCTTGATGCCATTCTCGGTCAAATGCTGCCTTGATGTCAAGGGCAGTCACTTTCATCTCACCTCGAGTTCAGCTCTTTTGATCATGTTTGAACCAAGGCTGTAATGAGGTCAGGAGCTGAGTGGCCCTGGCGGAAACCAAACTGAGCATCACTGAGCAGGTTATTGCTATGCAAGTGCCACCTGATAGCACTGTCGATGACACCTTCCATCACTTTACTGCTGATTGAGAGTAGATTAATGGGGCGGTAATTGGCCAGGTTGGACTTGTCCTGCTTTTTGTGTACAGGACATACCTGGGCAATTTTCCACATTGCTAAGTAGATGCCAGTGTTGTAGCTGTACTGGAACAGCTTGGCTAGGGGCACGGCAAGTTCTGGAGCACAGGCCTTCAGTATTATTGCCGGAATACTGTCAGGGCCCATAGCCTTTGCATTATCCAGTGCCTTCAGTTGTTTCTTGAAACCATTCGGAGTGAATCGAATTGGCTGAAGATTGGCATCTGTGATGCTGGGGACTTCAGGAGGAGGCCGAGATGGATCATCAACTCGTCACTTCTGGCTGAAGATTGTTGCTAATGCTTCAGCCTTATTTTTCGCACTGATGTGCTGGGCTCCCCAACATTGAGGATGGGGATATTTGTGGAGCCATCTCTTCCAGTTAGTTGTTTAATTGTCCATCACCATTCACGGCTGGATGTGGCAGGACTGCAGAGCTTAGATCTGATCCGATGGTTATGGGATCGCTTAGCTCTGTCTATCACATGCTGCTTATGCAGTTTGGCACGCAAGTAGTCCTGTGTTGTAGCTTCACCAGGTTGAATCCGGACTGCACATTTCCCGCCTTGACTCCCTGAATGCACATTTGAAGATTACTTCCTGGAGCAAGGCAGCACTGTCCACGTCCAGCCCAACCAGAGCCCGAATTCTGAACCTGCAAGAGAGACCCGATCCCAACACGTCTTCAGGCCTGGTCGGGTTCGAGTTGGGTAGCCATGCTTTACAACACAGCAAGCCCATCGAGGAATAAATACAGACTGTTATGACACGACCGCTCAAGACAAAGCCCCCAATCAAAATATATGATTCTGATTGCGGTGGGAGCAACGCACTGTCAATTCAGTCCCGTCACTCCACAGATCGCATAACATATCACTTTAAGTTTTCCCAAATCAAAAAAAGCCACAGTTGAATTGAACAATCTATTAACCACCACCCTCCCCCCTCCACAAATGAGGCAAACCAAACCAGGTATCTTTAGATATCCACAAGTTAACTGTTTATTAGAAAAAAAACTAAAATCTTAAACACTAAAATAAAGCAACATTTAAAAAAATAGGAACAATAAAGTCCTTTCAGATTTACGCTTCCTGATGAAACAGTCCTCTGATTCAAAGTCCACTCGCAATCTTCCAAGGTCCGATGAGGAATTTGAGAATCCAGTCCAACATCCAAAGCATCAAACTCCTCGTCCTTCCAGTGATGACCACAGCAGATCAACAACTCGCAACCACTTTCAAATGAATCAATGTGGCTTAACTTTTAGAATTTTGAGGGATAAAAATAGCCAGTTTAAATTCACTTCCTTCAGTTTAAATTGACTGAGATCTATTCTTCAGTTCATGCTGTCCCAGCTGTGTCAGTGTCTGTCTCTCAACTGTCTCTGCAAAAGCCAGTTATTTTTCAGCTAGTTTCAAAGTTAAACGGCAACATTGTATATCCTGGTTTCTTAGAATGGTTGTATCCAGAACAACCAAGATGCACCTTCACTCAGCCAGCTAGCTTGTTCTCCCTCTCTTCATGGTTGTATCCAGGGCAACCAAGATGCACTTTCACTTGGTAACTTCTGAGGCTGCCTTAAAGCAGTACTGATCCTTTGCTGTCTTAAAGACACATCGCATATTTCCCGAAAAAAAAAACAGGATCACGACGAGATAAAATAACGAGAACTTCCCAGCACTATGGTGTTGAAATCACATCTAGCCCCAAGTGTAGCACAGAGCTATGCAGATCAGACACCCCTTCCCACTCTTGCATTAGCTGATCACATGGATGGATAAATTGAGATGAGTATCACAATTGGTCTGTACTCCTCAGTTGGGAAAGGAAAAAAATATATAGCCAGGGTCTCTATTCCAAATTGCTGTCCTTTAGCTCCTATTGGGAGTTGCACCTGTATGGATATCAGAGCACACAGGGTAGTGCTTCGTTATTAAGCATTTCAAGGTTGAATAGTCCGACATTCACTCTGCATATAAAGAATGCACACTAGGATCAGGCACAGAAAGCCTGCCAGTACCCATGAGAGTAGTGTCTACATTTACAATACAAGAATTAGCTTCCTTATTGCAATGCCAAATTGGAAGCCACAAAAAATGGTTGTTTCAAAAAAAAAAGGCTAACGTGAAAATTTGCAGTTCCTCTTGGAAAGCTTTCTCATGCAACGAAGGACAATTGCTGCAACAGATAACACCAGGTTGGTTACTGTATACTCAACAATGAACTTACCAGGCCTTTAAACATTTTGAACTTTAAAATTAAGCCCATTTAAAATTGAACTAAGTATAAAGAGGGTATTGTACTAGGAAAGCTTTCTTCACAAAATAGAGAGGAGGAAAGCTATTTGTTCAATTTTACGGCAGTTGTACATTGGCATTTGAATTGTTGAAGAACTGCATCGCCATAAAGAGCTCTCTTATTCCACATTTTTGTTATGTTTCCAAATCAAATAGTTTGAAAATATAGCAGCAGGTGCAAGACTGCTAGGCCATGAAGCAAGTGGGAGAGTTAGAGCATTAAGTCACAGCTATTTCAGTTTATGCAGGGAGGACAGTGGGGAATTGCTGACTGCTATCAATATCAGACAACTGTTCAATTATCAGAAAAAGTAATTTGGATTGTCAGGCTTTGGGATCTCAGCTTGATCAAACAGGTTCCCGAGGTTATGCGCCAACTAATTCAATCTGAGTGAGCATCCAGGGACAGGAGATCAAATTGGGAAAAGATGGAGAAGTAGTTCAAACAACACTACCCAATTTGTACACCATTATTCAATCAACTGTCAGTAAAGGTATTGTGCAATTAAGCACCAACATTTACTCATTAAAGATGTAATGCAAGCTTTATAGGGGTCATTGATTTAGTGGCAGCACACTCAAAATGTTATGTGTTCAGCAATCTAGGTGAACACTTTAATGCTGCATTTCAGGAGTGCTGCACTGTTGCAGGTGTCATATAATTCTATTATTCTACCTTCTAGATGAAATGTTAAACCAAAGCCCCATTTGTCCTCTCAGATCGACATAAAACTTCCCATGGCATTACTGTCAAACTCGGAAGGAGCCATGATGAAATAAACAATGAACTAGAGGAATTATGACAATATAACGTCAACTGGTAAACTGGACCATAAGAAAGTGAGCACATTTGTACCACAGACAAATGGAGTAGAGGCCAGGTGACCCCTCCTGTACTGTCAATCATCAAGCCTGTCTGCAAAGGCGAAACTCATTAACTGCATCTGAATTAGCTCTGAGGTGAACTCCTTGAAATTGAAACTAATAAAGGTTCTGTAAGAAAGACTGACTCCACTGTTTTAATGATGACGTTTGAGGGACAAATGTTGACCAGAACACCAGACAAATCCCCCCTTGCTTTTCTTTTAATAGCATTATGAACAGGTGGTAAGTGGTGTGGGTGGCTTTCACTTATCACCTCCCAACTGACGGCAGATAGTGTTTTGTTAAAAAATGGTGCATTAGTCCCTGAGTGTTTTAAGAATCAAATAAAAAGACAAATGAAAGGTTTTCTCATAGGTCTAAAAAAGGGTTAAATTTTTATATAAACAGCAAAACCTGAATTGTTCGCAACCTTCACCCACTCACGCATTCTCTCTCTCACTCACTCAAGTAGTATTATATTTCAATGGAACAGAAAGTGCAAAAAACTGGCAGGGAAGAGGAATAGAACATGGAAAAACAAGGAAAACAGAAAATATATTGAAGGGGATGGGATTTCCTTCTTTGCATTCTGTGCAATGAAACTGAGTCAATTTATGCAGAACGCATTTGATTTTGCTATCTGTAACAAAGAAATCTTCTTCCATTCTAGTTTAACCAAAATAATTAATAACCAAAAAGTCTTAACAAACGGAAATAAGTAGATTTCAATTCACTCTGGTTTCAGAAGATTAGATTTCTTTCTCCTGCTACGATGTTGTAGCATTTGTTGATTAGGAAGAAGAAATGGATGATTCAAAATTCCAAAGCATTTCGTGAATTCATGGACTTAATATCAGAATTTTTCAAACATATTCCTGTTACTTCACAGATCATAGGTTACCTTGAATCTCACACCCACTCTTCATGTGGTTTGAAACAAGCTGAAGGTATAAATGCTTCCGCCGTTCTAGCTCTGGATCGAACATGTAATCCAATCTGAAAAGCAGAAAAGAAAACCTCAAACAGTTAACAATCTCAGGCAAGGCTATGTTTTCCACATCTCAATTAATTTGCAACATTTTGTTTATGCACAGGAGAAAGGTTATGCAGTTTGGAAACATTCCAAATAAATGGTCCAGACAATGTGTGTGCAAGGCATGCTGGAGAAATCGAGTGACCTATTATGAGAGCTAATCAACGTCTACAGAGGCACCATAAATGTTCTGAGTTGTCATAATGCAATGCTCCCATCTACAGGCTGCACAGGATACTGAAACTAATGGAATAAGACTCAGCAACTAAACTGGGGACACACTGATATGTAGAAAGCAAAATAGATATCAATAAGATACTAAAATAGCATATTCTCAGTGAGCAAGCTCCAGACATGATGAACGCTCATTGGGAAAAACAAATTGAGACCATGTTGACTGGTTTCACTGAAAACATACAACTCTTTCTTGCATCTGTCTTAGCTAAACTGACATCATAGATGTGAAAGGTCAGTCAACCACTGTCCCATGATAGATGAGTAACTTCATTTATTTCTGGGTTTCGTGTAAACTGTGGCAATTACATTACTAGCAAATTTTTGCACTGTTTTGAAAATTCATATGTTACAGCTTACCTTCTTGTCTGCCTTGATTCTTTATGTTCTGCCACTATTTTGGTTGGATTATGTTTCTGCAAATTCTCCTCTTTTACAGATTCTACAATGTTCTGCTTGTGCTTGCTGGCATCCTGTTTGCAAGATAATAATGTCTTTTCCATAAAGAAAAAAATACACACGACACAACTAGAAGAGTTTCAGGGAACAGGCATTTGCAGGGGTGAAACCAGGAGGGGAGCCTTTACTACTGCCCAACATGAATCCACAATCTAGGCTATTCCACCCACCTACACTGGAAAAGGACAATGGAAAGAGAGGAAGATGGAGACGGAAATATAAAAATAGTTGTTTTTCAAATATATTTTAGTCGCCTCATTATGATAAGGACATAGATCAGCTAGCAGCGCAGATAGATAGCTGCTTTTCAATAAAGAAAAATGTAATTTAGAACACACTTGGGAGAACGGTGTATAGTTTTTGGTAACCCATCACAGGAAGTACTAAAAAAATGGAAGAGCCATGGTCCAGATTTACTAGGACAGTGGTTACCTAAAAAAAACATATTAAGACAGAATTTGCAAGAAGAATAACAGTGAAGCATACAGCGCTCACCATTATAACAAAGTAAATTGTTTAGCAAATTCTGACATCCACACATGCTCAGTTAAACCTGTAAATCAGTAAGTTGCTGTCAGAGATCTCCCATTCCTCAACAGGGTGCTTTGTTTCAGTCCTTGCCAATAAACTCGGCACTGAAATGACTGCAACAGCATGAACTTGGGGTACTTACCCACCAGTTCTGCACTAAAAAATGGCTGTAAAGGTTAGGGTTGGTGCATTCAGGAGTGAGTTCTTAAAAGTGTGATAAGTGATAATTACTGTTGAATAACCTTGGTTCCTGAAAATGTAATTTTACCAAGTGTGGAGTCTCATCGCCTAAGAAAATTAATGTTTAAAATTTTTTTTAAAAAATTTTTCTGTCTTATTTCTCTGCCTTAATTCCATCTGTATTTCCCAATACTTATTTTGCTTTCTGTGCATCATTTAAATCTGATTTATATTTCCTGCTTTATACTTCCTAGTTTGGACTCTCCATATCTCCATGAGCATCCTTTAATATGATTCGTTGAAGAGCCTTGCTATTTCTTGTCCTGCTCACAGAAATGGACACTGGTTCAGAGCAACTCTGTGCTCTAAAGCTCACAAAAACTGTCGGCAGCTGTCAGCCAGGTGAATGGCGAACACTGTTCCTTTGCCACTGACCACAAATTCCGGGCTATTAGAAAGTGTACAACAGCAAGGTCAAGAGTGGGATTAAACTTCTTGGCTCAAGTGGGGAAGAATATCGGACAAGTAGCCTACGTCTGTTCTGCAACATTTCTAACTTTCTACAACCACTCATTAACAACTGAAATGATGGAAATTATATTTTAAAAATTAAGATAGACTACCTTATTCTAGGATCCAATGGATAGGGACCTAAAGCATAAAGCCAATCAAATCCAAAATCAATTCATCCAACATATTTATTTAAGCCAGAGACAGGATGTGCTAAAATAAACATTAATGCAGTGCCAGTTTAATATTCCCAGACTGGAAACTGACGCACATTGTTAATGGTATCTACAAATTCCTTAATTTACTTCAGCTGTGCTACACAAACTGACTAACTCATGGGAAATTCTTACATGACACTAAGACATGAGAAAGCATTTATGGTCTGCTTACCTTTAGGCCCCCGACTTCATCTCCACTGTGTACAGGAAAGCTGATGTTCTCTTTTACCTCAGCCTTTTCTTCGATAAAAGATACAATTCTTTCAGAAATCTTTTGCTCCCAGAATGTTAACTTATTGTGATCCTTGAGCAAGTTTGGTGAGCAGCTCGCTGGATTAGTTATAAGCATCTTGTCCCGATCGCTGGGACATGCTTCATTATTGCTTCCTGCATGGTTGCCTTCATCAATTGCTTCATCTGCACAAACTGGTGTTTCGTTGAACAAAGAAAATTCCTCAACTGATAGGTAATAAGACAGATTTGATTTTTCTATGCCACTACTTTCATGAACAGAACTGATATTATGTAGTTCAGGTTTGAGACTTTGATTAATCTCTTGCTCCACCTTCAATACAGTGGCATCTGTTGATGAGACATCATTCAAATAACTTGTCTGTATTTCATCAAGAACAAGGTAGTTTTTAGGCCAATTTGATGCATTTGGGGGAGACAAAGACAGCAGACTGTCGCTAACAGATTTATACTTACAGGGTGTTTTATCTACTACTCTACTTACATCATCAAATTTGAGTACAGGTGAAATAGCGTTAACAACAGTTTCATCATTTGATTCCTGAAGAATTATATCTATTTCCTCGGATGTAAGGTTTATTGGATCCTCACCATCAACTTCATTCTCCTCCAATTCCAGTAGTGATTCATCAAGGTCTTCAAGATCATTTAATGTAGTTTTCATTCTCAAATGAAAAGATGTTTCCTTTAAAGGAGTGGATTTTTTAATTGTGGTTAGTGCTTTTAGCAGATCAGACTGCACATCCGCTGATGAATTAACAGGCGAGATGAAATGTCCTGTATCTGCAGACACTGATGTATCTGTATCTCTTCCTGTCACGTTATTTGACTGGAAGAAATGTTGGAAGTCTGGTGGAACTTCCGTGTTTTCACTACATAGTTTATTATCACAAAGTGATGAGCACATTCCCTCAACTATTCTTGGTCTTTTAAATGGAGTGTGTACACAAGAAGTAATGGGTGAAAGTTCTCTCCTGAATTGAGCAGTAAGCAACTCATTTGTTATAGCACAATCAACATTTGTTGCATCTACATCCATATTTCCATTAATCTTCAATTTTAATTTTTGAAGACACCAAGTCAATTTCCATCCATTATTTCCATCATAGAGGATTTGTTTTCCTTAAAAAAAAAACACACATCTTATTGGCAAACTTACCAAGATTTTGTCTGACAAATATGAAAGTCAAGTTTTGTTTTAAATTGAAAAGTGGTATCTTTGATGACTTAAAAATTATCAGTTAGAGTCATAGGACTTGGAAAAGGACAGGTAATTGATCAATGATTTGTGGCATCACTATAACAACAACTTGTGGTTATATAGCACCTTTAAGATTGTAATATGTCCCAAGGCACTTCACAGCAGATGGTGAAATTTGAATTCAATTAATAAATCCAGAATTTTTAAAAAGCTAGTCTAATGTTGACCATGAAACCACTGTCGCTGGCCGGCTAGTTCACTAATGTCCTTTACGGAAGGAAATCTGCTGTGCTTACCTTGACTGGCTTACTTGTGACTTCAGACCCCCAGCAATGTGGTTGACTCTTAAAATGCCCTCTGAAATGGCCACTCAGTTCAAGGGCAACTAGGGATGGGCAATAAATGCTGACCTAGCCAACAACACCCACATCCCATGAACAAATGAAAAAAAGGAGCACTGTCAAACAAAATTTGACACGCAGCCTCAAAAGGTGATATCAGGAGAGGGGGCCAAAAGCTTGGTAAAGAGGTAGGTTTTAAGGAGCATCTTAAAAGAGGGCAGAGAGGCAGAGGTATTTAGGGAGGGAATTCCAGAGCTTGGGACCTTGCCACTTGAAGACATGGCCGCCAATGGCACAGCGATGAAAATCGGGAATGCACAAGAGACCAGAATTGAAGGGGCGCAGAGATCTCGGAGAGTTGTAGGGCTGGAGGAAGTTACTATGACAGGGATGGGTAAAGCCATGGATGAATTTGAAAACAAGGATGAGAATTTTTAGATCAAGATATTGCAAAGACAGCCAATGTAGGTAAGCAAGCACAGGTGTGATGGGTGAACATGACTTGGAGAGAGTTAGGATATGAGCTCAAGTTTACAGAGGGTACCAGGTGGAAGTCTGGCTAGGACAGCATTGGAATAGTCAAGTTTCTAGGTAATGAAGGCATGGATGAGGGTTTCAGCAGAAGAGCTGAGGTGGTGGTGGAGCTGGTTGATGTTATGATGGTGGAAGTAGGCAGTCATGGTGATGGTGAGCATATGGGATCAGAAACTCAGTTCAGGGTCAAACAGGGCACTAAAGTTCAAACAGTCTGGTTCAGCCTCAAACAGTAGCAAGGAGAGGGGCAGAGTTAGTGGCAACAATGTTTGTGGCGGGGATCAAAGACAATAGCTTCAGTCTTTCCAATATTTAACTTGAAATTTCTGCTCATCCAATACTGACTGTCAGACAAGTAGCATGACAGATCAGTGGCAGCGCAGAGTTCAAGCAAGGTGATGGTGAGGTGTAGCTGGGAGCCATTGGCATAAATGTGGAATCTGACCTTGTGTTTTCGGGCGATGTCAACAAGGGGCAGCATTAAGATGGGAAATAGGAGGGGACCATGGATAGATTCTTAGGGACACCAGAGGCAACGTGGAGCAGAAAGAGAAACCATTACAGGTAACTCTCTGGCTTGGAACTGAAAGTGAAATTCCCTTTCAATAAAAGACATTAAATGTTAAGATGTCGAAGGATCTGATTGCCGATTAGCATTTCCCTATTCTGTGATGTCAGTGGATGGAGGATGGCACATTTTGGATTAAGTTGACTAAGTAGTGGGGGAAAAAAGTACCTGTTGGCAACACAGAATCATTTCCACAAGTGCATTACAATATTGTTATTCTCAGTAGAATAAAGCACTGCCAAAGAGTGAAACTGTACAAATCTGAGTCTGACTACTGCAATTGAAAGAGCCATGAAATGTTCATAAATTAACACTCAAACATGGAAACTTATGAAATCAGTCAGTGTAGATATTTAGGACTGCAACCATGCCTCCTCCTACTGAATATAAATTATAGTGGTATGCTCTTCTTGAACATCAAGCTGTCCTACACATACACCAGTTACCTAATGAGAAAAACATTGCAGGAACACTGATCCTTTCAGCAGTTCGGTCACCCAGGAAAGCTGTTCAAAGAATCACAAATTTCTACATGATAATAGTGACTACTCTTCAAAAGTACTTCATTGGGTGTAAAGTGCTTTGGGATGTCTTGAGGTCGAGATACTGTATTTCTATCCTTTTGTTCTATGTCCACAATTTAAAATATCCCATTCACTTCAAAATCTTATATATTTTATTAACTCCGAGACCTTTCTAGATTGAAAAGCCGATATGTTTTTCATTCTTTCCTCGAGTCAGATCCCCAACACTAAGATTCAGTCTCTTCTCTGCACTGCTTCAGCAGTGAAAACCTACTGTGTTGCTTGACAACCAGAACAGGGTGCAGTATTCAAGATACTGCCTGACCAGAGCACTATACCATTTAATTACTGTTGCCTAACTTGTATTCTACTGTCTTTTCCATCTAGTTTAACTTTAAAATCGTCTACATTGATTGTCACTGTACATTGGTACATACCAGAGTCTAAAATGCCTAAAATGCCCAGCTCTCTTTCAGCTTCTTCTTACACAAAACAAAGTTAAAACTGCATAAAAGTGACTGGGTAAAAAAAAGTATAGTGTGTTAAACACCAGCGCCACAATTAAATATCAAAATTCTCAAGGGTCAATGCAGAATTAAGTGATTCCATTTGCTCAAAGGGTGTGTGCTATGTATGATGCTTTTTGGAAGCATTTTCAGTATATTCCTCACACACAACTTTAAATATTCAAAAATAAAAAGCAAATTTAATCACTTGTACTTAACAAATTACCATACTTAATTAAGCATTAAAAAGTCCAAAAAAAATCTCTAAGTGGACAACCACAGTAACATATCCAAACATTTGAAAATAAAACCTCCTTACAGTCACTGTTTTTTGCTAGTTAACTAATGCTAAATATATTTAACAATTAGTGCTATTCTTATACTTGCACCTATTTAAAATTATATTAATTCTTTAATATTACAAACTTGGTGTCAACCTTGGCTCAACACTCTTGCATCTATTACCTATGGGTTCAAGCACCCACTCCAGATGCTGAGCACATAATCCAGGCTGGCACTTTAATGGAACAGCAGGGAGTTCTCCAGGTGTCCTAGCATCAACTAATGTCACTAAAACGGATTATCTGGTCATTAACTCATTTCTGATTCCAATATCTAGCTGTATACACATTTCCCTATATTACAACAGTGACAACTCTTTAAAAAGTACTTAACAGTACTTTGGAACCTGAAGCCATGAAAGGCACTACATAAATTCTAGTTCTTTCTTTTTAAGACACAACTGTCCCTACAATAGGCATTTTGAATTTAGGCAGGCACTGTATTCATGCAGCTACTGTCCCATTAATCCCATGGACTTCAATTCTGCTAACAAGTCTATTACGTGGCACTTTATCTATCAACTTTTGAAAGTCCATATACACAACATCAACCACATTATCTTCATCCATCCTCTACATTATTTCATCAAATATACCCAAAGTAACAAATAAATAAACATAGGCAGCTTCGGTGGATCAGACACATCTACAGGATGGAAGACAGTCGCATACCCAGGGACCTTCTGTATGGTGAGGTAGCCAGGGCCAGACGACCAGTGAGGCACCCAAAGCTCTGCTTCAACGATGCTTACAAGCATGACATGAAGCCCCTAAATGTCGACTATCGTACCTGGGAGTCACTAGCTGGCGAAAGAGGGAAATGGCAACACATCCTGTGGACTGATGTGCACAGCATCACTTGGCAACTTCACGTGCAGCACCTGTGGCAGAACCTGCCTTTCAAGGATTGGCCTTCACAACCATCAGCAAAGGTGCACCAAAAGAAGACACCCCACCTAAATGGATCATTTGCTGCATGTCCATCATCTTTCATAGATAGAAGGATACCAACCAACCCGCCAATAAAATATCGCAGTTTTAAAATGTGCACAAATAGCTGCCACTAGGAATGCTTCCCAATAGAAATTGCTGTCTAAACATTGGTGTGACTACAATATTATTTTAGCTTAGAATCGCCAACTCTGGCTGGACGTATTCCTGGAGGTTTCATCATACGATCTCCTGCCTCCAACTGCGCATAAAATAATACAACGCAGGAGGCCATTCAGCCCCATCGTGTGTGTGCAACAAGCACAAGCAGCCAAACAGCTGTTTTCTTTTCCATCCCCAATAATTGATTTTTTTTAAGAAACAATAAATGAAAGTGTTTAAAAAATATGGAAATAACACACAATATTTTTAATGCCCCAATGATTTTTCACCCAGGTTGTCTGTAGTCATGTCTAGGAGATTCATCTTTAATTCTTGGAGAATCCAGGACAATACTGGAAGATTGGCAACCATATTGTAGTCACATTAGCTAATTTAAGTAGGAAAGACCTTATAATACAGGGTAAATTAACTCTCCCTGTATAGTTACTTCACAAACGTCAACCACCATTCAGTAACCAAGGAAGTAAAGTACTCAAAACAATCAGATAACTCAGACAATCTGCTTTTAACCTTCCATTGTGCCAACAAATGCACAAATAGGTTAAACTACACATGCATAAGCCAAGTAAATATGAGTATTGAGCTTACATGCCCAATTATGGCATCAATTATTCACATTTTATTTAATAATCATAAAAGCAATTAGCTATATCTGTTAGTCAAAGTGGCTAGAGGCTAATGTATTGGATAATGCTGCACGAGGAGGCGCAGGACAGGGTAAGGGACCAGGAAGGAAGGGCAACTAAGGATGGGCAATAAATGTTGACCTTGCCAGCGACACCCACATCCCAAGAACAAATAAAAGAGGGAGAAAAGAATAATGGTCACAACAGTTTGTTTCCATCATAACGGTCTGTCATATTTAAATTATACCTTCTTATTTACACTTATATTTACTTAGGGTTGATTCTTCCCAGCCCCCAGTGTGGACTTTAAGGTAACCAGTGCTGGGGCAGTATCTATACACCACTTCCCAGCTGAAAATTACTGAAATGGAACCTCTCTCATGTCCCTCCAGAATTTTCTTTGCAATGTTTTACATTTTTCTGCATCTTGCATTTGTTTTTCTTCGCAGCTCTTTCAAGTTAAAGAGTTGCTACACAGCCCCCTCCTGCTAACCCGGGCCTGATCCATCTGGCTCCCCATGCTACTCTGGTGCATCTTACTTGCTCTCACAACTCCTCAATCCAGGCCTCGCTGGATACCTCCTGCTCCCAATGCCAGCCTACACAGATCAGGCCCTCCTACTCCCCAATCCCAACCTGATCCACAATGCTAACCTGCAGCCTTAGCCAAATACCCTCTTAGGATTTGCAAGAGTGGAGAAATGGAAAGGAAAAATAGAAAGAGAGAAGCAGATCCAAACCACAGACAGATCCAGCACAGAGACAGAATAGTAGAGCACAGAAGGAGGCCACTTCATCCTTCAAGTCTGCACCGTCTCCTTCTTTTAATTATTCATTCATGGGATATGAGCACCGCTGGCAAGGTCAACATTTATTGCCCGCCCCTAATTGCCTTCGAGAAGGTGGTGGTAATTCTCCTTGAACCACTGCAATCCATGTAGTGTAGGTACACCCACAGTAGCAATTTGATGCAACTGAGTGGCTTGCTATTTCAGAGGGCAGTTAAGAATCATCCATATTGCTGTGGGTCTGGAGTCACATATAGGCCAGACTGGGTAAAGATGGCAGATTTCCTTCCTTGAAGAACATTAGTGAACCAGATGGGTTTTTACGACAAACCAGTAGTTTCAAGGTCACCATTAATGAGATTAGGTTTTTCTTCCAGATTTATCAATTGAATTTAAATTCCACCAGTTGTCATGGTGGCATTTGAACTCATGTCTCCAGAGCATTAGTCCAGTTCTGATGAAGGGTCACTGACCTGAAACGTTAACTCTGCTTCTCTCACAACAGATGCTGCCAGACCTGCTGAGTATTTCCAGCATTTCTTGTTTTTATTTCAGATTTCCAGCATCTGCAGTATTTTGCTTTTATTACATTAGTCCAGGCCTCTAGATTACTAGTGCAGTAAATTACCACTGCCACTACCCCACTGCCTTGTGGGCGTCTCGGGAGAGACCAAGGCTAAGGGAGTAAACCCTAACAGAAAATCCGGAGCGGAACCCCGTAGGCGGTCATGTGTCACCTTTGGCATGTTTCCGGCAGTTCCTGCAGCCATACTGGTGCCAAACGTCGTGTCCTGCACTCCTTTGGACCCCACCAGAAAGGCCGAGAGGGGGGTTTTGACGACTGGGCAACTCTCAACCTCCATAAATTTGCCCAGGCATGCGCCATGGAGAGGTCACTCCATAGTTGCCTCACAGCGACTGAAACAACACGGAAGGCAGCAGTTACGGGTTATAAGTCCAGATAAATTGGCGTAGAAACTGGGCGCCACGGGTTGCCTTTGTCGGTGGGAGAGGTCATTGCACCTCACTGGACAGCTACCGCCCGCCTCAAACCGGGCAGCCCCCGGTCAATAAGGTTCTGTCCCGCCACAGTCTGCCTGCTTCAATGGGTGCTTGGAGCTCAGGGTCATTGCCCGAAAGGTGGACTGATACACCGCACCAAACAACATGAAAAAAGGAAAGAAGGTACCAGCCCTTCGCTTTGCAAGCTGGAACGTCAGAACTATGTGTCCTGGCCTGTCGGAAGACCTTACACAAATCAACGATTCTCGGAAGACCGCCATCATTAACAACGAGCTCAGTAGACTCAATGTGGACATTGCAGCACTTCAGGAGACTCGCCTCCCCGCGAGTGGCTCTCTAGCAGAGCAAGACTACACCTTCTTCTGGCAGGGCAGGGATCCTGAAGAACCAAGACAGCATGGAGTGGGCTTCGCCATCAGAAACTCCTTGCTCAGCATGATAGAGCCTCCCTCAAATGGCTCGGAACGCATACTGTCCATCCGACTGCTCACCACCTCTGGTCCAGTACACCTACTCAGCATCTATGCTCCAACACTCTGTTCCGCACCTGAAGCTAAAGACCAATTCTATGAACAACTCCATAACATCATTAGCAGCATCCCCAACACCGAACACCTATTCCTGCTGGGGGACTTTAATGCCAGGGTTGGGGCCGACCATGACTCATGGCCCTCCTGCCTTGGGCGCTATGGCGTTGGAAGGATGAATGAGAACGGGCAGAGACTGCTTGAGTTGTGTACCTATCATAACCTCTGCATCACCAACTCGTTCTTTCACACTAAACCCTGTCACCAGGTTTCATGGAGGCACCCAAGATCACGTCGTTGGCACCAGCTAGACCTCATTGTCACAAGGCGAGCCCCCTTAAACAGTGTTCAAATCACACGCAGCTTCCACAGTGCGGACTGCGACACCGACCACTCCCTGGTGTGCAGCAAGGTTAGACTCAGACAAAAGAAGTTGCATCATTCCAAGCAGAAGGGCCACCCGCGCATCAACACGAGCAGAATTTCTCACCCACAGCTGTTACAAAAATTTCTAAATTCACTTGTAACAGCCCTTCAAAACACTCCCACAGGGGATGCTGAGACCAAGTGGGCCCACATCAGAGACGCCATCTATGAGTCAGCTTTGACCACCTACGGCAAAAGTGCGAAGAGAAATGCAGACTGGTTTCAATCTCATAATGAAGAGCTGGAACCTGTCATAGCCGCTAAGCGCATTGCACTTTTGAACTACAAGAAAGCCCCCAGCGATTTAACATCCGCAGCACTTAAAGCAGCCAGAAGTACTGCACAAAGAACTGCTAGGCGTTGCGCAAACGACTACTGGCAACACCTATGCAGTCATATTCAGCTGGCCTCAGACACCGGAAACATCAGAGGAATGTATGATGGCATGAAGAGAGCTCTTGGGCCAACCATCAAGAAGATCACCCCCCTCAAATCTAAATCGGGGGACATAATCACTGACCAACGCAAACAGATGGACCGCTGGGTTGAGCACTACCTAGAACTGTACTCCAGGGAGAATGCTGTCACTGAGACTGCCCTCAATGCAGCCCAGCCTCTACCAGTCATGGATGAGCTGGACATACAGCCAACCAAATCGGAACTCAGTGATGCCATTGATTCTCTAGCCAGCGGAAAAGCCCCTGGGAAGGACAGCATTACCCCTGAAATAATCAAGAGTGCCAAGCCTGCTATACTCTCAGCACTACATGAACTGCTATGCCTGTGCTGGGACGAGGGAGCAGTACCCCAGGACATGCGCGATGCCAACATCATCACCCTCTATAAAAACAAAGGTGACCGCGGTGACTGCAACAACTACCGTGGAATCTCCCTGCTCAGCATAGTGGGGAAAGTCTTTGCTCGAGTCGCTCTGAACAGGCTCCAGAAGCTGGCCGAGCGCGTCTACCCTGAAGCACAGTGTGGCTTTCGTGCAGAGAGATCGACTATTGACATGCTGTTCTCCCTTCGTCAGATACAGGAGAAATGCCGTGAACAACAGATGCCCCTCTACATTGCTTTCATTGATCTCACCAAAGCCTTTGACCTCGTCAGCAGACGTGGTCTCTTCAGACTACTAGAAAAGATCGGATGTCCACCAAAGCTACTAAGTATCATCACCTCATTCCATGACAATATGAAAGGCACAATTCAACATGGTGGCTCCTCATCAGAGCCCTTTCCTATCCTGAGTGGTGTGAAACAGGGCTGTGTTCTCGCACCCACACTTTTTGGGATTTTCTTCTCCCTGCTGCTTTCACATGCGTTCAAATCCTCTGAAGAAGGAATTTTCCTCCACACAAGATCAGGGGGCAGGTTGTTCAACCTTGCCCGTCTAAGAGCGAAGTCCAAAGTACGGAAAGTCCTCATCAGAGAACTCCTCTTTGCTGACGATGCTGCTTTAACATCTCACACTGAAGAATGCCTGCAGAGTCTCATCGACAGGTTTGCGTCTGCCTGCAATGAATTTGGCCTAACCATCAGCCTCAAGAAAACGAACATCATGGGGCAGGATGTCAGAAATGCTCCATCCATCAATATTGGCGACCACGCTCTGGAAGTGGTTCAAGAGTTCACCTACCTAGGCTCAACTATCACCAGTAACCTGTCTCTAGATGCAGAAATCAACAAGCGCATGGGTAAGGCTTCCACTGCTATGTCCAGACTGGCCAAGAGAGTGTGGGAAAATGGCGCACTGACACGGAACACAAAAGTCCGAGTGTATCAGGCCTGTGTCCTCAGTACCTTGCTCTACGGCAGCGAGGCCTGGACAACGTATGCCAGCCAAGAGCGACGTCTCAATTCATTCCATCTTCGCTGCCTTCGGAGAATACTTGGCATCAGGTGGCAGGACTATATCTCCAACACAGAAGTCCTTGAAGCGGCCAACACCCCCAGCTTATACACACTACTGAGTCAGCGGCGCTTGAGATGGCTTGGCCATGTGAGCCGCATGGAAGATGGCAGGATCGCCAAAGACACATTGTACAGCGAGCTCGCCACTGGTATCAGACCCACCGGCCGTCCATGTCTCCGTTATAAAGACGTCTGCAAACGCGACATGAAATCGTGTGACATTGATCACAAGTCGTGGGAGTCAGTTGCCAGCATTCGCCAGAGCTGGCGGGCAGCCATAAAGACAGGGCTAAATTGTGGCGAGTCGAAGAGACTTAGTAGTTGGCAGGAAAAAAGACAGAGGCGCAAGGGGAGAGCCAACTGTGCAACAGCCCCGACAAACAAATTTCTCTGCAGCACCTGTGGAAGAGCCTGTCACTCCAGAATTGGCCTTTATAGCCACTCCAGGCGCTGCTTCACAAACCACTGACCACCTCCAGGCGCGTATCCATTGTCTCTCGAGATAAGGAGGCCCAAAAGAAATTACCACTACACCGCCTTTCAGAAAGCAATCCAGTTAGCCCCATTTTCCTAATCCCTGCAATTATTTCTCCTTCAAATATTTATCCAATTCCCTTTGTAAAGCTGCGACTGAATCTGTTTACACCAACAGCTGGTACATTCCAGATCATAACCTGCTGCATGAAAGATTTTACTCACATCACCTCTGGTTCTTTTACCAATCACCTTCAATCCGTACTCACTGGTTATCAATCCTTCAGTCACAGGCAGACATGCCAACCCACCGTCTCATAAAACAAAAGACAAATTCTTAAAAATCAAGAGATTTATTTATAAAATCATGAGTTGCTATTTTTGTCCCCAAACACAAGCCAATATAATGAGAAAGAAGGCATGGAGAGATAAACAGGGGAGAGACACACACAGAAACACACACATTGACAGAAAGACAGTTAGCAAATATAATATGAGCAGATTTTACACTTATAAATACTTCTAACCCAAACTACTGCCTGGGAGCAGACAAGGGGCAATCCAGGCTACATTCTCCTGGGTCTGCATGACCCCAAACACTGACATATTGTTGAGCACACCCCATTTCCTCCAGACATTGGAATTTTCCTCCCACTGCTCCCAAATTTCAGAACCCTCTCCCAATGCTACAACACTCTTTGACTGCTTCCTCAGGATTACAAAACCCTAAGACCTCACTCTCTAGTGCTTCAAGACACGGAGACCACTCCTATGCAGTCATCCCAGACCCCGGGATCTCCCTCCTCGGACATACCCAAGTGCTCGCAGACACTGGTAGCTCCCCACAATTCTTCCAGGAAATATAAGGCCTGAAAACACTGGGGAGTGGGGTTAACAACTGCTCCAAGCATGGCGGGCCCCCTGTCCCTCCAGTATTCCAAACACCAGCACCTCGCCCAGTGCTCTCAAATCCTATCTTCTCTCTCCATTGTTAAAGAGCCCCAGCAAATTCACCAATTCCACCAGACACCATGCCCACCATCCCACAAACTACATTCTGCTACCAAACTGTGAGATCTCATCATGACACTGCCAGTTTCCAGGAATTATTCAGCACATTAGACCATATGATTCAGCCTCCAGCCCTAACCAAACTCCATTTTCTCCTTTGCAATACTGCCAGCCCCCAATACTATCAAAACTGAACTTCACAAGCCACCCACCCAACTACTGCTAGAACTGTACACCTACTTCCAGCGGCTACGTTACCTACCGACTTCCTGTGGATCTTCGATATGAATCAAATACATAGATAGAACATTCAATGACTCAGTTCCTGTTCTCATACCCAAAAGGCCAGTTATTTAATTCAATTTTCAAAACACCAATGAAATCCTGTAATGCCACATAATACCAAATAGGATTTATCTGACACCTGTAATATAAATGACCTTAATTACATAGAACTAATAGCACAGACACTGGGCCCAAATGGTCCATGCTGGCATTTATGCCCCATGCAAGCCTCCTCCCACACACGTAGTAGTGGGTCTACAATTCTGCTGATGGGGCAAACTCAGCATGTCTTTGAGGTAATTCCTGACAGAAAATAAGAGGGGTGAGAACAGTGCATGAAGGTAGCAGGAACCTAATCTTAAGCATAAAAAGGTGCCCGATTCGAAACTGCAGTAAAGATTAAGTTGAAGCACTCTTGGCCGAATCTCAATGCTGCAGCTTCTAACAGTCACACACTAGCCCTAATGTTTAAAATGGCAGTGCTATTTTATTCCACTCATTGCTTTTGATCCAAACTCTACACTGTCAGCATTGCAGACACCAGTAACTTTACACAACAAGCAGCATCCAGTTTGAACTGCTAGTTTTGGGTTCACAGAATTGGGGCAACTCACCAAGGCTCCTTCGACAGCACTTTCCAAACCCGTGACCTCTACCACCTAGAAGGACAAGGGCAGCAGATGCATGGGAACACCACCACCTGCAAGTTCCCCTGCAAGTCATACACATCCTGACTTGGAACTATATCACTGTTCCTTCACTGTCGCTGGGTCAAAATCCAGGAACTCCCTTCCTAACAGCACTGTGAGTATACCTACACCACATGGACTGCAGCTGTTCAAGGAGGTGGCTTACCTCCTCTTTCTCCATGGCAATTAGGGATGGCAATAAATGCAGGCCTAGCCAGCCATGCCCACATCCTGTGAAAAAAAAATCTCCCCCTGCCACCTCTCCCCCCCATCATTCTACTCTTTATTCCTCATGTATGCATTAAGCTTATCCATAATTGCATCCCTGTCACTCACCACTCTATGTAAATAAATTCCTCCTGAATTCTTTATTTGATCCATTAGTGGCTCTCTTATATTTATGCTCCCGTGTTCTGGACTCACCCACATGTGACACCACTTTCACCACCTTATCAACTACTTCATAAATTTAAAGGCCTCTATCAGGTCACCTCTTAGATTTCTCTTTTCCACAGAAGAAAGCCCCAGCCTTCGCAATCTTTCCTAACAGTTGCATCTCTCAAGTCTAACAACATGCTTTTAAATCTTTTCTGCATTCCCTCCAGTGCTTCAAAACACTTCTTGTAATATGGAGACCACAACTGTACAGTTTTTCAAGTGTGACCTAGTGATTTCTGTACATGGACACCCAGGGACTCGCTACCCACAAGGGTGATGGAAGCGGAGACAACTAATGTTTTCAAAAGGAAATTGGATAGCCACTTGAAGGAAATAAACTTACAGGGCTACAGGGATCGAGCAGGGGAGTGGGACTTACTGGACTGCTCCCTGGAGAGCCAGCGTGGACTCAAGGGGCCAAATGGCCTCCTTCTGTGCCATAAATGACTATCTCTTTACTCCGCCACACTTCTTATATTTCTCACCATGAAGAAAATATTCTGATTTGACTTTCTTGGATCCAAAGTGGATGATATTTCAATCTTCCAATCTCCTTTGATATGGAAGTGGTGCCAGACGGCTGCAAATGTTGCAACTTATTCAAAAAAAAGGGCAAAGGAATAAACCTGGCAACTACAGGTCAGTCTAACCTTTTCGGTTGGGCAACGTTTAGAGACAATAATCTGAGACAAAATTAAAATGTCATTTGGAAAAATATGGGAAATGACAGCCAGTACAGATTTATTAAAGAAAAATCAGTTCCATGGAGAGACTGGATAGCTGGAATTGTTCTCCTTAGAGCAGAGAAGATGAAGAGGAGATTTAACAGAGGTCTTCCAAATCATAAAGGGTCTTGATCAGAGTAAATGAGGTTACCCTGGTCTAAATGAATAGTGGAACAGGCTCGAGGGGCTGAATGGCCCACTCCTGCTCCCATGTTCCTAAGTTGATCAAGAGATATGGATCAAAGACAGATAAATGAAGCTGAGATACTGATCAACCACGATATTATTAAATAGTGGGGCAAGCACAAGGGGTTGAATGGCCGACCCATTGCTGCAGATGTATACCATTGCTTAAAATCATAGAATAGTGGAACAGAGCAGAAGGCCATTCAGCCCATCATGTCTGCACCAGCTCTAAGAGCAGTCCAGTTAGTCATGGTGGAAGGCAAACAATCCCATCACGTCTCACCATCAGTGCACCTTGCTTTGTTTTTAAATTTGCTCCTGGGGATGTGGGCGTCACTGGCCAGGCCAGCATTTATTGCCCATCCCTAACTGCCCTCGAGAAGATGGTGGTGAGCCGCCTTCTTGAACCGCTGCAGTCCATCTGGTGTAAGTAGACCCACAGCGCTGCGTGGAAGTTGGGGGGGCTCCAGGTTTTTGACCCAGCAACAGTGAAGGGAGCTGCACTGACTGTAACTAACTGATCTATCTAGGAGAGAATGTGATCAGCTAGAATATCTTAACAGCTTAGCCTTGTGATGAGAACACAAACAACAAAAACATCATGTATTAGCAGATTAGACAGAAGGTTGTGAACTTTGAAAGGTTTGTCTTAACCTGTTTATCTTGTACCATTTGCAAAAGTCCTAACAAGCAATATGAACAGTTTAACAGGAATATTAATGAACTTCCACCCTTCTGTGCATCATGTGATTGGCCGATCTTCCATGCCATTGCTCACAGGTAGTCTGGGGCCTGGAGCCTGGTTATGAAGCCCTACTCTCAGGTCACTGACCCAACCCGACCGACCAACCAACTGACCAACGCTTCCCAACCCTGAAGTGCGGTGCTTACTCCTTCTTCTGTAAATGTAAACAGCTACTTATTAGTAGATTTCCCATGGCATTGCTTGGGATAGTCTGGAGAGTGGGCAGCAGTCACAAATATATACTCAAATACACACTCTAGTCCCAGCAGCCACCTGCAGGTGCATAAGCGATTAACAGAACTGCTCATTTCCCATGGCTATGCTCTCGGGTAAGACTTGTTGAAAAGCCTCAGCTCCAACATATATAGCCCAGCAGGAATTGGATTCAGCTCCATCAATAACCCCGACCAGCACCCTCGTCTCCCTAGTACCAACCCAGCATTAGTGGATCCTAATCAATGGTATCCAGGACCACCGGTGACCTTGAGCACCCAACTCTACACCGATGACCTACTGCACACAGCTCTACAAACACAAGCTACAAGCTATGAACAATGTTGCTTTGTGACAAGAACACAATCAAAAAACACCATGAACCAGACTGATAGATTTGTCTTAACCTGTTTATCATTTGAAAGTCACAGAGTATTAATATGCATTTTATTATTGGCAGATCTTCCATGGCATTGCTCATGGGTAGGCTGGGGCCTGGAACCTGGTTACTGATCACTGCTGAATCCCTTTCTCAGTTCCCTTACTGTTGTCCATCACTGACCAGTTGCTGCCAGCCCTCAAGCTTGGCGCTCATTCCCTGTTCTGTGATTGCTAGCTCTTCCATTACATTGCTCTGGACAGTCTGGAGGGTGATGAACAGTCAGAACTATTTACTGGGCCCCAAGAGAAGGTGATCTGGAGAAATAAAGAAACAAACAATCTCATCACTGCCCATCACCCATGCACCCTATTCGCTAGTCACATGGAGACCTGTTATTGCATTCTAGCGCGTCAAGTTTAAGTGATGGAAAGGGAGTTGCACTGACTGTGACCAACTGGCTGATGTGTCCAGGAGCAAACGTGGCCGAATAGAAGATGTGAACAGCTTTGCTTCACAAAGGGAGCCTGAGCACTGGAAAAATCCCTAACCTGACAGTCAAAAGGGCATTGCTGTATAGGGTTTGCTTAGAACTCTAGTTGCAGCTTGCATCATTTCCTGTGACAGTCAGCGTAAGTAACTGTAAAATCCACTGCAGTGACTGTGCAAATAAAAAGGCTCAAATCCGGAAACTGAAATTAGGTCAGTACATGTTGGTTGTTCTGATCAGCTTGTCCCAGATCTGGAACAGTCTTTGGGACAGCTCAGCTGAACCAACACTTCAAACATGACTGAGTCAGCCCCAACCCAACAATTTAAACAGACGAGAGCCTCTATTTAAACCACTGATTGGCGTTGAGCAGTGGCCCACAGTTTTGGGACTGAATGAATAGGATTAAATAAGGGGAGAGGCTGAGAAGGAGAATAACTAATAATCAGTACTCCATATCCTTCAGCTCTGAGAGCTCAGAGATTCAAAGAACTGGGCGGGGGGGGGGGGGGGGGGGGGAGGTAGTGGGTGCATGGCGAATAGAGGTGAAAAACCTTTAGTTGCATGTTTGAGTCAGGGAACAGCCCAGAAAACTAGCCCTGTTCCACCTACCCTGCCATGCACCTGTCTGCCATGTGGGTCTGACAGATCTTCCTGCAGGGTTTGACGCCTATTCCAAATTCTCTGCCAGCAAATCCACCGGGGCGAACTGTAACTTACCAGCAGGCTGTAGCAGAGTGAGGACCACCTTCAGATAGCATCTACTGTTGACGCTGCAGCATGGATGCCCTCAATGCAAGAGTCTATTGTTCAGCATCATCACCCTCTATAAAAACAAAGGTGACCGCGGTGACTGCAACAACTACCGTGGAATCTCCCTGCTCAGCATAGTGGGGAAAGTCTTTGCTCGAGTCGCTCTGAACAGGCTCCAGAAGCTGGCCGAACGCATCTACC
Organism: Heterodontus francisci; assembly: GCF_036365525.1. Classification (NCBI taxonomy): domain Eukaryota; kingdom Metazoa; phylum Chordata; class Chondrichthyes; order Heterodontiformes; family Heterodontidae; genus Heterodontus; species Heterodontus francisci. Next base: position 40,187,173 of record NC_090401.1, on the reverse strand, counting down.
CTGAGGCACAGTGTGGCTTTCGAGCAGAGAGATCCACCATTGACATGCTGTTCTCCCTTCGTCAGATACAGGAGAAATGCCGTGAACAACAGATGCCCCTCTACATTGCTTTCATTGATCTCACCAAAGCCTTTGACCTCGTCAGCAGACCTGGTCTCTTCAGACTACTAGAAAAGATCGGATGTCCACCAAAGCTACTAAGTATCATCACCTCATTCCATGACAATATGAAAGGCACAATTCAACATGGTGGCTCCTAATCAGAGCCCTTTCCTATCCTGAGTGGTGTGAAACAGGGCTGTGTTCTCGCACCCACACTTTTTGGGATTTTCTTCTCCCTGCTGCTTTCACATGCGTTCAAATCCTCTGAAGAAGGAATTTTCCTCCACACAAGATCAGGGGGCAGGTTGTTCAACCTTGCCCGTCTAAGAGCGAAGTCCAAAGTATGGAAAGTCCTCATCAGAGAACTCCTCTTTGCTGACGATGCTGCTTTAACATCTCACACTGAAGAGTGCCTGCAGAGTCTCATCGACAGGTTTGCGTCTGCCTGCAATGAATTTGGCCTAACCATCAGCCTCAAGAAAACGAACATCATGGGGCAGGACGTCAGAATTGCTCCATCCATCAATATTGGCGACCACGCTCTGGAAGTGGTTCAAGAGTTCACCTACCTAGGCTCAACTATCACCAGTAACCTGTCTCTAGATGCAGAAATCAACAAGCGCATGGGTAAGGCTTCCACTGCTGTCCAGACTGGCCAAGAGAGTGTGGGAAAATGGCGCACTGACACGGAACACGAAAGTCCGAGTGTATCAGGCCTGTGTCCTCAGTACCTTGCTCTACGGCAGCGAGGCCTGGACAACGTATGTCAGCCAAGAGCGACGTCTCAATTCATTCCATCTTCGCTGCCTTCGGAGAATACTTGGCATCAGGTGGCAGGACTATATCTCCAACACAGAAGTCCTTGAAGCGGCCAACACCCCCAGCTTATACACACTACTGAGTCAGCGGCGCTTGAGATGGCTTGGCCATGTGAGCCGCATGGAAGATGGCAGGATCCCCAAAGACACATTGTACAGCGAGCTCGCCACTGGTATCAGACCCACCGGCCGTCCATGTCTCCGCTATAAAGACGTCTGCAAACGCGACATGAAATCGTGTGACATTGATCACAAGTCGTGGGAGTCAGTTGCCAGCATTCGCCAGAGCTGGCAGGCAGCCATAAAGACAGGGCTAAATTGTGGCGAGTCGAAGAGACTTAGTAGTTGGCAGGAAAAAAGACAGAGGCGCAAGGGGAGAGCCAACTGTGCAACAGCCCCGACAAACAAATTTCTCTGCAGCACCTGTGGAAGAGCCTGTCACTCCAGAATTGGCCTTTATAGCCACTCCAGGCACTGCTTCACAAACCACTGACCACCTCCAGGCGCGTATCCATTGTCTCTCGAGATAAGGAGGCCCAAAGAAGAAGAAGATGATTGTTCAGCATACCTTACATCGCCACTTAGCTTGGCTGTGCAGCTTGGGGTCCCTTCAGGGACTGTAGCAGAAACTACTCAGAAGCTTTGATGCTGAGGGATTTTTAGGTGAGCATAGAAAGCAGCTGCTGCAGTGCTACAAGCACCTCCAGCAGAACCTTCAGGCATTCCCAAATTGACACCTAAGGTTGAAGGCAGGGGGCAGGAATGAACACTGTCTGTAGCTTAGTCCAGACATCTACAAAGTTGCTTCCACTCATCACCACCAATCCATTCAGCATCAGCCTTTTCAAGGCTTTAGCCAGACCACAATGTCTTTGCACAAGGCTGGCCTGTCATTCCATATTAGGACCTAGAATGAAGAGGGCTCAGAACAAGTAACCCACCTCCTGACTCCCCAAAGCCTGTCCACCATCTATAACGCACAACTCAGAAGTGTGATGGAATATTCTCCACTTGCCTGGATGAGTGCATCTCCAACACTACTCAAGAAGCTCGACACCATCCAGGACAAAGCAGCCCCCTTGATTGGCACCCCTGCAACACCAGCACAGAGTGGCAGCGGTGTGTACCATCTACAGGATGCACTGCAGTATCAAGCCTGAATATTCTCCAGGTTTTGCTGCATGTGAACCCAGACTGTTTCATTATCTGAGGAGTTACGAAAGGTACTGAGCACAGTGCAATCATCAGTGAACATCCCCACTTCTGACCTTATAATGGAGGGAAGGTCATTGATGAAGCAGCTGAAGATGGTTGGGCCTAGGACACTACCCTGAGGAACTCCTGCAATGAGGTCATTAAGCTTAGATGTTTGGCCTCCAACAACCACCTTCCTTTGTTCCGGGTATGACTCCAACTAGTTTTTCCCGATTCCCATTGACTTCAATTTTGCTCAGGCTCCTTGATACCAAACTGGGATAAATGCTGCTTGATGTCAAAGGACATCACTCTCATCTCACCTCTTGAATTCAGCTGTTTTGTCCATGTTTGGACCATGACTGTAATGAGGTCTGGAGCCAAGTAGCCCTGGCGGACCCAAACTGAGCATCGGTGAGTTGACTGTTGATGTGTAATTGTCGCTTCAAAAGCACTGTCGCCAACACCTTCCATCACTTTGCTGATGATCGTAAGTAGACTGATGGGGCAGTACTTGTGGATTGAGACCTTGTCCCAAATCCCAGTGTTCCAGAAGGTGAATGTCTAATAATTTCTCTCTCTGGCACTCAGAGATAGTCACCGGAACACTTAGTCCATGGCTGCCACACTCATCCTACACCCTGTGTAAGACAGAGACTCAGCCCAATACACCCGGTATATACTTGCAACCTGTACCTGAACGCCAACCTATTGCCACTGACAATAGAGGACTCCATCTGCACGATCCATCCAGAGGAGCAGCAAGACATAGCAGCCTATGAAAGGCACATTTTTCAACACAGGAAAAATCCAGAGATTTCAGAGCCCTTGTGAGATTGCAAGTGAGGCTTAATTTTACAGAGAAATCATGTCGTGTGGGAATTGCAATTTGAAAGCGTTTGTTTATTTACTCTATTTAATCCCTTCATGATTTTAAACACCTTTACGAAATATCCTGTTAGCCTTATCTGCTCTAAGGAGAAAAATCCCAGGTTCTCCAAGTCTATCCACGTAACTGTAATCCCATGGATTACTAGTCCGTTGGGGCCGAACTAGTTTTACAAAGTTTTGCATGACTTCCTGGCTTTTGTACTCTATACCTCTGTTTATAAAGCCCAGGATCCCATATGTTTTGCTAACCTGTCCTGCCACCTTCAAAGACTTGTGCACAAACACCCCCAGGTCTCTCTGTTCTTGTACCATTTAGGTTATATTGTCTCTCCTAATTCCTCCTGCCAAAATTTATCACCCCACACTTCTCTGCATTAAATTTCATGTCATTCAACCAGCCTGACTATCTCTTCCTGAAGTCTATTGCTGTCTTCCTCACTGGTACACTTCCGAGTTTCGTATAATCTGCAAATTTTGAAATTGTTCCATTTACCAAGTCCAGTCATTAATGTATATCAAAAGCAGCAGTGACCTAGTACCAAACACTGGGGAATGCCACCGTATACCTCCCTCCAGTCCAAAAAACAGCCAGCCATTCACCAAACATTGTTTTCTATCCCTTAGCCAATTTTGTGTCCATGCTGTTACTGCCCCTTTTATCCCGTGGGCTTCAACTTTGCTAACAAGCCCAATATCTGGTACCTTGCCAAACACCTTTTGAAAGTCCATATACACATCAATTGCACTGCCCTCATCCACCTTCTGTTACCTCACAAAACCTAATCAAGTTAGTCAAACATGATTTGCCCTTAAATTCATTCTGGCTGTCCTTTATGACTCTGTATTTGTCTAAGCAATTGTTATTCTTCTCTTAAATTATTCATCTGGAGACATGAGTTCAAATCCCACCATGGAATTTAAATTCAATTAATTAAAAATAAAATCTGGAATAAAAAGCTGGTATCAGTAATAGTGAGGATGAAACTACCAGATTGTCGTAAAAACCCACCTGGTTCACTAATGTCCTTTACCTGGTCTGGCCTATATGTGATCCCAGACCCACAGCAATGTGGTTGACTCTTAACTGTCCTCTGAAATGGCCCAGCAAGCCACTCAGTTGTGAGAGAAATTAGGGATGGGCAATAAATGCTGGTCTTGCCAGTGACACCCACATCCCATGAATGAATTTTTTTTTTTAATCTGCATTTTCTACCCTTACTTTCCTCGGCAACCTAGGATACATCCCATCTGGACTGGGTGATGTTTTTACTTAGAGTACAGCCAACCTTTCTAATACCTGCTCTTTATTAATTTTTATCTCATCCACATCCCGACAACCCCGTTGCTTACCACAGCTTTGGGAAAGTCTTTTTCCTTGGTAAACACCAATGCAAAGTACTCACAAACATGACCTCCTTCCGTGCTGTAAATCTTTCAGTTTAGTACCTCAGCCATGTCTTCAGCCTCCACCAGTAGTTCACTTGATATTTCAACAGGCTCAAGGTGTGAATAGTACAACAGGATGTTATCCATTTTTAGATTTGATGCGGATAATTCAGTATGTCCGCAGACAGACGGTATGACAGCGATCCAATATGTCTACAAACAGGGTGGAACTCCCTCCTGGATCCCTCTGTCAAGATAGTACGTTGCTTCCCATTGGTGCTCGAACAACAACTTGGTGCTACATTTGGTTGGGGTGGACAACACAATTGTCAGCATTATTCTCCCTGATGAGCGGATGCTCTAGTTCACCCCTTACTTGCCTCACAAACCTTGCTTCTCGGATGCTCTGGTGTTAAATACTGCCAGTCTGACTTCAGGGGCACATGGCTGAATGCAGAATCATTGGAAGAGTAAAGATGATCCTACTTTTTACTTAGTGAATCTTTATCTTTCATTCCACACATTTCTGGACATCATTCAATCAGCACGCAGGGTGAGAAGGGTGGACCCTGCAAGAGAACAGACTCTGTCTCCCAGCACAGATAGATAAGAGGCAGTGTTATTCACAGGCACCAGCACCATATCCAAACAGTATTATGAACCATCAGGATCTGGATCCTGCCGGCATCTGATTGATGATCTGGCTGTTGAGATTGAATGCCTATCAGATTAGGGCATACCAGCAATGGAGCATTCAAGGGTAATGCTTAATTTATCATGTCTTTCCTGGTTCCTTAAGCCTTCTTTCCCATAAAAGTATCGCCATTCTCCTCATCCCCAGCACTACTTAGTCAGTTGGCAGCAGTGTGTACAGAATGCCCGAATGAAGATCAGTGCCCTTGTTAACTCCTGTTCATTCTTCAAGTAACAGCATTTTCCATCCACTTTGTTGTCTCTTCAGCCTTAGAGTGTGTTTGCTAGGTTTCTTTTCTTTGTTCTGGGTATCAACAAACTGAGTTCTGGGATGTGCTGGTAGTTAACACTGCACGGGTGCCAGAGAGGGAAGGGAAAACACGTGGATGTCGAAAAAAGGTCTTGAAAGGGAGGTTGTCTCTGCGCAAATTATTACAAAGCAGTCCGAAAATTAGGTCCACATTCCCCCACCATTTGGCCCATCAATGTTTTGGAGCTGATGTTTCATCCAATTGTTGCTAGTTCAGTAGCTGAATTCCAATCCACTGAGCGCAGCATGGCTAAAGGAATGGCATCAACTCTCAGAGATTAAAGGGAGTCAGGGTTAGCACTTAAACAAAAAATTAGGACAGTTTTCATTCAAGCTGGAATGACAAGTGGGAACTCTGGGCAACCTGCCGACCAGTTTAGTTTAGAGATACAGCACTGTGCCGACCATCAACCACCCATTTATACTAATCCTACACTAATCCCATATTCCTACCACATCCCCACCTGTCCCTATATCTCCCTACCACCTACCTATACTAGGGGCAATTTATAAGACATCACCAAATGTTCCGGTTATGGCTATAGTACAGAGCTGGACTGGAAACTGTTGGAAATGAGGCTTCGAGATCCTGCGTTGAGGTGGTGTCAGTAAAGCAAAAATGGAAAAGCCATTGCCTTGTAATGCATAACATAATCAGGATCAGAGTGATCTCCTGGACTAGTTTTGATTGCCTAAGGGGCTCAGAGAGGAATTTCCCAGATTTTATTTTTCCAAATTGGCCTGGGTTTTTAAATCTGGTTTCTCACCTCTCCCAGCAGATCCCACGGTCTTGGGTGGGATGGGGAATGTACATATTGTGATGCACAAGGCATCGGAGTTGTGTGGGATAGGCTGGATGGTCCAGCAGGTTCCATCCTTTCCATCATGTTTTGCATGTTTTAAGAGTCACATTCTTTCAATAACTTAGTTTAACATCTGGAAATAAATGTGGAAAGAAAATTAACTTATTGCATGTTTTCTGATTTGTGCATTGATCACAGGAAGGAGCAGAGAGAGAAAGAGATTAATTTTCCAATGGGGGGGTGCGGCACAGTAGGGCTCAGCGACTGACTGGATGAACTCTGAGCTACACACCAGGCAAGGCTCAGAGTCAACCCCCAGCCTGCACATACAAATATACAAGACAACTCAGTAGATAAAGACCATCAGGCCCATCACATTGCTGCAGTCCTTCCCACCACACCCTAAACTGGAAAAAATATGCCATAGCTGGGAATGCTCAATTGGTTTTAACAATATTAGGCAACAAACCAAGGCAATGATAAAAGTGAACAAGTGCACACAGGCATCATTTTATAACCTGCACATCAATCACAGCCCTCCTAAAAGTAATTGTGTAAAGTGCTTTACTATATTTCAATGGCAAACCATGTGCTACATAATTGCCAGTAATTTCCTTCTTTATTTATTTTATTTATTTAGAGATACAGCACTGAAACAGGCCCTTCGGCCCACCGAGTCTGTGCCGACCAAGAACCACCCATTTATACTAACCCTACAGTAATCCCATATTCCCTACTGACAATCTGAGTTCATTTTGCTCTCAGTCTGGTTCAGTAAATATACCCAGTCGGATGTGTAGGTAAAATCAATTACTTTATTTGCGCAGTCACCGGCGGACTTACTCTGATACAGCGGCACTGACTCCACCGGAGTCTGTCGGATCCACCAGAGTAAGTGACCGTTTGTGATACAGATACTACAGTTTATACATTAATATTCATGCTGCACCTTCTTGTTTAACCAATCAGTGCGGTACAATTCAACTTCAACCACGTGATAACATGCAGTACATCTGTTATTGAGGTTAACAATACACTCCTTTCTTAATACATACTTGTTACTAACATAATATTGTTTTGCACCAGCAAGATAAAAGAAAGCAGACAAGCAAGATAAATTAGCAAAAAGGAGAGAAGTCAGCAACAAATATTCTGGTCTCACTCCCCACATTTATCATGAGTTCTGTCTCTACCTTGTGACAGTTGATCCTGTTATCTTTATCAAGTTTGCATTCCTAAGTGCTTCATGCAGTCTACAGTTACCCAAAGCAGCGGTCGTATACACTGATAAGAGGGGCCCTACATTCCTTATCAATCACACAGGGATGGACAGGATGTGTTTTACAAGAGTCCATTGCTCCAAACCACAGGGTGCTACACAATCATGCCATAAAGGAACAAATGTCCTTGTAATTACCGGCGTTAGCTAGTCTATACAATTTCACACCTTCAGCCTTTACTTTTAACTATTTCATTGCGGTTTCTGCAACCTTAAATCATACTATCAAAGCTCAGCAAAGCTACTATTCCTAACTTGGCTAAATTTCCCATTAAGCATAGTGCCATGCCTTTCTGCTCACTTCCACACTACCACCTGCCTACACTAGGGGCAATTTACAATGGCCAATTTACCTATTACCTGCAAGTCTTTGGCGGTGGGAGGAAACCGGAGCACCCAGCGAAAACCCACGCAGTCACAGGGAGAACTTGCAAACTCTGCACAGGCAGTACCCAGAATTGAACCCGGGTCCCTGGAGCTGCGAGGCTGTGGTGCTAACCACTGTGCCGCCCATCTGCAATGGATTACTTCAACATTAAAATGTTATGTATCGAGGTCAAGAAAAGATCAGGCTTGCATGTACTCTCCTTCTTAGATGCTAAATTCATCTCCATGTATGTGGCTAAACTACTTCTCCCATCCCCTGGGAGAGAGAAAAGACCAGTAACCAGTTCACGAATGGCCCACCAAAAGTTCCTCACTACCCTCTCAAAGGCAATCAGGCAAGCCCCAGGATGTCCCTAACATTCATTATTCCACAGAATAATTGTAACCTTTCCTCTGCCATGTCATTTTTCAAACATGTGTCTAATGCCTTCTTGAAGGAGTGCAATTCGAACTGCGGTCTGCAAGTGTGCTTCAGCATGCATGCTGCCTAGCTGACCAAAAAAAACTCAGTAAAAGTAACATGCAGTAAATTAACAGATGCAAAAAAAAGTACAGAAATTGAATGAAATATACTAAAATCTGATGATTTTTGCAAATCCATGTCCAGTGACACCAGTTTGAAAATCTATTATCTAAAGCACTTGGTCAGTGTACCAAGGTTAACATCTTTTCTTTGTGATATGCAGTGTCTTTATAGTTTCTATCTTTGTAAACATTCTTCTTCCAAAGTGGGCACAGTTTACAATCAGCCTGGGCATCCAAACTTTGGTAAAAAGGGATGTCAAAATACGATGCAGTTTTATCCTTCAAGAGTTAGAATTGGTCATCTGACATATGTTGATCTTAAAGGCTGACTTTTGTTCAGTATGCTAAACTTGTATTCTTTAATTTCAGTTCTAAAACTCTGTCCCTAAATGCATTATGCAAAGATCTGACATTTCCTTTGGTAGTTTAACCACATTATTGCAGCCAGGTCTATAGGATGAAGTTATATTCAATTAAATGAATTCCCAGGTCACAATTTAAGTTACTGTATTTCGATCAGCATATATAATGTTTTCTGAAATATAAAATTCACTCAAAATACGTACTAGGCTGCATCATGACATTGCACTCAGATACATCTAGTTAGTATTACAATACAGTAGATTTATTCAGACAACTGTATATTTTTAGGTAGACAATCACATCTGTATGTTTTAAGTTTCCACAAACCTTGCAAAATCTTGATTCACACACTATCTACTAACAACGCCAGAGAGAGCTCCGAATTACCTATGGACTGAGTTTGTGAGAATATTTGCATTAGCACAAATTACACAATCTGGTAAGGCATGCAATAACCAGCCTTTTCTTTCACCAATGAATATAAATACACAAGAATGTATTTGTTGAAAGCTCTCAGAGTGACCAAATATCCCATTTGCATCAGCCTGTTCCCCTCCCCGGCGTCTAAACTCACCTCTAACCCTCCCCTCCCCCTCTACATGATGGCTTTCTTTTGTCCATTCCAATTTAAAAACTAAGCAACTCGCTCTAACTCAACTAGTGTTCTACCAAAGAAGTCAATTATTTGCAGCCCCAACCATTCTGAAGTGGCTTGTTTAGCTTGGGCAGTGTGGTACAATATCATCCGTGTATTGGCCTTGCACTGTTAACAATAGTAAAGCTATATGATCTCAGTGGCAGAATCATAGACACAAAATGTGAGCCTACAATTCTGCTGCAAAGTTAAGGCAACCGGCCCTAGCAACATAAATGGAGAAAGTCAATGTATGGATGATCGAGATAAGGAGGCCCAAAAGAAGAAAAGAAGAAAGAAGATGCCACTCTCCTACCATCCAAACTGCATAAGCACCAAAGAAAAAGCACCAAGTTGACAGCCTTGCTTACTGTGATCTACCAATTGAACCCCAGCTGCTCGACTGCCAACTCCCAGTAAGAACCAGAACAATTAAATAATCAAGTATTGTTCACCTACAATAATAATTCTGCATCTAAACTAAATATAAACTGAATTGCGTGTTGCACAACCACGTATGGCACAAGCAGAAAGTACGGAATGAATTTCTCAGACACGGGAAGGATTCCTGCAGAAATTCAGACTTCACCGTCAATGGAAATCTCCCCAATCTCTAAAAAGATTTATATCTTATCCTGCACTTGCGCACCAGGATTAGCTGTTGGATGAGCTGCTTTAGCCGAAACATAGGTTCACTGCCAAATAATGATACAGTAACTAATCCATCAGCTCACAACGATGCATAAACAAGGATATTGTCTTTAGATCAATGAGATTAGTTGCCTGAAAATAAGGAATATTACAGCATATTGGGAGTAAGGAGGAATGGGGTTAAATTTAGATGACTCGAGGAGAAAAATATCTGTGACCTTTATGATTCTACATAAAAACTTTTAATATAAAACTCATTAATTTTCAAATTGATTTCAATTTCTAATTATTTATGTTCCTAACTTACCCATTATACAGTAACATAATATTCTGCATTCCATCATATCCCTTAAAAGTGTACCCTCCACCTCACCCTGAGCAAAACTACAGCTGAACTAAATATCTATGTATAAAACATTAGCTACACGGTAGAGAATGAGGCAGTATCTCAGATTTAGAACCTGGACCACTAACAAAACATTGAACTGTATTATATTTTCTGCCAGCTAAATTATATTTTTTGTTTTACTGTGGTCAAAATAGCCTCAGAAACTATTGACATTGGTTCAGTGTTTACCTAAAATTAACCCAGCCTTCTGACAATTTAAAAGTTATCTTTGCTTCCACATGTTTTAACAATTCCCAAACATTTTCTGACTTCCCGCACCAATATTAGATTTCACCCGTCACCACTTCAGAAGCAACACGTTGTTCACTTACTTTCTCTTGGTTACTTTTGTTGAAAGCTCTGAAAAAGTGACCAAACATCCCATTCTTATCAATCTGTCCCCCTCCCCGGCTCCAAAACTCAACTCTCCTCTCGCCGGGTCCCAAACTCACCTCCGGCTCCCTCACCCGCTCAGCTGTTCCCTGCTCCACCCGCCCAAAAGTGGCGCGCGCAAGCGACCCCGCAATGATGCAGATTGAAGGAGAAGGGAGTCAA